>NC_133783.1:42744163-43072970 GCF_003597395.2 Chelonoidis abingdonii
CTTACATCCGAGTGAATAAATGAAAACGTGGCACACCACTTCTGAAAGATTGCCGATCCCTGATTTAGCAGTAACAGGGCTGTAGGAAAGTCAGTCAACATTTTTTGTTTCTCTGATGAAAACTGGCCCACTCCCTTCCCCATACCAAACTTGTCACAAATAATTGCCCATGACTTAATTTTCTGTTTTTGGCTAAGATATTGATTTTTTTTTAAAATGAAATTGAATTCAGGATTGTTAGCAAGCATTTTTGGCAAACAAATTTGTTAAATGACAATCTAAATGGCAACACAGCACTGCTTTCATGCTTGGCTCACCCCCCAGCCTGCTGATCCAACAGCTGCGGTAGAGGAGGAGATAGGTGGAAAACTGTAGGACCCCAAAATCCACCTCTTGGGGTGCAGAGTGGCAACAGCAGCAGAAAACCCTCAGGTCTGATCACACGCCAATGGGCACCACTGTCAGCCCAACAGACCATGGTGAAGTGAGCACAGCATCTGATCTCAGGGATGAGGCACCCATGGAGCAACAGCAGCTCATCCTGCCCTGTGCAGCTCCGTCCAGACATGCTCCCCAGCTAGGGTGACCAGATCCAAACGTCCTGATTTTATAGTGCCAGTCTCCATATTTGGGGCTTTGTCTTATATAGGAACCAGGAGCCTATATAAGAAAAAGACCCCAAAATTGGGATTGTCCTTACAAAAGTGGGACATCTGCTCACCCTACCCCAACCCCCTGTCCTGATTTTTTGCACATTCTATCTGGCTATCCCCAGCCCAGTCCTGTGCGACCATTTCAATCCTGGCTACCTGCCAAGGAAGTGAGTTACTTTCACTTTCATTTCTCAGTAGGCAGCCAGGGAGTGGGGAGAGGGGGTGCTCCATGGGGGGAGGAAGAAAGGTGGGGTGCTCTGTGGGGCAGGGGGGAGAAGAATGGATGTTATGGGGGACAACAAAGGATACTGCCAGAGCGGCCAAGCCTGCCTCACCTCACGCCAGGGGAAAGAGTCACACTCATAAGTGAGTTCCTTCCCCCACCCCTTCCCAGAGACCCCAGCAGCCAATCCCCTGCCTCAGACTGTGCTGCATTTGGCTCTCTCTAGGACCCAGCAGTCCTGCTCTTACATGCTCCACTGCTTTCTGTCTGTCCGGGCTCCTGGCAGACGGGTGCCCCCAGACCTAGTGGTGCCCTAGGCGGCTGCCTGTTCTGCCTATGGCCAAGGACGGCCCGGCTGTGGAGATCTGGAAGTAAAGACTAAGTCCACTATGACCACACCCCAACCTGAGATACAGTTGTGTAGGAAGTGGTTCAGGGGAAGTGAGCAAGTGGGCCAACCTAACTTAGGTCAGTACATGCTTTCACTTTCAGGCACTGAACTGAGACCTGGGGGAGAGGGAAGGGCCAGGGTTCCCCTTGCCCATCCCAGAGCTATTACCCAGCCCCAAGGAGGGCAGGGCTAGGGGTTACATCAAGGCAGCCAGTCCAACTCAAACTACATCCAGAGGGTGAACTAACAGAAAGGTTGGAGTTGAAGGCCCAGACCATTAGGCCTATTGACTGCCAAAACCACCAGGCTACAGGGCTATGAATATTTTGTTAAATGAATTCGTATAATCTTCTACACAGTTCTGTGAGCCTGAGTGGATTGTGCAGGAAATGCTATGACTGCAGAATCCTTATCTATGGAGACTGAGATGATATCAGTAACTTAGATGCCTCGTGAAACTTTCAGTTCTCTTAAGCATTAACAGCTATAAAATGTATAAATATAAAAACACCCCAATGGGTAACAGCAACTTAATATAGGGTCATTGACTTCACAGCATAACAAAATCTCATTAATCTTATAATTACAGGGAAAAGTCTACCATAGCTTTGCTGTTTTCCAGAGAGAGAGAGAGAGAGAGAGAGAGAGACAGTAGTATATAGTCAATAAAACCAATGCCTATTACCCAAGGACAACCATGCTAAAGAATGATCCAGCTCTCACTATCTAAAATTCTCTGCTACTCGGAAAACTGCCAAGTATAATAATCAATTCTCAGAATAAACACAATTTTACTAACATGGTGGCTGTTTATGAACCATTTTAAAAAGTGAAAAATTCTTATAAATAGTAATAGTGCTAGTATGCTGCGGATTTTGGAAGTTGTAGAGCTGGAAGAAAGAGATCCCATACAGCATACTACAGCAGGGCTGGAGGCAGGGCTGTCTCTCTTGCAGCACTGTAAAGGAAGAAAAGTACGCAATATTTTTCTCAATGGTGAAGAAACAGCAGGGCAATGTGGAGACTTTAGGGAGATAGTTTAGTCGTTTGCTAATGACAAGATAAGCTGGTGTACTGTTGATCAGAGGCAAAGTGAGTAACTTTAACCCTCTCTCTAAATGTCTCTTTACACTGTGAAATCACTTTGATAGCCCCTTAAATATAGATCAGCCTAAAGAACTATGCAAAGATCTACAACAATGCCTTCACCTACTACTGCAGCAAGCTGTTTGCTCTTTTAATAAATTATGGTGACTATTAGCTAACTTATAGTCCTTTATTTAGCAACGTCACTTTTCACCAATCTCCTTTTGTGACTCACTCCCTGACTTGTACAAGACAGACAATTTATCAGATCCATCAAAATGTGATGGATTACAATTACTCCTTAAATTGAGTAAGCTTGCAATCTTATTGCAAGTATCTTTGTCATTCATCATCCCACAGCTCATCTCCTCCCTAATGTTTATCACTCATGTTTAAAATTGTGTGTCATGTTTAAAGTTGAGCTTGTAAGTTCTGGTGAAAACATATGCTTGTGCACACAAAAAGACATAATATGCCAGGGGCTAACATTAACGGATCAATTTAAAAATTACTTTATGTAATTTTCACAGTGAACTTCTTTCTTAAAAAAACCCAAGACTCTGATACAAGACTGTTACAATCTGATGCTGCAGGACTACTCGTATTCCTCAAGATGAGATACTCTATTAAGCTAACTGATATAATAGTGATGGACAACCCTGAAAGGGATCTCTCAACTTATGGTGCCTGCTATCCTGGGCAATACCAGGGACCTCCAGTGCTAGATTCATGAGTTGCTACAGCTTGAGCTAAAGAGCCAAGTTCTCAAGCTGAGAGCTGTCACTGGATAAGGCATGGAGGGGGATGTGTAATGTGCACTGACCTGTAGGTTACATAATTCCTCTGGACAGACAAATCTCATCTTAAGCTGCTGTGGCCCTAAAAGTCCAAATCTCAGATGAGGCGCCATCTATGTAACATATCATGATCTGGAAGTTATGCAAGCAAGCTTCTTTGTGCAATAAGCCTCTTAAAGTGATCCCTTCAACCATCTCCCAATGGCACCTTTGTTATGAGGAGGCTTCTCCGTTGCTTCTGATGGCAGCAGTGCTCTGTGGTGACATCTTGACAATCTCATCCCTGATGTCAAAGTTGCTGCATCTGCAGCATGCGTTATGGCATCACTGGGGTGCGTTTTGGTGAAAACACTCCCAAGAAATGCTTTCCAAAGGGTCAGACTGACTGTTAAGACTGCAGTCTTCAGCTTGAATGTCACAACATTTGAAGCATTGCTGTCAGATTGGAAGGGAATTGAGAGAGGACGATACTGGCACTTTGGAAGCTTTATTTCCATAACAAAAACTCTCACTTAACACTAATTTATCCTAGTCCATACAACTTCCCTGGGCAGGGTTCTTGTCTCTATACAGAGCTCTTGCTAATTTTGATTTGTCCTCAACCGCATTGGATTGGCTTGCCTTGACTAACAGTTTTCCAAATAAAGGGGGAAAGCACCCAGTTATCTCATTAGCCCTCATGTTTTCCTATTCACTCTCAGACTTCCCAGAACAGTGCAGATGGGAGACACAGTGAACAGCTTCCTGCAGTGTTCCAGCTTGGAACTATATCTTGCATTTTAATGTTTTTTTCTTCAAGAAAATACCGGAAGTGCCTTCTACCAACACTTGTGTCCTGCTCTGACATCAGCATCACCCTTCTGCTGAGCAGTAGCAAATAGCCAAAGCCTTGCAGGCTGGCTTTCTAGGGTAGGAGAAATCTGTGAAGGGGAGTTGTCAAAGGGTTCACTCACCACTAGTGGCGCCTCCTCCTGGAAGTCCTGGGGATCAGCTCTACCAGGTGTTCTGCCCTCCCCTGGCAGTCTCTCCTGTCATCTTCTCGCTGTGTGGCTCCCCCTTATTCCAGGAACCACAGATTCCTTCTCATGATTCAGCCCTCCAGCCAGGTCACCATGCATGATGTTCCCCCTTTCCAGGGTAGATATAACAAAGTCTTTCCAGGACTCCCAAGCAGTCTACTATCCTCTGCCACATCCCCAGTGGCTGGTAGAGGAGCCCAGGTCTGCTCAATAGTCTCGGTTCCAGCTTAGGGGCACTCCAGTCAGCTGCCAAGGTCTGCACTCCTATTCCTTGCTGCTATCCTTGAGCCTTCGCCTACCTTCCTGGCTTCTCCCCTCTCTGGATTTACCAGCTTCTGAACTCCCTCCACCCAGGGAGTGACTGCAGCCTACTTCCCTGAAGCCCTCTTCCATTGCTAGCTGTCTAGCTTTTTACAGGCCTCACCTGTTCCTGTCCAGCTGATACTGCTCCCAGTTAGTTCCCTGTTCCCTGACTCCTCCTTCAGATGTACCCTCTGGATTTAATTGGCTTGCCTGGCCATCATAACCCCTTCCAATCCTGTGTGGGGTAGACACCCCATCACAGGAGTCAAGTGTATTCTACATGTAACTTGCTTTATTTACATATATGCTCCTGTCCTGGAACAGAGGTGCTCAAACAGCATGCAGGCAATCCCTTTTTCCAGAAATATCAGTCCAATGCCAATGCCTGATTACCGGGGAGAAACTCTGCCTCAGATATTGACTCCAGAAGCCAAAGCAGAAAGCAGACTCCCCATCCCTTCCTCAGTTCCCTTTCCCGGGGTCACTGTCTTTACACATAACCTTGCATAGTAAATACAGCCCTAAAAACAACAGCAGGTATTCTCAAGATTAACATTTTCTCAGATGCTTAAACACAGTTGGAAAACTATGTGCAATAGCGCCACCTTATGATACAAGAACAGTCAATTTGACGTTGCTATTTGTCATTTAACACTGAAGTCAATGAAACTACTAATGTGCTTAAAGGTACATGCTTAAGACTTTACTGTATCACAGCCCTAGAGACTAGACTTCATTAATACCTTTGAATGTTCCATCTATATGTTCTTGAACTTTTAGATACACCTAGGAATTTACAGAAGGACTAAGCTCATAGTGACAAATGTTCATGTGAATGTAATTTCACTTAATTGTCTTGAGAGTATAATTTGTCCACTAGTGAGCTGTCTCTCTACTAGCTGCTTTAGACAGTGCAACTCTTGCCCTCATTCATTCTTTTAGGCCCTACTTTCTAACTCCCTTGTATGATGGCTAGGTATTTAGCAACCATTCCCTTGTATTTGTCAGGCACTACTACTTGCCCTTTAATTCTTACATCTTAAAGAACAGATCTAACTACAAATTTTCCATTCCAACTGACTAAAGAATACAATGATCTCCAGTGTACCACAATAACTCTCATCACTGAGTAGATTCTAAAGCACATAAGAGACAATATTTTAGAAATTTTCCTGCAGGTGCATATGCACACTCAAACACACATTAATAACAGGAGTTAAAAACATCAGAGAGTTCAATACAATAAGACAAATTCAATTTTTACTGAAATACACATTGTGTTTATTCTCTTTCCTATCCACATTCCACTTAGTAGAGACATACATCTTATCTATAGTATGTTGGAAGCCGGTGATGTTGATTCCTTTACTTAGACTTTTCATGATGGCCCTTCACATAGATCAGAGTCACTGAACATTTCTCTGTCTCCCCAAATTGGAGAGTGACCTACTGTCTTGAATACAACATACTATCTCAACAGGAGGTCTGTGATATTAAATAAGATAATGGAACCATCTGTGGTGCATTGCTATGACAATATCTTATACAGGACCATAAATATACACCACACTGAACAATTACATCTTCCTCTCCTAAACATTTATCAGACACAGGTTGGTGCATTACAATATATCAAAATTCAGAACAGATTTTTGTTCTGTTAATATTATTTATTAATCCTTTCAAGCCTCAGCAATATGTTCAAATCTCCAGATCTGCTGGGACTCAGCAAATAAGACAAATAACTGTCCTAAGTCTCATACTGAAGCATATTGCATTTAAGGTATTTGGAAACATCAAAATGTATTTTTTAAAGAGGAAAGGGGATTAAAATAGGAAAAATAAGATCCATTAAAACAGCTTATTTGAATGAATCTAAAGCATTTAGAATTATTTTTATTGTAAAATCATTACGGTCACAATTTAATATTATCTTTTATCAGACTTACATTCTCTAGAAAGATCAACTGAATTCTTGAGGTCTTCTTAAACTTCCTTGTAGTTGTTTGCACTGAAAACCATAAGAGGGCAGCATAATGCTTTTTGTCTTAACCATCTCTTTGAGAAAACTGCTGTGATCTGTATACATTAGGTGTAAGATAGCACATCAGCCTGTGTAATGTCCATTCACCATTTACAGTAACTTTCTTTCTTTGAATAAAGGAAAACAAATGAATGAACCTTTTGGCTTTATAACGCTATCTACTTGCATTAGATCATAATAGGCAGAGGCTCAGAGGTATTGCAGTAGCACCAGGATAGATTTATACACACCCTAAGGTTTTTGTCCAGTTTCTAATATAGAAAATACAATTATGAAACAACCAAGAAGCTGCTGTACACAAAAATGAGATGTGTGTGTGTGTGTGTGTTGGGGGGGTGGATAAAAAGATTACAGTGCCACTTAATGGAAGTTCATGATGTGATTATGTAGCGCTGTTAATTAGCTTTACTGATAGCTTGGAACTGAACTGTTAAAATGTAGTTATCTCATTTTCAGTCCCAATTTTCAGTGTATGGGAAGAATATAAGGTCAGTAGGACAGCAGGTTTTAATTGTATGCCACATAAGCTGCTTGATTGATGAAGTAACAGAAAAGATTCTACAAATAACAGGAGAAGTTCTCCATAAGGGACAAAAATTTTCCAAATGTTGTTTCTTCTTACCTCCTGGGGCCATGCTATATGCAGAATGTGGGAAGGAGAGGAAATACATCCATACCCATGTCTCGGGTTGTTACACCGAAACATAGAATTTTAAAGTACATATGATTTACATGTTGAAAGGCCATATTCATACAAGTCTCACTACTGGGTCACAGCCCAGTTTCAACCAAGCAGAGTATCTGTTGGTAAGGAAAGCTATATTCTCTACTACCTCTTACAGTGGTTAAGAGGCTGTGTCAAAGAGTCCCTAAGTTCATTGTGGATTTTTTTCCTGACCAGTTCAAGTGGTTACCTAAAGAAATAATGGCTTTTATTATTTTCATTAATTTAACAATGATTTAATCATTCTAAATCTTATTTGAGTGGTTACAGCACTAAAGGACAAATTTACTCACTTTATGTAGAACCTTAGGCTATGTCTGCACTAAAGACCTTATAGCTGCGCCGCTGCACAGTTTTCCATGTAGTCGCTAAACGTCAACAGAACAGACCTCTCCCATTGGCATAATTAAACCAGCCCCAACAAGCGGTGATAGCTATGTTAGCAGGAGAGCGTCTCCTACTGACATAGCGCTGTCCACAAAACAAAAGTTTTAATGGTAAAAGAGCTAGTGTAGACTTAGCCTTACTCCTTGATTAGGTATAATATCAATAAATCAATAGGTCTACTCTCAGAGTAACACACTACTAATTTCAGTAAGACTATCAGAAACAGGCCCAATCTATTTAAGGGAAGTAGTCAAACTAATGTTCCACTGACCAGAGCATTTTAACACTGTAGTTTCCCTTAAAAATAATAGGCTACTTCCTTACACAAATTTTGTAAGTCCTTGCTTTCCCATGTGTTCAAGGGGGAATTGAATTGTCTCAGTCTGACTCTGCATCATCAGAACAGAGCTGCTGCTGGAAAATGTCTGTACAATAACAGCTTCCACTCAGGCCATTCCCAGTGTGCTGGAGATAGTGACACACATGTCTAAAAAGTGTTCATCTCAGTGGGATTACTTGAGGAATACGGCACTACTCAGTGAGAGTACTGGTATCAGGATCTGACTCTAGGTATTTACTGAACCACGTAAGATATAATAATCAGTCACTCCAATATTCATTCAGTGTCCAAGTGATGGGAAAAGCTTAAGATCTGTGTAGAATGGGAAAACACATCAGTGGAAAGCAGTGGTGTTTGGTTTGCGTATAGCCACAAGGTAATTTCTTGTGCTAATGAGACCACCAAAGGATGCTGACATGTTTAGATAATATTCTAATTATAGCAGCTTCAAAGAAGATCTTCCAATGCATATAATATAAATGCAAGCATTAAATTTACTAAGGGCTTCAGAATTCATTTTAGACAAAGACAAATACAGTCAAATATACAGTTCCTAGTCTCTACAGAGAATTCCAATATATTATAGTAGAGATTCTGTGGCAAAAGGAAAGAGAGAGAGAGAGAGAGAGAGAGAATGAACACATTACATTCAATAAAAGCAGCAGAGAATCCTGTGGCACCTTATAGACTAACAGACATTTTGGAGCGTGAGCTTTCGTGGGTGAATACTCACTTCGTCAGACGCAGGTAGTGGAAATTTTCAGGGGTAGGTATATATATGCTAGCAAGCAAGCTAGAGATAATGAGGTTAGTTCAATCAGGGAGGATGGGGCCCTGTTCTAGCAGTAGAGCTGTGAAAACCAAGGGAGGAGAAACTGGTTCTGTAATTGGCAAACCATTCACAGTTTCTCCTCCCTTGGTTTTCACATCTCTACTGCTAGAACAGGGCCCCATCCTCCCTGATTGAACTAACCTCGTTATCTCTAGCTTGCTTGCTAGCATATATATACCTTCTCCTGGAAATTTCCACTACCTGCTTCTGACGAAGTGGGTATTCACCCACGAAAGCTCACGCTCCAAAACGTCTGTTAGTCTATAAGGTGCCACAGGATTCTCTGCTGCTTTTACAGATCCAGACTAACACAGCTACCCCTCTGATACATTACATTCAATGTGCCAGGAAATCATGGTTCAGACACCTAAAGAGCATTAGCAAATCTAGTGAGATCCCTAGATGCTCTGTTGCCAAATGCTTCAATGGAAACACTATATGAACAGAGGGTTTGTGAATGTATACATTGAACACAAGAAAGTCTCAAAAAGATTAGGTAAAAAGGGTAAATCTGTTGAGGAAAGCTTGGCAGGATCTAACATGAAGGTTAGCTTCAATAAAAGTAATCCCAAACATTTCATAATTCTACTAACTCCTCCAAATGTGATAGAAGTAGATTATAATTATCTTATATTTATATAGGGCCTTTTAGGGCCATCAGGAGAAGACTGGGAGACATCCCTGAATGATCAAAATGGTAGCTGCCTTTGGCATCAGTCTCAGCATAAACAAGCTGGAATAGACAACTGCCTGAAAGGCATCAGTGGCAGCCTGTGAAAGGAACAGATATTCTTCCAGTGCTAACAGGCCACAAGATAGTTAGGGATGGACAAAATTTCTCAGATGAAGCTTTTTCCCTGCTACCAAAAACACAGCTTTGGGTTGACTGAAACACCTTCTGAATTGGTGTCAAGTTTACCCAATTGTTTCAGTTGGGGGAGGGAGAGGGGAATATTAAAAGACATTCCAAAAATCTAGATGTTTCATTTTGACATTTTTTAATTGAAACATTAATTTTTCATCCAAAATGACTGTTTCAGAATTTACTTCAACTTTTTTTTTTAAATTTAAAAAAAAAAAAAAAAACCTCTCTCAAAAATGAAATGTTTCATTGTGGGCTGAACAAAACATTTTGTTTGACCCAACCAATTTTATTTATTTTTCTCATTTTTCAGAATGACCAGTGAGTTGAAAAAATCAGTTATCCACACAGCTCTAAAGACAGTAGTGTCATATGACAAATGCAAGAGGAGTCAGGTCAGAGCTGAGGAATATACTCACTGGCAACAAGGTATTGAAAGTGAAACATTACAAGAAATGGTATCTAAACATCAAATACACTTTCGGAGCAGGGGGGCTGGAACAATTTTTATAGTGGGGAGTGCTGAGAGCCACTGAACCAAACTGTAAAGCCTGTATATAATGGAAACCACTTCAAATCAGGAGGTCCTGCAGCATTTCCCGCACTCCTAGGTCCAGCACCCATTTTTCTGAGTGCAACTTGCCATTCAGGCACTCTCTTCAGAATCTGGAACTTCCCCTTGACATAGATTTTCATTACCAGGAGGAGCTAGATTAAGCCATTTAGCCACAGCCCTGAGTAAGGTGCCCTGTGGAGTCACACTGCCTCAGGAGGAGTTTAGAGCATGAGGCGACCTAGAAAAATCTTAGGCCTCGTTTGCATTAATGTACTTGTGTCACTGTACAAAGTGGAGCTTCTACTGCTAGACACACTGGAATAAGATGCACCTGTGTAAATCCTAGTTTTCAAGTCTGCAGCACATCTACATTAGGGGTTTGCAAAAATATATAGATAAAAAATGGTCCTTTTTGAACCCAGCAAAGTGAAAGCAACTCTGAAATTCAGAAAATTTTCAAGAACATTATTTTCCTGCATGTCTACCTGCTCTGATAATACCATTAATGATTCCTTAGAGGAAGAAGTAGAAAGCATCCGACGAAGTGGGTATTCACCCATGAAAGCTCATGCTCCAATACGTCTGTTAGTCTATAAGGTGCCACAGGACTCTGCTGCTTTTACAGATGCAGACTAACACGGCTACCCCTCTGATACATAAATCTTCTTGTTACAACAATTTGACCTAGAATCTCTCTCAAAAATAATTTATTCTAGTGCCAAAAAAATACTTGTTGCAATAGAATG
The DNA here is from genome assembly GCF_003597395.2 of Chelonoidis abingdonii. Lineage (NCBI taxonomy): Eukaryota > Metazoa > Chordata > Testudines > Testudinidae > Chelonoidis > Chelonoidis abingdonii. The sequence continues at coordinate 42,755,127 of NC_133783.1, forward strand.
TTTTAATTTGTAAAAGTCTCCCCCTCCCCACCAAAAATGAACACAAAGTATATTAAATATTTGGATATGATTTCTCCATTGTCAGCCAACTGATAAGCAGTAACATTTGAATTAGCTTGTAATGTAAGATGCACTCCAGTAAAGCTCTATGCCCCTTTGAAACAATTTACAAATGTTTCAGTGCAAATTCCATGCCACTTAATCATGCAAATCATTGTGCTCAGATTACCTCAGAGAAGAGCTAGCTTTCATCTGTTTTCCTGTACTGTTTGCTGTTAGAGATATTGTAACTAAATTTTGTGAAAAGTTATGAACTGAGAGACCAGGCACTGTGACCTGGAAAGGCCTAGTTACTAGCCAGGCTATGGGACCCATAAAGTGTGCAGTTGTGAACCCGCTGATTTTGGGACCCAAAAAATTTCACTTAGATTTAGAACAAAAATGTAAGGGCCTGATTCTTGGATAGGATAAGCTGTTCTCTGTGCAGGAGCAAACACGGTGAGGCCACAACTGGCTTTAAGGCACCTTCGTTTTCCCCTGAACCTTGCGGCATATGGGGGGTCAGTTTTGTCTGTCATGGCACTTAACTGGGGATTGCCAGAGCACAGTGACACACTGGTCACATACCTTTTTTGCCAGGCTATGCCCTGTATGCTATGATGGGGTTTTTCTCTTAAACCAGTTCCATGCCACCCAGGAGACCAGCTAGCCAGCTCTACAGACTTTAACTCCTGGAACAGAGCAGACAATATGACTCCAGGCATTTTCATTGCAGAGAGAACCTTTATTCAAATGAATGAAAGTAATTGCCACTTGTATTTCCTGGGAATCACGTGAATTCCAGGAAAAATAAAGGGTCAGGCAGAAAAACACAATTGCCACCACAGGGCTGTGTACAAATTACACTATCTAGCCTTTAACAACTTCTGCCTGCTTTCTCCATGGGATTCATGGGCCAAAAGAGGATAACATCTATCTCCCAGTCTTTACTAAACCTTTCGCAACAGAGAGACTAAGGAGGTCCTTGGAGAAACTTTTAGCCATGGTGAGAGATGAAAATGTGGGAGGACAAGAGAACAGACAGCATAGAAGGAGATAATGAAGAAAAAGAATACATGGGTGATAGTAAAGGATACAGCTGTGGCTGGCTCACTGCAGAGGGAGAGTCTACCCATGCTACAATCACTCCTTCATTTGCTCTGTAGACATATCTTTTATGTAAATAACTGGGCTAGCCTTTATTTTCTGACCCTTTTGTTTTTGCACCAATTACTTCACCCACAAGATCAGAATCACTGACATGGTCCACAATGTTTCTGAATTATCCTCGGACAGCAATCCAGGCAGATTGCTACAAAGTTCACAATGCTTTGCCCTTTGGATGCAGGGAGAGCACTCACCTGACCCCTTAATGAGATCAGAACAATTTCGAAGTCTTAAAAAAAAAAAAGTAGGGCCTGATTCTCCATAGCCTTGAACTTTTGGCTAATCATTGACACCTGGGAGAACTGGGAGAAAAGTGCTTGCAAAGTTCTACTAGACTAATTTTGTAGCATTTTACACTGCCATTGTTGTCAAGTAAATGGTTGTACATGATGCAAGGTAACAGAAAATCAGAACAAAAGTATTCAGATATGATGTACTAGACAGAAATATGATAAGCAGAAGAATGCATCAACATCATGGAGGACAATTTTAGAAGGATGAGCAACTTGCTTGCATTGGCTTAATAGTTCTTCTCAGAATAACTGAGTGGGTGGTGTGTTGTTGTAGCCATGCCAGACCCAGGATATTAAAGAGACAAGGTGGGTGAGGTAATATCTTGTATTGGACCAATGTCTGATGCGGAGAGAGACAAACTTTTGCGCTTACACAGAGCTCTTCTTCAGGTCTGGGAAACTTAGGGCTTGGCTACACTAGAGGTTTGCAGCACTGGTGGTGGGTTTACAGCGCTGCAACTTACTCACCGTCCACCCTTGCAAGGCACATACAGCGCTGCATCTCCCTGGCTGCAGCGCTGGCTGTACTCCTGCCCTGCCTGAGGTATAATGATTGCAGCGCTGGTGATGCAGCGCTGCTCCGCCAGTGTGGCCACCAAAGGTGCTGTAATTGGCCTCCAGAGGTAGGCCTCCTGTTCAGTCACTCCCAACAGCGCTGCAAATGTGGCCACACTGCAGCGCTGGTAGCTGTCAGTGTGGCCACACTGCAGCGCTTTCCCTACACAGCTGTACGAAGACAGCTGTAACTCCCAGCGCTGTACAGCTGCAAGTGTAGCCATACCCTTAATTAGAGCATCACAGCTAAATACAAGGTGGAACAGATAACACACATTTCAAGAGACCATTCAAGATGAAGTGGCTCATTAACATCCCTCCAGTCACAGGGAGGAAAGAAACGAGGGGGAGGAGGAGATGTTAGTGAGTTATAGATTGTTGTAATAAGCCATAAATCTGGTGTCTCTATTCAGTCCATGATTTTTAGTGTCTAGCAAAGTTATGAATTTAAGCGCCTAGGCTCATCTTTTGAAAGTGTTGTGCTGGTTTTCTTTGAGGCTGAGGATTGAGAGGTCAGACATAAAGTGGTCTCTTTGTGAAGAGTGAGTGGATGGCTATATTCTAGAAGGTGAGGAGCTGGAATAATTCTACTTCCAGAAGAGCAAGGCCAGGAAAGGCAAATAAATGTAAAAGAGATCACAATTTAAAGACTGAATAAAAAACAAGTCTAACTATAAAAATCAAGGGTCAGTTTCTCAGCTCATATAAATCAGCATCACTCCTTTGACTTCAGTGAAACCATGCCCATTTACACCAAAGTAAGTTAACTTGACTGAGGTATTCCCAGAACTCCCTAAACCAATCCTTGCTTGTAGGTCAAAGGACAGATCTGCTGCCCAGTGTCCAAATTAAATAGCTGATCTGGGTCCTGGGATAACTAGGGGGGGAAGAATTCTTTCCCACATACCCCAGCCATGGAGCAGCTGAATGGCTGCTCAGCAGTGGCCACTGCAGCCCTATATAATGCAAAACCTTGCTAAGGCAGTTCAGCAACTTGTGAATGCAGGGCTTTTCACAGAGAAATTCAGTATTGTACATAATGCATAGATATGTACAGAGTTTAAAATTTTTTTTTACTCTACTCAATTTTCCTTTGTCCTTCCTCATTTTCTTCTTCTGTGGGGGATGGAGGTGGGGAATGAAACTCTTGTTGCCTTCTCAGACAATTGGAAAGTTTGGGGTGAGGGGGGAGAAATGTAACCCATTGCAACAGATTTTTCTTTCAATATCACCACCAAATGGCCATTGAGGCAGGAAAAGTTGCTTCATGGATGGTATGACAAAACCCTGGATAACCGTGAGCTATCCCTGCTTGCCTTCACAATATGGCTAGTTGGTTTTTTGTTGACAGGTTCTGACAGAACTCTGCTTTCCCATTCCACAAAGTAAACACTAGTTCACACAAAGAAAACCCAACACACAGATTTCCTAAATATGCTCTAAAGCTTGATCTATTTTGAATAATAGAGAAGGGACTTGATTAAAGAAATGGATTGTTTTTAAATAGAGTAGATATTGGGCCAATTTCTGGCTTCAGCCTATGCATACTTTATATAGCCCAAAAGCTACAGCCAGGGGAGGAACTGCAGGGCCCAATTGTTGCGGCCCTATCATTTATATACGACAGTCCATGTAGTTGACCTTCTAGTTTTAGCAGGAGCTCAACCCTTTACAATCCACCTGCAGTCTTTATGCACCCAACCGTACTTGAATTACAACTAGCAGGAGTCATCTGTTTGTGGTAATTGTGGAGGAACCCAGCATATATCAGAATATATATGAAAACAACATTGTGGAAACAACATTAATTTGGATCTCTTTCTCTCTATATATAGTTCCACGTGACTATTTTACAGGAAAAATCGGGCATCTTAGTTGGGTTGATTGAAGTACAGTTAATTTGGGAAGTAAATTTCAAATTTGAAATCACATGCTCATATGAAAAGCTGGATTCTATGAGTTATATCCATCCAATCAAGGAACAGAAACTTCCCAAATAGCAATAGATGTCTAATCCAAAAAGTTCAAATTTTGAATATTTGCAGTGGACTGTTACAACATGAGCTATGGACCAAGAATTATTCAGTGAATAATTTTAAATAATGAATCCATTTGAGAAACTTTTGATCAGTTAGCTGACAGTTCAGGAATAGGAATATCAGTAGAATGCATCAGGTAAATTAGTAGTTACAAGTTAGTCATCTAGCTGTAGTTAAATAAAGGGTGGGTTGTGAACTGGGATAACTCTATACATGAAGACTGTTTATAGCTCTGAATTTGCAAGTTCATTGCCACGGGCAGCTCAGACCCATCTGCACGCCCCAAAAGATCCAATCACATTTATGAGTTTTCAGGATTGGTGTCTAAAATAAAATTAGAGCTAGGCCACGCTGGAAAATTTGGATCCATGGATTCAGCCCATATCAAGCAAGCATTAGCACCCATCCTCACTAGGTGTTTTTTTTGTTTTTTTAAAGTCCATCCATAACTTCGGAAAGTATTTTTCCCCAATTGTTTGATGCTATTATATATCAAAAAAGCAGTGAAGAGTCCTGTGGCACCTTACAGACTAAAACTATTCACCCATGACAGCTCATGCTCTAAAACGTCTGTTAGTCTATAAGGTGCCACAGGGCTCTTTGCTGCTTTTACAGATCCAGACTAACACGGCTACCCCTCTGATATTATATATCATGACACTAATTTCTAGAACAAAAGAGTTTAGGCCCAGATTTTTAAAAGTATTTAGGCACTTCTGCATTGCAATACCAAGCTATTTGCATTTTCATAAGAGATTTAGGCCCTTACGTGCCCTTACGTGCCAAAATTCCATTGGCAGTCAGCGGGATTTAATTTCAAAGCACCTAAATCACTTTTTAAATTGAGGCAGGTTCCTAAATTAGTTAGGTGTGCAGTTGTTGAGAAAATAATCATTCGCGTAGTCTAAAGATGATATTCCATCACATATACACCTTTAATTAGAACCTCACAGACAATGTTGTGCATATTTTTATTCTGTTTTAACACATAATCCTGTTACAAAGTTAATGTAAAAGCTGGTTAGAACAAGGATGCTTTGCTGTTCTTGTACACACCACTGCTATGTCCATGAAACAGTCTCCCGAAAAGTTAGCCATTTCTAAATAAAATGATCCTCCAGAGACCAGAGTAACAGCAGTTGCAGGAACAAATTTTCTTTTCTCTCAGTGCATGGATTAAACACAATCAAGTATCTTACTTAAAAAAAAAAAAAAAGCAACAGCATCTTCTTTCCATCAGTTCCATAGTCCCAGAAACAGCACTGTTACCCTGGCACAAATGGAAGGAATGAGGAATTAAAAAAATAGGAGATAGTTTTTAAGTGTTTCCCTGAAATACATTGTCAATTCTTCTTCGTAAGAGTTGCTTTAAAACTTCCAATATGAGAGTGCTTCCAAATGAGAGAGACCTGAGGTATCCACACTACAAACTGCATGAAATAAATAGAGACTCTTTGAAAGTATAGAAAATGCTCTCAATATATCTAATAATGACACCAGAGTAGCTGGATAGATGACAATATGTTGCCTCAGCATTGATTCATAGCATGTGCACAGTGGAAATTACCACAAAGAGCAAATAAGCATGAGGCGGCCAGATTTTCAAAATCAGACACAGGGTTATGAGTTCATGCCTAATTATACAGGGAAGTGATTGGTGGGCATGAATGAATGTAATTGTCTGATGTTGCTGAACATTGGGTATTTGCATGCATAGGTATGGTACACATCAATAACTGCATACTCGTATACAGGACCCTCTAAGCCACAATATAATGAACAGCTATCTAGAAGCTCAGATTTCTACCCAGTTTATTATTGTAGCAACTTCTAGCTGCTTTTCTGAGTGTTCTTCCCAAGACTCAATGAATTTCTAAAATATTACCACCTGTCAGCATTTCTAACACAGAAGATAAAAAGATAATTGATGAACATCCTATCTTTCTTCACAGATTAGCTTCAATATCTTGCTGAGTTGAGGAAAAGAATTGCGGACTGATCCAAAACCACTAAAGAAAAAGGGAAAACTCTCATAGACTTGCATGAGCTTTGGGGATCAGGCTCTTAATGAATTAACATGACAATGATGGGAATCCCTTCTTGTTTACCCTGTAAGCAAAAACTGAAGGGGATCAAAATATCTCACTAATCTCTTCTTCCTTTCCCCACCTTCATTTAAACAGAAGATAACGTGGATTAGAAGGACCTGGAAGGTATTTTTGTTTTGTCCCTGAAGTTCTCTAGGACATTTTGAATCTCTTTGGTGACAAGAAGGAGGGGGAGGAGAATAATCTATCAGTGTTTAACTAAACCTGGAACCTTAGTGTATACATCACAACATCATCATCTAGATTGTAACATTTGACATTTAGTTTAAACCTGTGAAGTGAACAAATGAAATAGATATTTAAAACAGTGATAAATGAATTGCTTAATTCCCAGCTAATTATACGATACTGCGACATTGCTAGCAAACAATGTAACAAGAATGCCAAATTAATTAATGAAACATTTAATCAAAATCTATTCGTATAGTTGCCTATCCATGTTTGAAGCTAAATAATTATTGCATTTTAATTGCCTCAGTACTTGCTAAAAGAATTCTCGATTTGTTTATAGACGTCATTAAACAGAGATGACAGAGGTACAAAAAGAGATTAGGTATGTGTGTTTGGATCTAAGTATCTCAAAGTTACAACTCAATGACCAGCTCCTTAGCAGAACATTGATGGCTGTTGGGTTTCAAATATGAATTCGGCAGCTGAATCAAAAGTCTCCTGAGAACAACTGTTTCTGTAACATTTCTGCTACCTGCTGCTAGAGCCCCCAGAGATACTAGCCTTGCCCAGTATCATAAATCTAAATAACCAAGATTTATCTATGCTTAATCTGAGGATCTGTAACCCTTGCCCCACCCCTTCCGGGTGGATGTGATAATTAACTTATCTGTCCAATCCATCGTTTGATTGTAAGGTATTTCTATGAAGTACCTACCTCACTTGTGGGCAATATTAGTACATAAATACAAATCTTTGAGGGAGGCAAAAGGGGGTAGGGATTTCAATCCTCCACGTGCTCCTTTTCTGTGGATCTCCTGGGGGAGTTTCTGGCGCTATCCTCTCCCAACCACTTTCTGAATTCTGCTAGGTCAGACTATTGCTGCACAAATCCCATGCGGTTTCTGAAAAATAGTAATCTTCACACAATGCCACTCACATGGCAACAGGAAACCTTTACTGCCAGCTACAGTACAAATCCCAAAAGCCCTTTGCGGTTTCCTACCACAGCTGAGAGGTGGTGAGGTGGGATCACTAAAAGGGAGAGGTGAGCCTGTGTGGAGAAGGGACGCAAGAGAGACCAGTGTGGTAAGGGAAGAATGCACATGGGAGAGCTTCAAAATGTGGAAGATTGAATCTAACCCAGAGGTTTGGATGTTGGATCCTTACTCATGAGATCAAGTCCTGAATATCCCCCAATTTCAGAATCTTGATTTGGGCCCATCTCTGAATGAGATACTTAGATACAGAAACATATATTCTAGACAAAGGATTCTCAGATTTTTGCACAATGTGGACCATATCTAAATGAAAAGGACACTCTCTTCCCCATTCTTGATTGTGTGGACCACCTCCCTCTCATCTGTGCCTTCTGGCAAATCATCGCAACTGCTTCCATGGAAAAGTAGCATTAGGGAAATATTTAGTGTACTTTTAGTTTCTTTTAATATAATTTACCAGCTGGAAACAATGAGGAGAGCCAAGATCTTATGACCAAGCAACTCTCCATAGACCATTGGTGGATTCACCATTACTTGAAGTCTTTATATCAAATTGGGATATCTTTCTGATAACAGATGCTCTAGCAAAACCAGAAGTTATGATCTTGATGCAGCAATTACTTGGTGAAATTCTATGACCTCTGTTAAAATCTATGAATTCAGAACAATAATTTTGGAACTTCTATGCTAGCCAATAGGCATGCATTCGATATCACTGAAAAGTGCAGGAGATGGCAGCCAAATTTATTAAAGGCAGCCTCACTTCCACATGCAGGTACATGGTAGGGAAATGGCAGCCATCTTGCTGACTTCAGCCTATTTGACTGTATTAAGAGATGGTGGTCATTTTGAATAAGGGAAATTTATGAGTTAGCAGCCTTTCAACATGTTTTCGTGAGACAAGAAAGAAACACCCCACAATCACTGGAGTTACGATAAAATTGCAAGACTTGGCAATACAGGACTCCTCCCCTTGTCCACGGACTGCAAAGTCATGGTCATCATTTTAGTTAACATAACTCCTTAACATTATTTTCCAACTCACTTATTTCCCAGTATAGACAAGCCTTTAGACTCCACCCTGATGCACTTAGAACAGTTATAACAGGCTTTAGAGCAGTGGTGGGCCCGTGGCCCACCAACAAGATGGTATTTACATTGACCGTCCGCAGGCACGGCTGTCCACCCAGCTCCCAGTGGCTGCGGCTCGCCATTCCTGGCCAATGGGAGCTGCGGGTAGTGATGTGGACTGGCTGCCACTTCCCGCAGTTCCTATTGGCCTGGAACGGCAAACCACAGCCACTGGGAGCTGCGGGTGGCCGTGCCTGCAGACAGTCAATGTAAACACTGTCTCATGGCCCACCAGCAGATTACCGTGACAGGCTGTGTGGGGCACGCGGGCTGCAAGTTGCCCACCACTGATTTAGAGGGAACACTGTCTATTGCTCCCTCAGCTAAATGTAATATTGCTGCAACACAAGCTCAAGAGAAAGAGGTGAGTAAACGGGGATCTCAGTGAATCTCCCCCATCTAGATAATGTATTACCCTAATTTTCTTTATGATTCCAGTTTGTCATCACAACACAGTTAGGGAGAGAATATAGTAGCAACATATTTCCCAGTGCATCCAGTTTTCTACATCTCAGTTGTTTACAGAGAATCTCTTTGGGATGAGAGTCTCTTCCTAGTGTATCTATTGTACAGCATCAAGTACATAGTCATCACTAAGTAAATACTGAACAGTGTCAGCGAGCTCTTGCTGTCTGTGTTATTGCACATTATCTCAAATCTAATCATGTTAACTGTTTTCATCTAGTGCATTGTAACCAATACATGGGTAAACTAAACATTTTATCATCCTGACACCAACTTGTCTTTTTTATGGTAGTAGTCACAGGAAAAAAACCAAAAACTGTTTCTGAAGGATTTGGAGCACATTCACAACAGTTATAGAAAAAGAGACTGCGGTGTTGCTCCTGGAGTAACAAGAGACTGACAGACTGTTTTAAAATATATATAAATCAGGGCACAGTAAGCAAAGCCAAAACTTGCCTAAATACTTTTCTTCACTGTGCTTTCCTAGACGTGCAGTCACAGACTTGCTGTTTCTAGAGATGGAGTTATAGCACTATTGCAGTGCACAGGATGGCAGGTAGCAAACAAAGCAGAAAACGTTTGCATAAATATATGCAAGCCACAGAAAATCTCTTACTTTAGCAATTTCACAAACTCACAGCATTTGAGCTTTCCTGTGCCAGAACTGCCTTGAGCATTAGTCAAAACATTGGTGTTACCATCTTTAAGGTTTTAAACCATAAAGAAACTTTTAGTATAATTATGTAGCTCCCCAAATACTAAACAAATGGCTGATATACACTGATTTCTTTGCATTTTAGTTTCCATATAGTACAGAATGAAATTCAGAAATTTTCTCCTCTAACCACCACCCTGTAAGGAGCATATGGAGTTCTCCACTTCGCCGGTAGGTAAATAGGTACTGATGAGATGCATTTTTTAAAAACATATTATCTTCTCTCAGATGCAGCACCAAATTCTGACATTGGTGACATGGGCCTAATTCACATACACACCTCTATATGATAAATCCAAATGATTTTTGCCTGTGCTCCAAATGAATTAATTCATCAAAATCAAGGACTATAATTGTTGCCCTTGTTTATACATAACAATATCATTAAAGGAGGTATTCTAGCATCATGTATTCACATCAAAAGTTGCCTTATGCAGCACTATATCAGTTTACCCTGTGGTAAATTGCTGTACTAAAGCAAGTTGCTGGAACTTAAGACATACAGTTTGCAGGCAGCTTCCTGTGGGGTCATTTTAATCTAGTAGTTACATGTCACTCTGTCGATCAGATGACATTTACAGTCTAATTTAGGGTCATAGAAGATTAGGGTTGGAAGAGACCTCAGGAAGTCATCTAGTCCAACCCCATGCTCAAAGCAGGACCAACACCAATAAATCATCCCAGCCAGGGCTTTGTCAAGCCAGGCCTTAAAAACCTCTAAGGATGGAGATTCCACCACCTCCCTAGGTAACCCATTCCAGTGCTTCACCACCCTCCTACTGAAATAGTGTTTCCTAATATCCAACCTAAACCTCCCTCACTTCAACTTGAGACTTTTTCTTCTTGTTCTGTCATCAGCCACCACTGAGCACAGCCGAGCTCCATCCTCTTTGGAACCCCCCTCACCTCAGATAGTTGAAGGCTGCTATCAAATCCCCCCTTACTCTTCTGCAGACTAAACTAGCCCAGTTCCCTCAGCCTCTCCTCATAAGTCATGTGCCCCAGCTCCCTGATCATTTACCCCGAGTCTCCTCGTCAAGAATGTTTACTGACACTGAAGTTGTTTCAGAAAAGTAATGAGGAGAGAATAAAAGCAGTCGGCACATGGGATGCCAATGAATTCAGTATAAATATATTTTTTCAATCAAGTTATGCTGCCTTACTTTTAGCAATGATATCAGAAGAGAGAGGAATCTAAATATTTATTAAACAAATAATGGTTCTTAAAGTGCACATACTGTAACAGTCTTTAAAGAGCCAAGGAAAGAAAGAGATCTTTAAAGTGAGCAATGTTTAATTAGTATGACTCTTAATCATGGCCTTAGTATATTTACTGTACATTCAAAGGTATTTTTTTCTTTTCTGAAAATATTTTTCTTGTTTTGAAGAATGTTTTAGTCCAGTTTGCTTTTTTCTCTAAGGGATTTTCAAATGCCTATTTCCTTTTTTATGGGGGATCTCAACTTGTTATAGAGAATATTTAGAAGCATTGACTTTAGCCAGCTTCTCAAAAGACAATGTATATATTATGATACATACAGTTTGAACTTCGTAGGAAGCAGGATTTGTTTCTTTTCTATTCTATTCTATATAGGTTCTTTTACCACCTTTATTCCCATAGTACCTGTGCATCTTCCAGCAACACATTAAACAACGTGATTAACATTGTCACATGTGGTTTGTTCTTTCTCTCATGTCTACACTACAGTCCTACATCGACCTCACTGTGTAGTATAGACTTGGCCTCAGTCTTCCCAGGGGATGAACTGCATGTGTAGTAGGGTGTTTTGTTTTGGTAGGTTTTTTTGTTTTGCTTTTTAGCGTTTGTGTCCCGACATTTTCTAGCGCACACATATTAGGATATGTCATTTTAAAAAAAGGAATTTGATATTTTTATCCCTATGATCCTGTTGCTTCTGCCCCCTTATGTAGGCATAACGTAGCAGAGGCAGATAGTATTGGTAGGGCGCACAGTGGGGAGTAGCTGCTATGTGGCATATCTTCTACCCTGCACTGATTGGCAGAAGTCCCCTTAAAACAAATTAAGCCATTGTAGAATAAAACAAAAGAAACATCAAGTGAATTTATTAGTTTGTAAGATTTCCACAGTCTGGTCATGGACATTCAGCAAACAGAAAAATAAGCTAACTTCATTGGGTCACATTATATGTTATGAATTATTTGCTCTATTATGAGCACTGATATGTATGCCCTTTTGTTGTGAAATCTACAAATGGAGGGGCTGAGGGAATAAAAGAAATTACATTTAAAAAACATGCATGTTAATAAATCTGGTGCCTGCTGTTTTTAGATGCATTGATTGTGAGGATGTGCATAATGTTAAATCAGCTAAGTGAGCAAACTTCTTAAATTACAAAATATTGTATATTTCATAGATCATTAATTACTGATGTATTGTGATTTGTGACATGCCACATAAACAACCATATAGCCATACCTTAAATAAACTTGAGGACAAGAAACCCAACAACCCACCCGCATCCATCTTAATTTGCCTTTCACAAATGTAGGAGATGGAAGCATTAATTAGGGCTGCCATTTCACCATTCTAATCATTAAGTGATTAAAATCTTCATAGTTATATCCTTTGTCTCTTTATTTGGTTTCCCTTATTCTGATAGCTATACCATTTTGGTCCTTTGACATTAGACTTGAAATAAAGATGATCCTTGTATCTTGAAACAATTTTTAAATCTGCTGGAGAAGAAATGTGGTCTTCCAAAAGTAATTATAGACCAAAGCAGTTACATCAGAAAAACTTCAAATGGAAGAGGGAGTGATGCACTGGAAAGAATACAACACAGTGACAGCATAAAAAATTAATATTTACCAGCTACATTAGCTAAATTTGCTATGTTATTTGCAGTCCTTTCCATTGTAAATATACAGGTGCTCCTATAAACCCAAAATAATGTGGCACTGCAAATAATGATTTTTAATAGCACCTTTTGTACTTTTATGGGATAAATACATTAAATGTCAAATATCCATAACTGCTAATTATGCAACATGATTTATATCACTTAAGACCAAGTTTTCAAATAGGTCTCTAAAATTATTCTCTGAAAAACTGGCGGTTGCACTAGTCTGGACATTGAACCCGTTACATTTGTACATGTAAATTGGGTAATTATGCAGCTAATGAACCTTTTGTATGTACGAATCTGTTTTGCATGTGTAGAAAGTTTCATAACAAGGTGTGTTATGAGGATTAATTTGTCTGTAGAATGCTCCAAGAATGCTAGACGAAGAATGCCATCTAGAACAAATTTTTCTTATAGTGATAATATTTTATAATTGGTAGCTACACTACAATATTAAATTAAGAAATAATCTCCCTTCCCTTGGTCTCATCTATGTTCAAGATGATGTGCAAGGGTGGCTTTATTTCCCCAGGATGATGGTGATCATTTTGCCAAACTGTTGCCATGCAATGGATAAAACAAACTTTGGGGATCCACTTCAGTCCAACAAGCAGGTTTTCTTCAGCCCCCGAGGCTGCCTTGCCAGGCCCCAATTGTCAGATGCTTTTCGGATCAATGATGGAGAATTTGCCTGAAGGGATCTTGCTTCCTCTAAATTCTTTTTGGAGGAAAGCATAGACTTTTATGAATTCCTCTACTTTGAAAATCCAACAAACACAACAACTCAATTTGTCAGTGTCAGGGCAGGGCAGTGGTCTGTTTTCATCCAACAATAAGAACCGTTCCAGCGCTTAATGGAGACTAATATTAAAACTCTGCATGCAGGAAATATTCTCTTTTAAATTAAAATAAAATAAGATCAGTCTTCTAGAAAGTGGTATTTTTAATAATAGGGTATCACAAAAATGTTATACATAATGTGTTTTACGCAGTGTTGTTGTAGTTGTATTGGCCCCAGGATATTAGAGATCCAAGGTGGCTGAGGTCATATCTTTTATTGAACCAACTTCTTCTGGTGAAAGAGTAAAGCTTCCAGGCTTACACAGAGCTCTTCTTTGGATCACCTTGTCTCTGTAATGTGCTTTAGGCAGTTTAAATAGCAATTTATACAACAATTTTATGATCTAATATAGATGTCCCCAACAATTTATATTTTCCCTTAATGGAAATTTGTTCCCAACTCCAGGCAGTTAGAGATTGGCCTATGATCTAAAGCATGTGGGTATATATGCCTTACAATTTTTTTCTTATCTAAATGTAACTTATCAAATATCCACCCATTATCCATATATTCAGTTCCTCACTGAATCCTACTAAGCTGTTGGTTTCAATCTCTCGAGGCAAGGAGTTCAACAGGTTAATCATGGGTTTGTGTTTAAAAAAGGGCGGTGTGCGTGCAAGGGAGTGTTAAGTAAGCAAAAGCTGAGAGTTGGGTCCTAGAAACCTGACCTCTGCTCCAAATTTCACTATTTTTCAGGCCACTTGGATTCCTGGCACAATCCTTGGGAGACTTGTAACTTTGGCCTTTACAATCCATTTAAAATGGTGGTCTAGTAACAAAGCAACAACATTAGGACCGTACCCAAGAAGTATGACACTAATAGAGTCCATATTCTTAAGTGAAGTAAACCTGGAGAAGAGGAGGAGGACCTAGTCTGAGAAGAACTGCTGGGGTTAATGGTACTTGCAATCTTGCTGAAGGAAGAGACTATAAACAGCAAGTTGCTGACCCTACTTGTAGTTCTGACCAAAATAGTGTTATTTTGAACTTCCTCCCATTGAATAGCACAGAGGTGGGCAAACCATGGCCTGCAAGCCATGGGCCTGTCCTGCCCAGCCCGAGCTCCCAGGCAAGAAGGCTAGCCTCCGGCCCCTCCTCCACAGCCAGTACTCTAGCCCGCCGCTTCTGCTGGGCAGCATGGGTGATGTGGCTGGCTCTGGCTGGGCGGTGGGGCTGCGAGCTCCTGCTGCTCTGAGCAGCATGATAAGGGGACGGGGCAGCGAGGGTTGGATAAGGGGCAGGAGGTCCTGGGGGGCAGTTGGGGACAGGGAACAGGGGACGGAGAATCCTGGCGGGGCTGTCTAGGGGAAGGGGTGTGGATAGGGGTCAGGGCAGTCATGGGACAGGGAACAGGGGTGATTGAATGGGGCTGGAGTCCCGGGAGGAGGCAGTCGAGAGACAAGGAGCAGGGGGGGTTGGAGGCTCTGAGGGGGGCAGTCAAGGAGTGGAAAGTGCGAGGGAGTGGAGGTCAGGCTATTTGGGGAGGCACAGCCTTTCCTGCCTGGCCCTCCATATAGTTTCTCAATGCCGATGTAGCCTTTGGGCTAAGAGTTTGCCCACCCCGGAATAGCATCTGACAGATACATCAGGAATAAAAGTCCACATGAGCTGTTGTATTTGAAAAATAGCTAAAGACAATTCAGTAAAATCGTGTTCATAATTCAAGAAAGATATTAAATGAGATGGGAAAAATCTGGTAAGCCAGTTGTTTAGGAAAAGATTTTTGAAGATATGAAGTTGTCTAAAGATCAGATCAATCTATGCTTTTCTCCAAATCCCCATCTCTGGTGGGATTTTCAAAACTCCTTGGGAGCTGAGATTTTCAGAAGTAGCTAGGCATTTAACTCCCTTGACCTAGGCACCTTTGAAAATCCCACCAGAGGCCTATCTGCATCTTTAGATGCACACATGCCTTTAAAAATCTAGCCTCAAAGGATTAATTAATTTATACATTATCTTTCAAAGTTTTGATCTACCCCATAATAATTATAATGCTAGGGTCCAGTGGACCTAGGTTTTGTCAGTTGATATTCTTGACTAACATTCCTGGTTCATTAAAGGCATTTGTATAATTTTCATGAGTAGAGTTTTTGTTATGCTAGGAGTCCCCTTTACAAAAAAGGAGGTACACATATATGATTATGAGCCCTACACTCCACCACTGAATCCTGGAAGATACCAGTGGGCATAGTGTGCCCCAAGAAGCTTAAAACTGGAATGGTTAATTCAGGACAGAGACTGAGGATGTTTTTACCTCAAAGGCTAAGTCATAGCCAGTGGGCACATAGCGTTGATGTATCCAGTATAGAGGGTGAAAGAGAAAAAAAAAATACTGAGGTCAGTGGGGTCCAGGGAAGAGGAGAAAGGGCAAAGGAAATTACAGAAGGGACCAGCCGCAAGGAAAAAAATGTCATAAGGTCAAGATTCAGGAGTCATTGCAAGATATTTTTAATGATAAAGTACCATCTGCAAATTATGAATGAAGCATTTTAGCTTTGTGTGCCAGCAGGCTGCAACAGGTATTCCAAGGTTTGTTAACGTGTGCACATTTTTTGCTTTGGTTTAACAAACTCTCCCTCCCCTCAAATTCTATCTGATGAGATGTATCCAAGAGGAAAAAGCAGCAAAATTTTAGTCTAGACGTAACTGCAAAAGACTCAGAGTTATGAAGATCTCATGTTTCCCACACCAATATTGGAAAAGTAAAGCCTCTAAGTTTTGCATGGGCAGTTCTAGTTCCAATTTGAATCTGATCTGAGATGCAAGGTGCATGTTGCACACACCATTAATTCAGCCAATGGAAGAGCATCTCTGTTATATGACAAAATCTACCTGAAAATTGCAGCCACCGGCTGGCAGTCACAAAGGTCAAAGAGCTCACAGGCAGAAAAAACCACTTTCATTCTCATTTCTTTTCAGATGAAACTTTCTGTAACAACTATAACTTTGAAGCACCCTTCAAATGTCATTACTGTACATACAATTAATGGAGAAGATCCTATTTTATCCAAATAAAATAATTTTTCCAACTGAGCCTCAATCTCCTTTTATGAGACCTTTTCATTCAAGCTTCTCAATAAATCACTTGTTCATGCAGTAAGCACTGTCAGGGGGCATGTTGTAGGATCCAAATATTAAATCAACTTCATTATATCATCAGACATCACTACAGAAACATTCAGACTTTGCAGCATAAGGTGACAGTGGCATTTCTTGATACCTTTCCTTTGTACACATTTTAACTGACTGAAATAGCACACAATTTTTGGTCAGACAAGTTGATCTGTCATATTGTTTTAAAATTCTTTTGTAAAAATGGATCCAAACCCCAAATCTCTCAGCTCTGGGGATGACTCCACAGAATTTTTTTTTTGACTTTTTAGTTCACTGAAAATGTAAAAAATAAAAAAAAAATTGTTTTCGATTCATCCCATAACAATTCCTTCCAACACTCCCCCCACTCTCAACTATTTCCAAGTTGCCAGTGAAATGAAAAATCCATTAACTGCCCAGCTCTCATCCAGATGAATTTCTGAATGACTTTTATCTGTATAAAGGACTGAAACAAAACCTTGGATCTAAATGTCCTCAAATTTTGAGCTATTTGAAATCTCTGTTTGGATACTTTATGGATTACCTCAATTCATTTTTAGTTGTTTGTTATGGTCATACTTAACAAGGATTTAAACCTTTGTTACTGATAATGTAACTTCTAAATCATTCATGGCTCCCCTTCTGTTTTTCTTTTAGAAAAATATTTACAAATTAAAAAAAAAAAAAAGATAGATACCTAAGTACCATTTTGGTAAACAGTGAAGTCATTGGTGAACTGTTCATGAACAAAAAATATTCCTTTAATATTTAACAGTTTATATACACCACATATTGGTTAGTGCTTTGAATAAGAAGCATGTAGATCAATCTCAAACTTTAATCTTAGTTTGTGCAGTCAAAATTCACCACATTTAGGTTTGGATTTTTTTTTTTTTAGTTAATGCTCCTGTTCATAATTTGAGTTAATTACTTGCAAAGCAAATTTGATTAATCAAAGCTATTTCCAGAACTATATGTTTTTTAAGGGATCTCAAGGTAGGTATTACTCCAGTACTTTTACCAACAAGCATATTATACTGATCATGCTACCAGATTTGAAATCCGCTGTATATGGGTATCCATCAGAAAACTTCTCCATGCTCCTGCAACTGATCACAAGTTATCAGCCCTTATTCGGTTTCTCTCCCAAACCAATGGAGAAGCGATGTATGTTTTGTTTCAGAGTACCAGCAATGCCACTCTGCCATCTACATTGGCCAAACTGGACAGTCTCTACGCAAAAGAATAAATGGACACAAATCTGACATCAGGAATCAAAAACCAGTAGGAGAACACTTCAACCTCTCTGGTCACTCAGTAACAGACTTAAAGGTGGCAATCTTGCAACAGAAAAGCTTCACAAACAGACTCCAATGAGAAACTGCTGAACTTTAATTTATATGCAAACTAGATACCATCAATTTAGGCTTGAATAGAGACTGGGAATGGCTGAGCCATTACACACATTGAATCTATTTCCCTATGTTAAGTATTCTCACACCTTCTCATCAAACTGTCTGAAATGGGACATCTTATCACTACCGCCTTTTTTTTTTCCCCTCCTGCTGATAATTCCTCATCTTAATTAATTAGCCTCAGAGTTGGTAGGACTGCTCCCCCTTTTCATGTTCTCTGTATGTGTATATATATCTCCTTACTATATGTTCCATTCTATGCATCTGTTGAAGTGGGCTGTAGCCCACGAAAGCTTATGCTCAAATAAAATATTTAATCTCTAAGGTGATACAAGTACGCCTGTTCTTTTTGATGTATGTTCTGTAGGTCTTCCACAACAAAAGCCAACAGGGTTGTGCCAGGGACACCCTCTCCCCCCCATGATCTGCAGTAGTTCTTATGCACATGCTTTTATGCAAATAATTCATAGCTATATTCTCAGCTGATATAACTCCCTTTGCCAGAAGAGGATTTAGTCAGGTGTTTCTGGCAGAAATGACCTCCATGCGTGCATAGCTGGAAGTTGCTGCAGTGCAGGGAGTTATTTGTGGAGATCCTGCTAGACAGAACAAGGGTGCACATTATTTTCAAAATTGTTAGCTTGTGAAAAACTATCCTCTTATTGTAAACCCAGTTTTAGTAAATAAATTAAAAACAATTTCAATAAAAGTTAACGAAAAACAGAGAATGAGTCCATTTTAAACTCTGCAAAATGAAAGCAACTTTGAAATTTTGGGCTACATCATGAACCTGTTTTTAAAACTCTATCACTAAATAATTGTTAGATGAAATCAAATACAGTTCACTATCCTGAAGAGACCAATTTGCATTTTAAAAATAGTTTGCTGCCCTGCAAAGCATTTATTTCAAGGTTGTAGCCTGAAGAATGCAAGGTTCATTAGCTGATCATTTTGCTGCAGAAAAATCAAATAGGTTATGTGAGCCTGATGTAGGAAGCCATGTCACTCAAAACTTTGAAAGATCTCAAGTCTATCATGATTCAGTGTAAATTACTGCTATTTGGCAACTAATCCACTTGGGCATTTGCCAAAAAATTGGCAAGATTCAGTATGCTGGAATTTAATTAGTAACAATGTAGACAAACTCTGGATGCACATTTTGAATGGGTGAATCTATTTTTATAAATCAATTTTGTAACAGTGGACAGACAATACAATTTAAATTACCATTCTGATCAGCACAGTATCAGCATATAAATAGTTTGACTTTGGGAATGACTGAAGTAATTTGTCTGTCAAGCGCATTAATTACGAAGACTTTTTTTATCATCTTTCCAACCTGTTTCATATTTAGTCAGTCATCTTCCACCCATTTTAAAAGAAAAAAAAATCACACATTTCTGGAGGAGATGAAAATCCAAATACACAAAAAGAAATCCAAAACAAAACATTAACTAATAGTCACACCCAGTGCCTGAATGACTCTCAGCTGTCTACTCACTGAAAGAGATGTTTGATTTTTCCAGGATCACCGCTGTAAACAAGTCAGACACAGCTCACATTAGAAACTGTAAAAGAGAAGGACAGGACTGAAAGCATGCAAGATCTATTGCAGAAAAGAATAATGATGAAAGCTAATGGAATTCTAAATAGATCTGGCTATCCCCCTGACCTGTAGTGACCCTACCTAAGTACTAATTTCTGGAGTGCAACACCCTTAACACCTATCATTGTTTGTTAATTACAGTTTGGTACAGGATTACATTCCAGGGCAGGATGATGGTACAAAAAGGAATACACTTTTGTTATTTTGTTTAGTCCATCAGCCAAGCAAATTTGATTTCATAACCTCATATTAATAAACTCCCCCAAACCTTTCATTGCAGTTATTACAAAGTTATGGAGTAACAGCAGTGACATCCTGTTTCTCCAGTTAAGGTTCCAAACCCCCTTCAATTCTAAGCCATATTTTTGATTTCTCTTTTCTGCAAGGACTTAAAAATTATATAGTTTCAGGCTGAGGATTGTCCAGAACAGTCTTAGCCCAAATATAATTAATTTTTGAACATGTACAAGACAATATCACGTTTTGGTGCTGACAAAAGTGTATAGGATACTGCATTAAAATGGGTTTTTGTTTTTTTTTTGGCGCTTTTGCAGGACTCAAAACCAGCTTGCTCTTAGAAGTTCTAATGTGACACATACCGTTAACAAGCACATGTATGTTGCATGTTTGAAGATATTTGGTTTAGAAAGATGCTCTTAATGTTCAAATTGTTACTCAGCGCTTAAAATGTTACTCAGTGCTTAAAATGTACTCCACATTATATAGAAGATTGAGGAAGATTTGGGGTGAGCTCCAGGCCCCACTGAAGTCAATGGGAATTTTGCCATTGAATTCACTGAAGCCAGGATTTCACCCAGGGATTCTACCCAGTCACCTACAATCTACACTGAAGTCAATGGAAAGAATCCCACTGATTTCCCTCAGATTTGGATTGAGCTTGACATAAAGCAGATTACACAAACCAGATGCAGTTATGTAAAATATGATCCTGTCTCAACATTTTGCAGGTTTAAAAACATTGTATCCTTCTTCGGATTATTGTTAAAAAACACTTTGTAGTGGGAAGTGTGGATTTGAATGAAGAGAGTCTGGCTAGTTGGTGTACTATTCTAAGTTTATGGGTTCAACGTAGAAGACTACAATGACAGTGAGAGACAGGTACATATGGAGAGGTGATAAAGGCAGTATGAAAGGAAAGGGAAGGATGGGTTGTACAGATGCTGTACAGAAAGAACATACAGGACTCTGTCTGCCTAAATGTGAGTGAGAAGGAGAAATAGGTAGGGGAGGACAACACTGAAGTTACAGGGAGAAGAGTGAAATAAGAACCTATGTATCAACCATGACTGAGGACAGAAAAAGGAGAAAGATTCCATGACAAAAGAGGAGTAATTCTTTGTTTTTGCTCTATGGAGTGTCAGCTTGAACATCCAGAATGAAAAATAAGACACATTCAGCCCCATTTCATACAACCACCTGCTTATCTTTAATTGAGTCCCATTATCAATCAATGGGACTATTCAGGATTTAAAATTAAAGCCTAGCTGTATCAAAGCCTCAGAAGATGGGAGCTGGAACAGATCTGCTGGAAGGAGAAAGGTAGATTTTGGAGATGTCACTGGAGAGGTCCAGGTAGTGCATGTTACCTGTCTGAACAAGACATGCAACTGTTTAGTTTCTTCAGTAATGGCTTCCCTTTCCTCAGAAAATCTCCCTCTCTGAGGTGACCTTCACTTCCTAGCTCTGCTAGTAGTCATTTCACCCCTCTCCAACTGGATAAAACAAGCAACACTGCATGGGTGAGGTGGAGGCCCATTGTATTGAGGAGCTAAGAATTGACAGAATGCTCAATAACTCTTAAATATCTCTTTTCTTCTCTATTCATTTTATTGTGGCTGCACAGTGGTCTGCAGTTTCAAGACCTTCTTAAAAGTTCCACATTACCTTCCCCGCTCCACGTTAACACATATTGTAAGAAATCCCTGACCAAATAGGGGCATCGTAATTGCTATTACTCTGCACATTTGGCCATGCAGATGTTAAGAGTGTAAGGAGAGAAAATTCAGATCCTGTTGCTCCAAAAAGTACAGGGCCGTATCACTTGAGCTATAGAAGAATCTCCATTAACTTTAAGCAACACAAGGCCTATGACACACACGACACAGTTGCCAAATAGAGAGTAGCGATATTTTTACACTGATGGTTGCAGAGGGCTGAATTTAATCCAGTGCTCCATGTGGGTGAGCTTAACAGTTTAGGGGGCGGTACTACTGTTTACAACTTTGTGGCTTGGAATTGTTTC
The DNA here is from genome assembly GCF_003597395.2 of Chelonoidis abingdonii. Taxonomy (NCBI): domain Eukaryota; kingdom Metazoa; phylum Chordata; order Testudines; family Testudinidae; genus Chelonoidis; species Chelonoidis abingdonii. The sequence continues at coordinate 42,776,911 of NC_133783.1, forward strand.
ATATTTGTGGATGATTCCCTGTTTTCCAAGAAGGGGTTTTGTTCTGATGGTTATATGAGAGATACTGTCTTCCTTCGTTTCTGCAAGGTCTGCTCAGCTATTATTACAGGTGGTGAAGGAAGTGCAAAGCAGCCATAAAGAGTAGTAGAATAAATCAGGAAAATCAAGGAGAGAGAGAGGAGGGGGGAAAAAGGCATGGGGGGAGGGGACATGGTCAGCAGAGAGCATTTGCCTGAGTATAAGGCAAAATCTTGTTTTAAAAACAAAGTTTTGTAAAGCTACATTTTACGGATTTATAGCCTACGTGAACCTAAGATTAGTTTCTCTATTTCTCTGTGTGTCTGAAAATTTTCTTATCCTTTGGTGCCAGGTATAAAATTGTGTTGTCTGTAAAAACTAGTATTTCAAATCATGTGGGAAACATTTGGACAAATGCATTTCCTAACTGAAAAGAAAACATTTTAAGACCTGCAAGAATTTTGCCTCAGGAGATTTGCTCTTAATCTTCATGAGGACACCTCTCAGATACTTTTGAGCACTTTAAGCCCTACAAGAGGCCAAAGTAACTATTCCCAAGGTATTTAGTTTCTGCTCACAGATTTTTCAAATGATTATGTGACTTTAGAATGAAAAAGCTGCTCCTGTTGTTGTTAGGCCGACAGATAATTGAAAGAGAGTGTACAAGAGACTGAATAAAGACACCGCCTTCTAGACCAACCTCTTCCTGCCCCCCGTTCACCCTCCCCCAACATACACACACACACACACAGTCTGTAAACCTAGTCACACCATCATCCAAATCTTTTCTTAATTTTTTTAAAAATAAATTCAATGGTCTCCAGATTTATTCTGTATTGAGACATGCCAGAGAGTACATTTTTGAGCAGCATGTGATAAGTGTATTAACAAAGCTGAGGTGTACTTGGACAAAAAAAGCATTCCGGTCCGTGACATGCAGCCTACAGCTACTCCCAAGTGCACTGAGCATCACAGCTGTTGTGCTGGTATCTTCCTCTACCGCTACTCAACTCTTTAGCAGAGGTAGAATACATGATTTCTTTATGCAGCTGGATACTGGAGATCAATATCAGAGAAGAGTAATTCAGTGTAATTCATTGTGAAATGTACTGGGGGCCAGACTGTGAACCACCTAATTCCATCAGTGAGCCGTAGTTATCCACGCAACTAGTCCCACTGAAATCAATGGGACTTTTCATATGATCAGCTCATAAGTGGAAGAAACACTTTCAGAATCTGGCCCAAGTAAATATTTTTTTCCAAAAAACCTCAACTTTATTTCTAATAAAGTTCCTGTCACGTACTGGCTGCAGAGTGCAGATGCGCTGGGACAAAGGACAGTAATATAAATGCCCTAGGGTCAAATAGAATAGGGAGATGTAATGGTCCAAAACAAACAAATACATTTGGTATTCTGGCAGGCCAGGTGTCAGCTTGTGCAATGGTCCCCATATCTCAACTGAACACTGAAATGCATATCTGGGATCAGTCTGGTTCACCTGGGTGCTATTTTTACCACACTAGGTATTATAAGAACGTGGTTACTATTTAGACCATGAGTCTCAAAGTCCCAGCCCGCAGACCATCTCCAGCCTCATGGAGGAGAGACGCACATAGACATGCTACTGGCAATGTCTGCTGCAGGCACCTTTCCATTCCCCCCAAAGCTCCCATTGGCTGGGGGAAAGGGACAGAGATACCATCACTAGTCACCAGGCAGAGTCAGCCAGGGAGGCAGCATCATCATTAGTTGCCAGGCAGAGTCAGCCATGGAAGTAGTATCACTTTTTTCCCCCACAATGAATATAAACAAGTCAAAATACTGAACACAACTGTCTGATGTACACATTGCTGAAGGTTTCAACTGCTCAGTCACTGAGGCCAAACATCGACAAACTGACAGAACTGATGCGTTGCCAGGTGTCTGGTAAACACTAAAAACACTCTCGCAGGTGAAGAATTGTATAAAGTTGTATAACAGTTTTATTTTTTCTAAGAAATTCAAAATAAAAATTACAATATAGATGTTTTATTTTCTGAACACCATCTTCATTGACATTATTGGCCCACTGGGAGGAACTGAGGAGTGGCACTGACCCTATGGTAAATTGAGTTTGAGACCCCTGTTCTATGGCATTTAGGTGTTCCTTGGTGGTCTCTCATCTAAGATCTTGTGAACGCTGATAGGAACACTCGGTAAGGTGAGCTAGGAGCAGGCATGTTGTTATTTCCTTTATTTCTTAATAAAAATCATTTAAAGCAGATACCTGCTGTGATATTCTGGCACCATTGAAGTCAATGGGAGTTTTGCGATTGACTTTAACGGGAGCAGGATTTCACATATTACTATTACAATATATTACTATTATTTATTATTTCTATTGTGGTAGCACCTAACAGCCCCAGCCATAGACCAGGATACCATTATACTAGGTGTTGTACAAACACAGAACAAAAAGACTGTGTCTGCCTCATTTTGATGCATGGGCATGTGTGTAATTTTAGGGACATAAAATGCCCTTGGGCATCACATGCAGTTCATGTCAATGTCAGTAAGTGGCCCTTGGAATAGTCACTTGGCAAGTCTACATGCAATGAGTGAAGGACATATTGCATGGGTGAAATCCTGGCCCCACTGAAGCCAGTGACAAAAATCCCATTGACTTCAATAGGGTCAGGATTTCACCCTATACATTCTGAATTACATTTCACTAGTTTATAAGCATATATTTGATGACATTTACCACTTTAAAATATTGCATGGGAATAATTTCTTATGTCACATGAATGTTTTAAAACAATTTAAAAAAATAAGAGAGAGTGCTTACTAGGTAAAATGAACACATGCATATATGAACACAAGTCTGCCGGGGCTTCATGCGTGTACCTGAGATCAGAATTTGGACAATGAGGTCATGGACAAATAAAAATTAAAAAAAAAATGAAATATTGGTTTATTCATCCAGTAGGAGTTCAGTGAGTAAAATAGTTCAAATTAATTAGGAAAAACAGCAAACTGCATCTTATTTTAATAAAAATTGATATAAAATCTACAATAATTTATTGTATTCTTCAGATTAAGCAAAATGCAGAACTTTATTGAAACTAGTCACATGCTTAAAGTAAGTAGGGCTGAATCAGCACCTATATTATTTATATAAACGTAGGATGGCATTGGTGCAAAATGCTACATTATAAAGAGGAAAGAAACAGTGTGCTTTGAGGACTCTCCCCGATATGTTTACAACATCCCTGGAAGATGCCAACAGAGGTCACAATCAGAGATTTCCCTATATCTCCCCTGAACTCTCCCATTCTCCCCCCTCCCCATGGTCAATTTAGTCATTTTCCAACCCATTTTCCATTTCCGCTGCCCCCATAAATTCTAACACCTGCTGTGTCACAATTCCCTTCCCAGTAGTCCTAACCTTTTTAGTGTTAGTAGTGAGAAAAATAGCACTGGTACACGCCTGCTATAAATGTCTTGCTATATGAAGAGAGATTCCATAATGGTGCAATAAAACTGGAAAGATATGGGAAAGGCTCAGGGTAGCATAAACCTGCCAGTCATGATAACATTACACATAGTAAGGAAGAACACAAAAATAAAAGTGCACATTTCAATGTATTGGTTTTCAGTAGAGGTCCCATTGATCTCACTGGAAATTTTGCCTTTGATCTCAACTACAGCAGGATTTGGCTTTAAGCTCTTCATATATCCCTTGTATCCCAATCCATTTTGTTTGTCTTTTTATATATTACTCAGTAAAAACGCTGTCATAAATAGATAGCTAAGGGTTAATGTTTCTTTTACCTGTAAAAGGTTAACAAAGGGAACCAAACACCTGACCAGAGGATCAATCAGGAAACTGGATTTTTCAAAGTCAGGGAGGGAATTTTTGGGGTCTGAGTCTTTTGTCTGTCTCTCAGCTATGAGAAGGTTCTTTCTATCTTCTAATCTTCTGTTTCCAAATTGTAAGTACAGGTAGACAAACAATATAGGCTTTTATGTTGTTTTGGTTGTATTTACACGTGTGTAGTTTGCTGGAATGTTTCAAATTGGATATCTTTTTGAATCAGACTGTTTATTCATATTTTTCTTATAAGCAATAGCCCTGTATTGTCACTTGATGCAGAGATTATATTCTTATGTCTTTTTTCTTTCTTTTTATATAAAGTTTTCTTTTTAAGACTTGTTTGAGTTTTTCTCTCTGGGTAGGCTAAGGAACGAAGGGGAGGGAATTCTCTTTGTGTTAGATCTACGGAGGGTAAGCTCTGCAGCACCAGGGAATTGGTGGGAGGGGGAAGAGAGATAGAATCATTTCTGTTTCCTTGTATTTGGGGTTTGTCTCTTTGTGGAATAGAGGAGACATGCTTCTTGGTATTGTGATGTAAAGAGATTGCATCAGTACTCTCAGGTTAGCCCAGAGAGGAAAGTCTGGGTGGGAGAGAGAGGGGGAAGGGAAGTGGGTTATTTCCCTTTGTGGTGAGACTCAGAGTCTCTGAGTCTTGGGGTCTCTCCAGGGAAGGTTTTGGGGAGACCAGAGGGAGCCAAAACCCTGGAATTTTTGGATGGTGGCAGCGAGATCAAATCTGAGCTGGTAATTAAGCTTAGAGGGGTTCATGCTAGCTTCTCAGGTTATGAACGCTAAGGTTCAAATCGGAGTAGGAAAGATACGACAAATGCACCCAAGCAGAACAACAAATCCAACCACCCCTCGCTTTGTGTAAATGTGGATCTGAATGTTACAGCTGAGGTCCAGACCTGGCATCTAGGAGATGGCTTTTCAAACATGTCTCATACTATCTCAATAAAGCTCTCCAAAAATACATATGCCATAAAACTTACTGTGTGTTTGTTTTAAGTTAAGCACAAGTTAAACAAACTAACAAAGGATGGAGAGTATGGAGCTGTTGTATCTATAATTCCCTTGAATAAAGATATCTCAGACTTCTTATTCTGAGTCTATATGGGTGGAGAGGGCCTACAATAAAAGTGTCAGAATTAAATAACTACATGCTGCTTAAACTTCTTGCCTCTTATCAATAGGAGAGTCTACTTTACATGAACTTGCTTGTTATAAAATGATTAAAAATGAATCTTGAAGGAACCTTCAATCTTCAGAGCTGGCTAGGTACACAGCAAGGAGCATGTTGGATCCTTTCAAAGGGAGGAGGAGCTGCCAATCTAACACATGCTCCTCAGGAGCCACCAGAAAGATTTTTTTCAGGCTCAGCCAGGTTTATTCTTGAGAGCTATAGCTGCAAAGCAGCTCCTATGAACCCCTTCAGGCATGCCAGGGGGCTCCCAGAAGAGAATCCTGACCTTAGTTTATAGTGCAAATGCAGCACCACTGATCTTATTCAAACTCCTAAATTGTCTCTTTTATAAATTAAGTTCAGAAACTTTTAATAACTACTTAGGAGAAATGTAGGCTGCTCTCCACACCCAACAATTGAGTTCCTTTCTGCCATGCACTGGAGATTTTCCCCCCTCAGCAACAGCTGGCCAGCATAAAGGCCGTATTATAGGATAACTAGCTGTAAGTTGGTTTTCATAACAGTGAGATGGAGCTTCCACAGATGGAATAACCAATGGTCTAGTTATGTAGTTGTTATGCAACATTCCAGTTAAAAAGTATTTCCTCAACTCTAAAGGCATTTGAAAAAATACTTAAAAATAAAGGCTATTTGATACTCTTAAGCCAGGAGGCACTATGTATTCGCCATAATGCAGACATTGCTCTAGTCACAAGAATAAGATGTGGCGCAAAACTGCTTCCCTTTCCCTAATTTCTCCAGCCACACGTTTGAATTCTTTAGAAGGACTAAAAAGTATAGGGTAAAAGTAGCATAAATTTTGATAGCATACTTGCTTACCCATGGAATAGATCCATTACACATACTTGCTATGAGAATCAGAGGCAGTGCTAGCCCATTGAGAGCCCTAAACAGGGATAGTGTCCCCTGCATACTAAAATAGGCAAGTTCTTTACTCCTCAGGGAATTATGTGTCAAAAAATTAAAAATTCTGCACATACTATTTTAAATTTATGCAAATTTTATTTGTCAATAAATAAATGTGGCTCCAGCATGGCAGTAGGGAGCACAGGCCACTAGCTGCACTGAGGTGGGAGATCACCCAGAAGCCCCCACCTCCCTGAGTACAGGGACTCGGCAGTGAGGCTGCACCTGACCCTGACAGAGTGCAAGGGCTGGGCCTGCCCCAGAAACACGCCGGGGCTCTGCCCCTCTGTGCCAGGCACACCAGGTGTGGGTAGGCAGGCTCAGCCCAGCAGGATCCAAGTGTGGTGGGGCGGGGATCCAGGTGTAGGGTGAGAGGTTTCTGTGTGGGGCAATCTGGGTGCAGGCACCTCAGTGGAGAGTCTAGGTGTGGGGGGATCTGGGTGCCCAGGGGCTCATGGGAGGTTTCCGGGTGCAGGGGCAATGGGACTCTGCTGGGGATCCAGGTGATGGTGGTTGGGCTTAGCGTGAAGGGAGGAGGGGTCTGGGTGTGGGAAGATGGGGCTTGGCAGTGGGTCTGGGTGCTGGGCTTGATGGGGTGGGGATCCAGGTGCAGCTGGTTGGGGCGCAGTGAGGTGGGGGTCTGGGTGTGGGGAGCTTGGTGGTGGTGTCTAGGTGAGGTGGTGCTTGTCAGGGTGAGGGTTTGATGGTCCTGCTTAATGGGGGAGCCCCAGCTGCTGCCAAGGGGAGACCGCATGATGGGATTCTGTGTCCCCCCTGGTGATTTTCTCCATCCCCCTCCCCCTGCTCTATTCCACCCCTTCCTTCTTTCCCCCCACTCTCCTCCCCTCCCTTTCCCCAGCCCCACCGCGGGAACTCGCTGTCCCACAACAGCAGGCAGGCTCCCAGCCAGGGCTGGCTCTTTCATTTAGGCAACTTAGGCAGTCGCCTAGGGCGCCAGCATTACGGGGGGTGGGGGTGGCATTTTGCCGGGGGGGCAGCAGGTGGCTCCGGTGGAGCTGTCACAGTCGTACCTGTGGAGGGTCTACTGGTCTCGAGGCTCCAGTGGACCTCCCACAGGCATTTCTGCGGACGGTCCGCTGGTCCTGCGGCTCCGATGGACCTGCCGCAGACATGCCTGCGGCAGCTCCACCGGAGCTGCGAGACCCGCGCACGGGGCTGCGAAATGGCCCGGCGCCTAGGGCGCCAGAAACCCTGGCGCCGGTCCTGCTCCCAGCACACGGAAGGGGAGCGCAGCTGGTGCTAGGACCCAGGAGGCTGCGCTCAGCTCCAGAGTCAGCAGAGCCCGAGAGGGGACGCAGCCTCCAAGCTAGGCAGCTCTGCATTTGCAGCAACCAGGAGGCGGCAGTGGCAGGTAACACTGTGTGGCCCTCATGCCTCGCCTCTGTTTGGGGGGCAATCCCCGCCCAAACCTGCACACATGGTCGCCCCTCTGCGTGGCTTCCGTTTTTTGCAGGGACAAGCAGGACACGTGTGCAGGGGGAGGGGTCTTGCTGCTGGCAAGAGTAAATCATGGCCATGCACGTATGTTCAGCTGCCCCCGTGGTGATCACGCACGCCCAGACCCCCTCTCCTGTCTCTGAGGCTGCTCCAGGGAAGCTGGGACAGACGCACTGCCTGGGCCCTATCAATTCCACCCCCCTGAGTATTTTTTATGATAAAAACAAATAGGCAGAGGTGTAGCGAGCGCCCTCCGTACCCTCCGACCAGAGGGGGCCCTGCAAGGAAGGGGGCCCGTAAAAGTGGCAAAAAAAATGTAAGGTATAACTAGGTAAGTGACATTTATTGACGCTATAGCACAATCCATGTCGGAGTTATGACCAACCCGTGAGAGTCGGATGACTACGACTCATGTATTAGGCAATCTTCAGTCTGTCTGTCGTCCGTGTCGGTTTTAGTCGGAGACCCTTCAGATGTCCTGTATTGCGTCTATGCGGTCGTGGTACATGTTATTTGCATCTTAGGTGGTAGATTTGTTTTCGTTCTCCCCGCGAGCACTGCTTTGTGATGTCTAGAGAATGTATACAGCGGAGCTAGTAACGAAGGGGCAGCCAAAGATGCCGAGAAGGACTTGAGATTCCAAAGTTGTTCAAATGATTTATTCTTGCGTGCCTCCAATGTCATCCGCGTAGGCACAGAAACGGACCGTGCTAGCGCAGGCGGCGAAGTCGTAGTCAGGAGTATCAGATGCTTACTTGAGGTCAAGTTGAGCCCCAGTTGTCTTTACCACACAGCTGTGCAGGCAGAATAGCCTGGCTGCTGGGAGCGAAGTTACTCTGCCTGCTGAACAGCTTCACTGTGGTCGGAGCATGGCGTCTTATTATCGGAATGGCCGCTGTGTGACATGTTGGACGATGGCCACCGCGACCGCTGAGTTATGATTTCATTTACGGCGAAGCGGGGGGGTTACAGCTTACTGATTCTCTATCGATCCATGGCGCGATTGGCCGAGAAACTAGACGTTCGAGATGGTCATGTATCAAGTTCGAAGATGCCCTTTTTTGATTTTGTTGTCATTATTTGGCATGGCAATACGCTACGTCGTGGCCATCTTGCTTGGAGCCTGTACAAAGCTTCGAGTGGCATGAAACAGGCAAACGGTCGGATCAAAGACTGGTAGTGGGTTTGATGTTTGCACCTCAAGCGGGTCAGGCTGTACCGTACTCTTTGACCAGCAACCGCGCTCGAATTGCGCCTTTTCTGAAGAGGAGGCGTCCTGGGAAATGCTTGTTCACGGGTGCTGGGTTGAAGTGTCTAGCCAGATTTTCTTCGTCCGCAAAGACGGACACCTGGACCTTGTCGAGAGTATCGAAGCCTTGCACTCCGAATTTGAGCACTTTTGGACCCTGTTGATTCTTGCAAGCCTTGATATGTCCATCAGCCTACTTTTCACAGAGGACTTGGAGTCGCGGCCAGGACATGTCGTACTCATTCCAGACCATTGCCAAGCTATTACTGTGTTGCCCGTACGGGGTCACCGTGGCACATGCTCGCTTAAACAAGAATTATTTCCGTTATTTGGCATTCTCCGACCGTGTGTCACATGAAGACAGTGTAACTGTGTAACGCGGTGGGTCCAGCTTACGTATGATGCACGCTGCAGGATGGTGGTTCAATATTCAGTGAGCGTTTGTTGGTTGTTGTTTCTTATCCGCGCGGGCTTCTATGGACGCTGATTTCTTGACAAGGCAATCACTTAAGGGGTAGCCTTGCTGACGTCTGCACGAGGCCAGGTATCTGATAACAGTGCACTTTGAGAGGAAGATACGGGTTCCAGCACGCTGCTCGAATACTGACCGTGCTTGTAATGTCCTGTGGGAGCTCAACTTGGAATCTTGTTGATCTCAGCGCGGCAATTCATCGTTGCCGTTGACTTTTTCCGTGATTCAATAGAGTATACGTTATCTTTTTCCTTCTCACTTCGGGGATATCCTTCATCGATCTGGCAATATTGTAAAGGGTTATTGGAACTCTTGGGATCGAGAATTGATGCTGTTGTGAAGGCCATTGTGGTTCTCACTGAGATTGTGCATGCTCTTGTCATCTCTTGCGAGAATATACAAGAAGCCTTGCAGGGATATATCCGTCGTTGCATTTGCATCAGAATTCTTCTGACCCACAGTTACTGTCGCTGGTGCTGGTGGCTGAAAGGAAAGCTTCCAGCGAATACACTGTTCCGACTACTCCTGTCTCACCCTGCCGAATGCCAGGCTTTCTGCGTTGCGTTACTCATCCGAAAAAGCTTGCCAGATCTTCTGGACTATGATGGCCATGTCATTAACCATTTCGGAAGAACAAGGGTGCGAAAGAGCGCTTGGAAATACGGGTACTATGTACACTGTAGGCCTATGTATACATAATATGAACCCTGTATATTGTATAAAATAAATACCACATTCCAGTTTCTGCATTGTAAGGGGCCCCGGACATATGTTCGGAGGGGGCCATGTTCTTTGTTGCTATGGCCCTGCAAATAGGGGGCCCCCTTGAGCTGCTAGGGACCCTGAGGAATTGCGTGGTCTGCTTACATCTAGCATCCTCTCACCTGTAAATTCAGACTGAACCATCAGGGTTTCTCAGCGCTGGCTTAACGTTTAAAAATGTGCTTCACTGCAAGAAATCAAGTGCCTACAGTTCAGTGCTGACCGTATTGTACCAGCGTGACACAGAGAAGTACAAGGTGTTCATTGTCAGACAGACAGGGGCATAAAATGAACTGCTGTGAGGTCTTTCACTATCCCTCAGCAGGAGCCTTCATAGTAAAGTACAATTTACCTCACAGCTAGAGAATTCATGCTGCAGTTACAACTTCAGTAATGTGATAGCACAAAAGCCAGTCAATACCTTACTTTTCAGGATGCCATCCCCAACGGACAACATATCGGTAAATTATGGAATTGACTTACATGCCAGTAAATCTTCATCTCACTGCAGAGATTACACACATGATTTCTGTTACATTAAAAAAATCCATATATGTCAAAATAGAAGTATAGGCTTCAGCAACAAGTTTAATGTTAGTGGTACAAATTCATTTTCTAAATCCATAAATTCTACCATAGTTCTCACTTAGGCCATAACAGTGATTTTCTCTGTCCCTCCCAGCTTCCAGGTAATTTTTTCTATTTGTTCTTGATTTAGATAAAAGTTGTTATTCTCCCCCCCCCCCTTGTAGCTTGAAACAGTTTTGCACATCTCTGACATAGTACTATACATGGGACTGGCAGCTCGGACTATTGTTAATTGCTTAAAGTTAATTATTATAATCAGATGTGTGCAGGCTGAAAACCAGATACAGTTGTACAGCTGTAGAATTGTACAGGTCCGCTGGGGGGGGGACAAGTGGGGCAATTTGCCCCAGGCCCCACAGGGGCCTCCATGAGGGTTTTTTGGGGCCCCTGGAGCGGGGTCCTTCATTCACTCTGGGGGCCCCGGAAAACTCTCGCAGGGCCTGGCCCCCGGAGCTGCTTCCGCTTCGGGTCTTCGGCAGCAAATCGGCAGCGGGAGGGATCCTTCCGGTCCAGGACCCGCAGCCGAAGTGCCCCAAAGACCCGTGGTGTGGGGGAAGGAGGTTCTTCCGCCCGGGACCCGCCGCCGTAGTGCTGGGTCTTTGGAGGCAATTCAGCAGTGGGGGCTCCCCGCCACCGATGACCCCAGGTCCCCTGAATCCTCTGGGCGGCCCTGGAATTGTACCACCAGCATAGGAAGGGCACATGTCATTCCATCAGTGTCTAATGAATCTTTTACAGGCAGCACATATCAGTTAAATCTTGCTGGCCTGAAACAGTTCTGGGTCAATGCAGTAGTTTTAGTTTAGGGCTAAAGGGCAGTTTTACATTGTCCATGAACCCTAGTTTTACAATACTTTAACTGAGCAGTGTTTGTGTTTTCTTATTTCTTTAATGTGCATAAGTAAATCCAGCTGAGGAAAAAAAGTTCTTTCACCTGTAATGCATTTGAAATCCTCAATGTGATGCCTGCTGGAAGCCATGTTTTTCAGACCAGGTAATGTAGAATATGGGAGCTAGAAATTCCAGCAGACTCATACTCTTCAATTCATGCTGTGTCCATTATGAACAGCATTAGTCTGGGTGACAAAGCAAGGCAAATTATAGCACTTTTGAGACATCAGCATTTAAATTAAATTATCTTGTTCATATAAAAGGCAGAATTTTGCAATACAGGAGAAATAGAGGGAAAGTTTGGATGCAGACTTTTAAATAAAGCTTAACTTCAACTCATACAGTCTCTCATCATTTTATTTTAAATGTTACTCAGTATATGGGCAGCATTTAATTTTTGGACTGCTCTCTAATGGTTAAACAAAGATAAGGGAAAAAAAATAAAGCATAAGGGAAACATTTTATCAATAATTTTACCAAGTTTTTGGTAGAGCAAAGTGAGGCCCTACACTTGATGATTTTTCTCTGCTTGTCTGTTCACAATGGGATAACTTTTGACTACCACCTTTGATTAATTCCATAGTTTTGGGGAATGTTCTAGCCATCAATGGGCAGAACTAGGGGCGGCTCCAGGCCCCAGCACGCCAAGCCGGGAGGGCGGCAGGCAGGGTGCCTTTGATGGCATGCCTGCAGAGGGTCCGCCGGAGCCACGGGACCAGCGGACTCCCCGCAGGCTTGCCTGCGGGACCGGCGAGTGGCAGAGCGCTCCCGCTGCATGATGCCGTGCTTGGGGCAGCGAAATGTCTAGAGCCACCCCGGGGCAGAACCCTATTGATTTGGGGAAAAATTGGAAGGGAGAAGTAGGGGAGATAGAACCCCTGGCATCTTGTTAGCACACCTATCAGCTTTAAATAGGTTGGTAATGGTCTATAAAATTAAAAACAAAACAAAAACAAATTAAAAAAAACAGTTAACGGCAGTCATTCACACCTTCCAGCATAACTTCTTCCCATCTCAGCTCTGTCCATCCTCCTAATAATATTTAAAATGTTGTTACCCTGAATGATTTATCCCCCATATAGAAAGGGGAAAAATAATTTAAATTGTGGAGTGAGCAAAGAGATGCAAGGAACCTTGGGTGTGTGCAAGGAGCTTGACCAACAGAAACAATGCAATGTGCGACCCTCTAGCCATGGGTAGACTAAGACAGGAGAAGTCGCAAGAGAAATGGAGGATACGTGGAACCCCTGAAATATGGTGGAGAGAGGAATTGGGGGAGGATAAGGGATGCTGGCAGGTGGAAGAGAAGAGAATGGGGGACACCCAGAATTCCTACCATTGAATGGGAAGGGTGCACACAGAGCCCCAAGCACTCTGGAGAGGAATCTGGGAGACACTCAGTGTATGACTACACTGCAGCTGAGAGGTGTGATCCCAGTGCAGGTAGACAGACTTACGTTAGCTCAGCTTGTGTATTGAACAGCAATGGACGTCCCTTGTTCCAACACAGACATAAACAATAGTTGTGCCAGAAGTATTTCTTCAAACTCTTCTGTTTTAATTAAGTTTGGTTATCTGAGTGTCCCGAGGTCCAGGACAGATCATGGCAAGATGTAAAGTGATTACACTTTACCAGAAGCTTTTCTAATTGTATTGGGGATGAGTGAACTGATTCAGAATAAATAAATAGTTAAAGGAGAACTTTCTTCTATGTCTCCTTGTGAGCTTTGTGTCTGAACTGTGTTGATTGTAAGCCTCCCAAGACCTTTTCTTTATATTTGGTTTCTGTAAGTGGCAGCTAGCACATCTGCTTCCCTTTTCTGTTTCTGTGTTCTCACAGTATGCCCGAGAGGTGTCATGTACACGGCCCATCATTGCAGCCGGTCAGACTTCTGTACCGATTTGGACTGGCTACAGAGCTTCCTTCCCAGAAAGGTACAGCAGCTGCATTCATGAGAAGATCCTTTTCCTGTGCTGCCAGGAACGGCTGTTTTGAACACAAGTAATGTGTGACACACTGCACCACCTAGTGGCTGAACTATATAATGCAGTTTAGCATTCCATTCCAGCCTGTTCCCCCGGAAAGTCAGATTTAAGCGATTTGGAAGAAAGTCCCCATTCTGCAACAAGAGTCACTGGACCTCACTGTTCTAGCACTTCCATTATTAAAAGCCCTCGAATTTTGAAATCTCCATGATCCTTAGTGGTAAGTGAGATCAAGAATCATCCACTGCACTCTGGATATAAACGGCATTGTGCTTTCTGTGGTGCATATAAAACTGTTAAAAGTACAAGATATTACTCTAACCTGTAAGGGATTTCCTAGTCCTGCTTTCAGGCTAGGGGATTCTGAAGGAAGCCATGTGAACTGGATCTTCAGTTCGCAGTCTGTAAAAAGCCAGCCTGGAGCAAGGAGGGATGAGTTGCGTCTCTCTGCCTTATATAGCTGCCTGTTTTGTCTCTCTGTTTTTGGTTCTTGTGTGTTAGGATTCTGGATTCTAAGACATGGAGTCATGTTACATTGCCATCTTCCTGAAAGAGTACTCTATAATTTTTTCTACGTGCATGCGGTGAACACAACACTTTCAAATATTGAAAGGAACAGAACAGTGAATCCTAGCTGAGGAATTTCTAGGTCCAGGGCTTGCTGTTCCAGAACAGGAGAGCTGATCAGCCAGTCACCAGAGATGCTCACAACTCTGGGGAGGAGATATGGGGGGAGGAGCTGTCCTGCTAGCTGTCCCCTGAAAGTGAGAACACTGGTTAACTGACTGCCCTCTGAGGTGGGAGAAGGCCACTCAACTGTTCCCAGAAGCTAGACTGGGGACAGTGAACCTACTGCCTAGATCTTTGAAAACACTGGAGGAGGTAGGCAGTGGGCTGTCAAATTGCCCCCATGAAAATGAGTCAAGGCTCTAAGGGAGTCAGAGGGGAAAGATGGGTCACAGACTTCAGGGCCTCCCATGAGGCAGGAGGAAGATGACTTCTGTTGGAAGGAGGTAATTGCATAGCAACAGGGGAGAGTCACACAGCTTCAGGTGGACTGAAGGGTCTCAGAACATTCAAATAAGCATTCAAATACTGGATACTTAGCCAAACTGAAACTCTGACCCTTTTGATACTGTTTATTATTTGTAAAAGCCCTGATAGCATGCTAAGTGCTAAGGCTTCATCAATATTTGGTATAAGAGGATACATTCAGGGTGAAAATTCAAAGTACCTTAATCAGAAATATTCCTTGTAAAGCAGAGATCTGTTTTTCTTCCTTAGAAAGTTATGAGTATGGCAGAACACACATTTTTTTCACCCAAGAGAACAGGCATACTAACTTTTTCACCATATTATAAAATCTGCAGAATTCTGATGCCTTGATCACAGTTAACAAAAGGTGACCTTGAGTTCCATCACATTATTTAGTCTGAATTATATTGACAGTAAATACAGTCTGGAGTTGTTTCAGCTGTTGGGTAGGGAGGGAAAACAGGTGTCTTGGTTTGATTCTTACTACTGTGAAATAATAGCAAAACAGATTTAATTGTCCAAATGTTTACAGTAAATTACCTGCTCTGGACAAAGCTCTTCAGAACGTATACAAATGGTGGAATGTATATTTACCTGGAGATAGCAAGAGCACAAATATAGTAGAACAGTTACAATTTCTTGTACCAGCTGTGGCTGGTAGGGACTGTGAGGGCTGTGGTAATACATTGCTGGAACCACCTTTTTACTGGTACAAAAAGTATTTCTTGGGAATAAACAAGAGTAAACTCACTGTTAGACCTGTGGCTCAACAGCTATTGTTGTTAAGATCATCCCCGCTCTTTGGACAAATATACACATGCAGGGAAGGGAAATGCCCAAAATGAAAGGAAAAAGTTTGTCTCACTGATGCTTGCTTTATTCATGTGGCTATGGTACACAGACAGGTCTGTCACAAACAGGTGTTCTTTAACCATTGGACCATCTCACTTCCCCAGCTGGGAATGACATCTAGCTGGAATGCTCTGGTCTCTTCCCACCAGAGCAAGACTGCTGATGCTATCTTAGCTTGTTATGCAGGTTAAGGCAAGGACATCATGGAGTTCAGTTAATTCCAAAGCTGGTCAAGCTTGGAATCAATTAAACAGAAGCCAGAAATAAGATGAACTGACACACAAGACGCTGGCTATGAGATATAAAAGACTCCTATTACTGAGATGTTGCTTTAGGATTCAGCTTATCTGATGCCAATGGCCTGCTGTCCTCACTGGCCTGTTTGTATCAGAGAACTTCCCCAGACTCTTGGAGGAGACGTTGAGCTGCCATAACATGAGGACGTGAGAACACTGCAGCGTCCAGAAAGACGCCCCCCCGTGCCGCTCTCAAAAATATTTAGAATGAGCGTAGTCAACCATCATTTTCCCACCCATCTGACACTCAAATCCAGTTTCTGGTGTCACAAACATTTATTTCCATTTAAAGGTATTCTAAGCCCATCATTAGGCCAACTTGTGTCGTCACAGAAGTCTGCATAGATCCTCTCCGTCTCAGATATCAGCCTAAACAAATTTACTTCATGCAATTCTGTAGACAATTGTGTGTGACAAGTTTACAAGTCAGGACAACTAACTGCGACCTTTGACTCACTTCAAGAACCTGAACATCATAGGCTTCAAACACAACAGTAGTTCTCTTGATACCAATGTGAGTGTTCCCATCAGTAAACACTACAGTAAGGAATGAGCGTTGACTGAAATAGTCTGTTATCTCTCTCTTCATCTGAGTCCTTCACTGTTGAAGCTCTTTGTAACTAAGGTTAAGATTTACAGATGAAGGAATAAGAACATAAGAATGGCTATGCTGGATTAGACCAATGGTTCCATCTAGCCCAGTGTCCTGTCTTCTGACAGTGGCTAATGCCAGATGCTTCAGAGGGAATGAACAGAACAGGGCAATTATTGAGTGATCCATCCCCTATTGTCCAGTCCCAGCTCCTGGGAGTTGGAGGTTTAGGGACTTCAGGAGCATGAGGTTGTGCCCCTGACCATTTGGCTAACTGCCATCGATGGCCGTATCCTCCATGAACTTTTCAAATTATTTTTTAAATCCACTTATACATTTGGCATTCACAACATCCCCTGGCAACAATTTCCCCAGGCTGACTATGCATTGTGTGAAGAAATACTTCATTTTGTTTCTTTAAAACCAGCTGCCTATTAATTTCATTGGATGCCCCTCGGTTTTTGTATTGTGTGAAAGGGTAAACAACACTTTCCTGTCCACTTTCTCGACACCATTCATGATTTTATAGACCTCTATCTTATCCCCCCTTGTTCACCTCTTTTCTAAGATGAACAGTCCCAGTCTTTTTAATCTTTCCTTATATAAAAGCTGTTCCGTGCTCCTAATCATACAAGACATAGTTCTATTTTTTTAAAAAACCTCAAACATATTTTGTTACAAATGAAAGATACAGCATGTGTGGTACTATGATGTGGTATAAAGGTTATATCAGCATTTGTTTGGGATGACTCACTTAGGGCTTTACCATAATGCCAAATGAAGGCATTCCAAACTCAGACCATCATGTCTTCCTGGTGTGCATGTGCATGGATAATGTACAATAATTTGTATTCAAGTCCTGATTGAGTAGTTGTTTTCTTGACTTGTTCAGTGCTCTACACAACTCCTGTATCACTTGCCAATGATTGAGACAATACATATAGATGGGAACAGAGAGAACAACACTGACCACGTAAAAAAAAAAAAAAAGGATCATGTAAATATCTTTTAAAGCAGATGATTTGTATCAGTTTCTTAAGTGGGTAGAAAGAAACACCAAATCAGAGAGGAATCTAATAACTGTGGTGTCTAGGAAACAACATAGTTCAACAAAGACTATATATAGCTTAACTACATCAGCTTAAGAGGCATCTCCAAATCCACCAATACACTGTATTATCTGAGCTCCCAAGGAAATTAAACAACACTGTTGAGATTCGTAGATTCATAGACTCTAGGACTGGAAGGGACCTCGAGAGGTCATCGAGTCCAGTCCCCTGCCCTCATGGCAGGACCAAATACTGTCTAGACCATCCCTGATAGACATTTATCTAACCTACTCTTAAATATCTCCAGAGATGGAGATTCCACAACCTCCCTAGGCAATTTATTCCAGTGTTTAACTACCCTGACAGTTAGGAACTTTTTCCTAATGTCCAACCTAAATCTCCCTTGCTGCAGTTTAAGCCCATTGCTTCTTGTTCTATCATTAGAGGCTAAGGTGAACAAGTTTTCTCCCTCCTCCTGATGACACCCTTTTAGATACCTGAAAACTGCTATCATGTCCCCTCTCAGTCTTCTCTTTTCCAAACTAAATAAACCCAATTCTTTCAGCCTTCCTTCATAGGTCATGTTCTCAAGACCTTTAATCATTCTTGTTGCTCTTCTCTGGACCCTCTCCAATTTCTCCACATCTTTCTTGAAATGTGGTGCCCAGAACTGGACACAATACTCCAGTTGAGGCCTAACCAGCGCAGAGTAGAGCGGAAGAATGACTTCTCGTGTCTTGTTTACAACACACCTGTTAATGCATCCCAGAATCACGTTTGCTTTTTTTGCAACAGTATCACACTGTTGACTCATATTTAGCTTGTGGTCCACTATGACCCCTAGATCTCTTTCTGCCATACTCCTTCCTAGACAGTCTCTTCCCATTCTGTATGTGTGAAACTGATTGTTGCTTCCCAAGTGGAGCACTTTGCATTTGATAACCGTAGCTAACATGGATTGGCATCTGGATCTTTGACAATCGCCTGATGATAAGAGAAAAAAAAGAAAAAGAAAAAGGCGGTACAGCCAGCTAGGTATACATTTGTAAGGCTAGTATGAGAAAGAAAGAAATACATATAGACAAATACTTAATTTAGGATCTCTGTAAGTTTTTTTAATAAAAAACAATTAAGTATTTGAATGCAATGACACTACACGACTAGCAAAAAAACTGTTACAAAATACCCAACGCATTTCAGGAACTGAATATTTCATGTTTTTGCATGGAGGAGAACCTTTAAAAAGTAAAACCTTGATTCAAAATTTGCATAAAGCACCGTTTTCTGTTCTGTAAATGATGCTTATAAAAGTCATTAGGAAAATTTTATAGTTGAACAGATGATATGCCATTTTACTGAATAATTAATTTTAATAATCAATGTTACAGCAAGCACATGCAACACCAGCAGCATATGGCTAGTTATTTACAAAGAAAAACAAAATGCCTGTACTCTAAGTGGAACCCTTAATGACATTTTCTATGCGTGATTGGGATTCAAGTCTTCATTCAATAATAATATGCAGTGTTTAGAAGGGCTTTTTAAAAATTCTTTTTTACAGCCAAGAATGACAAATTTTGATGTTTCTTCAAGTTGCTTTCAGTAAAATTTAAGTATGACATTTTATTTAGACAAAGGGAAAAAATAATATTATAACTATCAATGAGAGTCATGAAATAATGCTGGGGGATAATTTTAATCAAACAAACATTTATCAGGAAAAACAGGTCTAGAGTTTTAAATCCTTTGATATAACCTGGAAGTGAGGCAACCTGTCAAAGCAGTGTCTGAATGTTTCTGATATGATATTTTTTAAAAGAGCCTGGGCTTTGCTGGAGGCTGTGTAGTAGATGGAGCACTGTATCTTGATGAGCTTTTCTTTTCCTTACAGTACGATATGTGGTGTTGTATATCCTGAGGTATTAGATTTGCAGTGATATTAAGTTGGCATTTGTTCAGAATTTACTGTTTAAATATACTGACTTACAAACACTTTCTTGCAGTGTCATGAAGTGACAAATATTAGTTTCTACTGATTCTGTCTCACTGTTAATGTACTAAATGCAGTTTTGTACTTTGGAAGGTCTGCTTAGATGTATCGTGGGAACCAGAGAAAAACATTAGGCTAGATCAGTGGTTCTCAACCTATTTACCATTGTAGGCTGCATATGCAGCTCTCTGGGTGCTATGTTGGCTGCATCCACACAGTACATGTACAACTTGTATGGCCCCAAGGATGTCACACAGGCTGCAAGTAGCCCATGGACGGCGGGTTGAGAACCACTGGGCTAGATTCCCTTTTTGGTCAGGTCATATTACATCAATAGGATGGTGCAAAGGGACCTAAACAAGTAGCTGGAATCTGCAGAGTTGGAGATTTCCCCCAGTGTTGGAGTATCCCGTCTGGAGCAGAGTCAATATAGCTAGCTCCTACTCTACCCCACTGCAGCAGACGGTTGGTAGGGAGAAGATGGGGTGTGGCTCTGTGCTACACCACCTTGCATGTGGCATCTTGGAAGCTGTAGCCAGTGGGCATAGATTCAGAGGTGGATTAGGGGGGTTGAGACCCTGGGCCAGAGGAATTGTGGGTCTCTCCCCACCCCTTCTGCCTGCAGTTTCCCCATGCATCACCACCCACAAGGGCTTGCATCACCACGCTGGGTGCTCCTGCCAAAGAGCAGGGTTGGATGAGGGGAGCTTCCCCTGTTCCCCACCAGGAGCACTGGGGGGGGTGGAGCAGGGCAAGACCCCATGTTTTGACCTGCTCCCTAGCAGGAGCACCAAGAGGGCAGGTGGAGTGGGTTGAGGCATGGGAGCATCCGTTTCTCCAGCTGCCCTCACCAAGGCCCAGTGGCTAATCCACCACTGCATAGATTAGAGAAGCCTCATATTGGTGCTGGGCACATAGCATAAGATCTAGAAGTCAGAAATGGCTCCTTTGTGGCTGAGACTTGAGGTAATGAAGAGGGAGTGTGGTCCAATGGGCAGGGCACTGGTCTGGGACTGAGAAGAACTAGGTTTTGCTTCTGACACTGACAGAGTGAACTTGGGCAACTGTTTGTGCCTCTTGTTTCCCCTTCTACTCCCCCACTAGCCCATCTTGTTTATTTAGCTGTAAACTTTTGGGGGGCAGAGGTGGTCTTACTATGTGGAATCTTGGCTTGGGGTCTCCATGCAACACTGATACAAATAATTATCCAAAAGTACATTTGTAATAAATTCAAACTGCATTGTAGATTGAGAGTTCCAAGTATCTAGAAAAAAATATGAACAGCTTGCATATTACCGTCCTCATGCAAACATTATACTTGCAAATTCCAAATGAGGCAACACATGCTAGTCATTCAGTAAGCTACATGCTTGTGCTTCTGCAAGTGGTTATGTCAGACTGAAGCTCAGCAAAGATACATGAGGGTTTTTGAGATGTAAAAACTTACTACCCAGATATCAAATACGTTCAGGAAAGCAATTTACCAAGCAAGCACTGAATTTCAGTGTGCTGAAATCATGTTTGCAAACTACTGACTGCCTGTCACCTGGATTGTATTTAAGAAGTCCATGAAGCACAGGAATCAATAGCTGTTTGCTGAAGTGTCACTTCCATGCTGAAGGGGATTGCCACCCTCTGAAAGCCAGAGAATGATACAGGAATGCAATCTGGGTGGGTAGAAAATGAAATCATAAGGATCACAGTGGCTCAGTTTTATCTTGGTCTAAAAAATCAGGAAGGCTCTTGATAAATATGGCAATGCATCCTCCCATATTTTTACTGTTTCTTCCCCCCTATTAATACATATGCCACTGACTAATTTCATATAAACATTTTTCTTTTTTCATTGGTCATGGTTGGGTTGGGCAAGTGTTTGTGAACAGAGTTTCTAGTGTAAATTCCCTGTTTCAGACAGCAAGGATTTTATAATCTTGCAGTTCCAGCAATACTGACTGATTACTAGGTAGTGCTCTGTGAAGCTTTCCAAGTGTGGCTCACAATGGACATATATATTATATGGAAACTCAAAACAGATTAGAACTGAAATAATGAGATATTTTATTCTAGTCTAGTTTCACATAGGCAACTAATTAGCCTCCAGCTTGAAAAGCTTCTTCACAGGCAGGCCCAAACTGCTGGAGCATGCTCAATACAGCCTTAGGGCTTCTAACATTATTGCCACCTGGTGGCCAAACAAAAATACCTACAGCATTACCACATACTGGGTGTGTGTGTATAAAGTTCAGGTGAGTTTTCTGCCCTGAGTTTGTGTTCAAATCCCTTTCCAAATCCAGAAGGTAAGGTTCAAGTTTCTGAAATGTTCACATGATGCAGGATTAGCAGCCATGTAGGATAGTATCAAGTTACCTAAACCCATATGACTTTTCACAGCAACAATGGGTAACTCAAAATGCACCAGTGAATAGTAGCTTCAGACTGTTTATGTATATGCTGATGCAGTGGAAGAAAAATCCATATCTAGTGGCACTGGTTAAAAGTTCATGTATGAACTGCTAGTTTTTACGCATGTCAACCTCAAACCAAGGTTGATTTTGAGCATGACAAGGCTTCCATGTCAAGGTAGGCTGGCAGATGGAGGTATGTGGTAGGCAACCTTGCTGATGTTCAAGGAACTGTAGAACTCACCTCTGACATGGAAGCTGACACTTGCAGCTTAACTAGTATCCCAGGGTGAAAGCATCTTCTCAGACTGTGTTTGAAGCCTTTGTTTTATTCAACTTGCTCTCTACATACAGTTAAATCCATACAATTTTTGTATTTGTGTAGTTAAAATAATGCACCCCCCTACTGCAGATGCAGTTACACTAGTCTAAAGGTGCTTGTACCAGTACAGCTTGTTCCTGGGAATAAGCTATATACAAATATAACATCTTTATACCAGTTTAATTGTGGCCATACTAGTAAAAAAACAACATACCCTTAAACCATAATTGTTAAAGCAATACAAAAACTGTCAATCAGTCTAAGGCACTGATTGAGTGAATGGAGTCACAAGATCATGGGCAGAGCCAGTCTAACCTTAGAATTTCCAATTTCTGCAGAAAATTCTGACATTTTGAGATGTTATTGTTCCAAATTGGAACAAAATTTTTTTAAAGAATATTAGTTTCCCATAAAATGAAAATTTTGGGGAAAAAATTCTTTCGGGTCAATCAAAATGTTCAATTTCAATTAAATCGAATAAATCAATGAAATCAATTTTTTCACTACAGTTGATTTTTTAATTTCATGTTCTATTTATAATTTACAATATAACATTTAAAAAATGAGAAGTTGCTTTGAAACAAAAAATAAAAATCTGATATTCTAAAAGTGGAAATGGAATGTTTCAACCTATCAGAATGGCCCCCCTTTCTTAAAAGAACAAAATTGTTTTAAAGAATAAATCAAGATTTTCCCATAGAAAGTTTTGTTTTTGCTGAAGTGGCATTTTCCAATGGAAAAAATGTTCAGTCAGAAAATTTTCAACTATCTTTAGTCATGATGTTCAAGAACACGTGCGAGTACCCTCGTTTCTATTTTTTCCTTTATTCTTTGACATGCTGTACAGTATAAAGGATTGTGTTTAAACTCAAGGGAGTTTCAGCGACAGTTCATTTAAATGCTCCACACTCCACTATACAACCTCCTATCTGTGTTTGTGGGAAAGAGAAGATATAGGGAAGCTAATGGGCAATACCCATGTCCTAGCAGCATAACGATAGAGTTTCTAAGGACATTTGCTCACATTTGAAAATTGATTTCGTTCAAACATGCTTAAGTCCTTTTTGTCTGTCTTCTGTGAAAATTCGAACAAATGAATTGTACTCAGACAACTGCTCACAGAAAGTGAATTGTAGCTTTGTATGCTTAGGATATTTATACCTGAAACAGTATAAGACAGGGCATAATTATTGACACAGTATGGGGCTTTTAAAACCCATTGCAGAGGCCTGGCAAATAGGCAATAAACCAGTCCACAAGGATTTGACTTCCTCAGTTATAACTGGGACTGTGGAGGAGCATGCAGGTTTTTTATACATGACAAGATTAAATTAATTTTAAACTCTGCATCTATCCAATGAATCTTACAGGAGCCTATTCCCCCACCACCATCCACCTACACAACCCCCTGAGGAATAAGGCTTCCCTGATAGCATATGTGGCCAAGGATGGAGAAAGTTTCATATTTTCCTCAAATGTTCTTATCTAGTATATTTGCTGCTCTCGAAGATTTCCAATGTCCAGTGGCTCTTTGAAGCCCTCTTCCCTAATAAGGATTTAGTCTTTTCCACCAAGGAGACAAACACAATATCATATGATTTCTGTGACCAATCAGAACTAACCAATACAGCTTAAATTCCAAATCTCTCTCACATTGACCCATTTGTGATCAATCCTTAATTAAAACAAAACAAATCCTAGCCAAGAAATCCCCACAATAAACACAATTTTGAATAAAAGACATTCATGGAAGCAGAAGGAGAAGCTAAATTCACTAAGCAAATTCATTGGGAATTACTTGCACTAAAATAGTCACATTGGGCATCTTCAGCCTCTCATGGTATCCACCCTCATTCTGTCTCTCTGTTCTTCTTTCAGATACGTAGCTTCTCTCGCTTCACACCAAGGGCCCAATTCTGTATTTGCCCCACTGCATTCAGTGGGAGTTAAGGGAGCTCAGCACTTCATGAATTCTACGGCCAGAAGGGAACACTGTGACCATAAAGCAGAGGTGGCCAAACTGTGGCTTGCGAGCCACATGTGGCTCTTTTACAGTTAAAGTGTGGCTCGTTGAGCCCCTCATGGCATCCCTAATTCTCCATCTACCAGACGGGGGCGGAGGGAAGAGCTCGGGCTCCCTGCCTTACAGCAGGGAGGTGAGCTAGGGGCTTCTGTCCAGCAGGGTAGGAGGGTCTTGGTTCTTCAGCCCCACGGGGTGCACCTGCCGGGGCTCAGGGCTCCAGCAGGAGTGAGGCATGGCAGGTGCCTCCCACTGGGCAAAAGCCCCGAGCTCAGGCAGGAGCCCCCCAGCTCTTGAACTTCTGAAGATTGCCATATGCAGCTCAGAGGGTCAGTAAGTTTGACCACTCCTGCCATAAAGTCTGATCTCCTGCATAGCACAGGCCGTAGAACTTCCCCAAGATAATTCCTAAAGCAGATCTTTTAGAGAAACATCCATTCTTCATTTAAAAATTGCGTCATCATGGAGAATCCACCACAACCTTGGTAAATTGTTCCATTGGTTAACTGTTATCATCATTACAAAGTTATGCCATATTTCCCATCTGAATTTGTCCAGCTTCAACTTCCAGCCATTGGATCTTGTTATATCTTTCTCTGCTAGACTGAAGAGCCTATTATTAAATATTTGTGCCCAGACTAGATATTCATAGACTGTAATCAAGTTATTCATAGATCATTAGAGTTGGAAGGGACCTCAGGAGATCATCTAGTCCAACCCCCTGCTCAAAGTAGGACCAATCCCCAACTAAATCCCCAAATGGCCCCCCTCAGGGAGGGAACTCACAACCCTAGGTTTAGCAGGCCAATGCTCAAACCACTGAGCTATCCACCTTCACTTTGTTAAATGAAACAGAATGATAGATTCAAGGAACTTAATATCTAGGCATGTTTTCCTAATCATTTAATCATTCTTGGAGCTCATCTCAGAACCCTCTCCAATTTATCAACATCCTTTTTGAATTGTGGGCACCAGAATTGAACACAGTATTCCAGGAGCAATTGCACAAGTGCCAAATTCCAAGGTAAAATAAACCCTCTACTCCTATTCAGTGCACCCCAGGATTGCATTAACACTTTTGGCTGCACCATCACATTGAAAGCTCGTGTTCACTTGATTATCCAGCACAACCCCTAAACCTTTTTTAGAGTCCCCTATCCTGTAAATATGGCCTACATTCTTTGTTCCCA
Source organism: Chelonoidis abingdonii (assembly GCF_003597395.2). NCBI lineage: Eukaryota > Metazoa > Chordata > Testudines > Testudinidae > Chelonoidis > Chelonoidis abingdonii. Next base: position 42,802,050 of record NC_133783.1, read on the forward strand.
GATGTATACATTTAACCATATTGAAATGCATATTGCTTGCTTGCACCCAGTTTGCCAAGCCATCTGGATTACTCTGAATCGGTGACCTGCCCTCTTCATTATTTACCACTCCTGCAATGTGTGTGTCATCTGCCAACATTATCTGGGACAATTTTACGTTTTCTTCCAGGTCATTGATAAAGATGTTAAAAAGAGTATTGCCAAGAACTGATCCCCACAGGATCTTTCTGGAAATAGACCTACTCAATGATGGTTTCCTGTTTACAGTTACATTTTGAGATACATCAACTGGGCAGTTTTCAATCTGTTTAATGTGTGCCATGTTAATTTTATATCATTCTAGTTCTTTAATCAAAATATTGTGCGGGACCAAGTCAAACACCTTACAGAAGTCCAGGTATATTACATCAACACTATTATATTTATCAGCCAAAATTGTAATCAATCAAAAACGATAGATAGTTTGACAGGTTCCGTTTTCAATTAATTACATTACCCTCCTTTAATTCCTTATTAATCAAGTCCTCTATCAGTCAGTCCATTATCTTGCCTGGTATCAATGTCAGGCTGACAGACCTATAATTAACCAACTCATCCCATTTAAGTTTTTAAAAAAATTGGTGCAACATTAGCTTTCTTAAAATCTTCTGAAAATCCTCCAGTGCTCCAAGACTTATTGAAAAAGAGTAATTGTCCAGCAAACTCCTCAGACAGCTTTTTTAAAACTCTTGGATGCAAATTATCTGAACTTCCTGATTTAAGAGTGTCTAACTTTAGGAACTGCTGTTTAACATCCTTCTGAGATACTAGTGGAATGGAAAGAGCATTATCACCATTATGATTAGACTACATCATCTGTCCCTCCCCCAATACAGAACACTTTTTGAACACTTCTGCCTTTTCTGCATGATTATTGATAATTCTACCAGTTCCATCTAGAAATGGACCAATAACACTGTGAGAAGTCTTTATGTTCCTAATATATTTAGGAAACTCCTCACTTTCCTTAATTCTGTTGGCCATAGATTTCTCCTTGAGTCTCTTATAGAATATCAGGGTTGCAAGGAACCTCAGGAGGTCATCCAGTTCAACCCCCTGCTCAAAGCAGGACCAATCCCCAACTAAATCATCCCAGCCAGGGCTTTGTCAAGCTTAACCTTAAAAATCTCTAAAGAAGGTGTCATAAGTAGATAGGTAAGGTAAGGGTTAAGTTTCTTTTACCTGGAAAGGGTAACCAAACACCTGACCAGAGGATCAATCAGAGAACGGGATTGTTTAAAGTCAGGGGCGGGAATTTGTATACTCGGGGTCTTTGTTGTTTTCTCGGCTATGAGTAAACACAGTTTCCTTCTATCTCCCTCTTATCTCAAATATTCTACTAACATCTGTTGGAGTACAAGGAAAGCAAAGTAATTCGGCCTATGGAAGACTTCTGTGTTGTATGTACAGATTGGCATTGCTGTGTTCTTTTTGCTTCCTCGCGGTGAGGACAAGTTTTCTCCTAACTCCCATCTATATTTCAAAGTTTCTCTCTAAACATCGTGAGGACAAGGAAAAGCAAAGTAAATCGGCTGTGATGAGCTTTGTGTTGTCATTGACATGTAATGTTGATATTTGTTGTGACTGGTTTAATCGGGCTATCTTTTTAAATCAGACTGTTTATTCTTATTTTCTATAGCAGAAGCTGTATGAGTTTCTTAATGCAAGATTATTGTTTTATATTTTTCTTTCTTTTTTTTTCTAATAAAGTTTTCTTTTTAAACCTTGTGGAAGTTCTTTTCCTAGTGAGGCAGAGGGGGAGGGAAAAGCCCAAGCTCTGTGGTCTCACCTTCCATGGTGGTGTCCGCAGGGCGGGAAGGCTGCAGGACAAAGGGAGGGGGAATCTCTTGTGTGAGCTGACTAGGTGAATGCCTGAGCCTTCAGAGGAAGCTAGATGCCTCTCCGGGTTGTATTCAAGTGAAGTGAATATAGGCTTTGAACCGGCTAACCCAGAAGGGGGGGAATCGCCTGGGATGAGGAGAGAGAGAGAGACCGTGGGTCGTGGGTTCTGGGGGGTTCCCGCCCGACACGGAAGGGGTGGGTGGGCAACCTAGTAGAGATGAAAAAGGGCGCCGGTCCAGGCCCATATAATTCCTGACCTGAGGTCGGCAGCGAGAATATCCAAGCTGGTAGTGAGCTTGGGGGAGTTTCAGGTAAGGTCCCAGTCTTGGACGCTAAAGTCCAGGTTTGGACTGGAGACGTTACCAACAGAAAGGAGATATCCCACCTCCCTAATAAACCCATTTCCACTGCTATCAACCACCCTCCTAGTAAAATAGTGTTCCTAATGATCCAACCCTAAACCTCCCCCACTGGCAACGTGAGACCATTACTCCTTGTTCTGTCATCTGCTACCACTGAGAACGTCTGGAATCCATCCATTTTGGAACCCCCTTTTCAGGAGTTAAAAGCATCTATTCAGATCCCCCCTCATTCTTCTCTCTGCTGACTAACAATCCCACTCCCTCAGCCTCCGCCACATAAGTCATGTAGCTCCAGCCCCCTGATCATTTTGTTGCCCTTCACGGGACTCTTTTCCAATTTTTCCCACATCTTTCTTGTAGTGTGGGGCCCAAAAACTGGACACCAGTACTCTAGATGAGGCCTCACCAATGTGCAAATAGAGGGGAACGTCATGTCTCTCAATCTGGCTTGGCAATGCCCTACTTATACACCCAAAATGCCATTAGCCTTCTTGGCCAACAAGGGCCACCATGTTGATTCATATCCAGTTTTTCTCGTCCACTGAAACCCCTAAGTTCTTTTCTGCAGAAACTGCTGCCTCGCGCCACTTCGTCCCTAGTCTGTAGCAGCTGCATGGGATTCTTCCGTCCTAAGTGCAGGACTCTGCACTTGTCCTTGTTGAACCTCATCAGATTTCTTTTGGCCCAATCCTCTAATTTGTCTAGGTTCCTCTGTATCCTATCCCTACCCTCCAGTGTATCTGCCACTCCTCCCAGTTTAGTGTCATCTGCAAACTTGCTGAGGGTGCAGTCCACGCCATCCTCCAGATCGTTAATGAAGATATTGAACAAAACCAGCCTGAGGACTGACCCTCGGGGACTCCACTTGATACGGGATGCCAACTAAACATGGAGCCATTGATCACTCTTTGCTTCTCTTATACATTTTCGACAATTCCTAACTACTGATTTTTATTCATTTCTATCAACTTCTCTTTTCTTTCATTAGTTTTGTATATATTTTACAGCTGCTTTCACTTCCACTCTAAACCAAGTTGTTTTTTTAACCACCACAGCCTTCTTCTTCAGTTGTGGGATTGTGGATTTTGGAGCATGTAGTAAGGTGTTCCTAAATGATTCCCAATTATCTTTTACATTTTTCTGATTAAGTTCTTCCTTCCAGCTGAATTGGCTTAATTATTTTTAGCTTTGTGAAAATGACCATATTCAAACACAAAGTATATATATTGCTGATCTGGACTTCATTCTGCTTGCACAATATAAATGTGATCACTTCATGATCACTTATGCCTAAGCTACCATTAACTTTTAGGTCTGTAGTTAGTTCCTCTTTATCTGTTAGGACAAGGTCTAATGTAGAATTCCTCCAAGTTGGCTGCAACACTTTTTAAGTTAAGAAATTGTCATTTATAATGTTGAGAAATTCCAAGGATGTTTTAGTAGTGGCAGTATGAGACCTCCAGCATATGTCACTCAAATTGAAGGTCTCCATGATCACACAGTTTTTTCCCCCTACACCTTACAGATAGAATGACTGCCTCCTTGCAACCCATTCCCTAGTGTGATTTGGTGGTCCGTAACAGACACCAACTAGTATCCCATCTTGTGCTTTATCTGTTAGGACATATAAATTTGTGGATCAAAGATCATTTTCTTCCAAGTTATCAGTGACTTGAAACCGGTAATGCCATTTTTTGATAGAGTACCGCCCCCCTCTTTGAAACTATATCACTGTGCCTTGCCAAAAATGTATTTATTTTTAAATACAAAAACTAAAAAAAGTGTCTTTCACTTTTCTTTAAGCATCATATTGTCCATGGAAACTGCTCATTTCAGCTACAAAGCCAAAGAGACACAGATTTTGGTGGCACCTACTTGGAATTTTCACCTACTTAGGACAAAAATCACCCATTTTCTCATCTTAGAGGGCATTGGAATACTCAGCAAAATATTGGGACCCAGTTTCTTTAGAGCCTGTAAAATTAAAAGGCATGATACTTAGACTAGACCATCTTATATTCACCACACTGTGCCTCTTTCCCTTTGTATGACTGGATCAATATGTACACCGCTTTACATGAGAGATGTTCTGAGTACTTCAAGATTATACAGTAGCACATGATTTTTAATCAATGGTTACATCATAATCCCAAGGAGCGTAACTGAATTTCGACATTATGTCATATGATGCATAAAACAGTAACTTTGGAAGAGTGTCTGAAGGGAATTGCTGGATGTTCCATTAAGTGTTGACAAAACACTGGAGAATATACAGCCTTACAATGGCAAGGGCAGATGGACACTATAACCCATTAGGCCTTTTCCAGTTCTGACTTGTATTATTCTGTGATTTACTTTCAAAGGTGCAGTAAGACAACATCTGAATACACCACATTTCATATCCACCTTTTACAATCCCACTTGAAGTAATCATGAAGAACAATTGTTAATAAGGAAAATAAGTTGATATATGAAAATAAATTGATCACCTGAAGACTTTTCCTGTGAAAGTGTGATTTATTAGAGACAAAAGTTGGAAACTAATAAGCAACTTTATTTGCATAATGAGCTCTGGAGCCTTTCAAAAAGCACAGTAAATCTGCCTTTGGCATCAAAGCCTGTGGGCATTATGTTACAACTGAAATGTTGCAGTAAATAGTGGGTTTCTTTGCATGAGCAACTAACAACTTGCAATAAGAGGCAGCAACTAACTTGTCCTGACAATATGCAAACTGAACAATGAAGAAGACACCCAAACTGAATACCCCACACATTTTGGAGAAGATTGAATTTGGAGCCAGACTTCGTTGCTCAACCCTATAGCTAAGTGGAAACCTTTTGCAACTCTCCACCCTCCACACACCCTCAAAGCTTATTGAAGTGAAGCCAGCAAAAGATGGCTTAATAATTATTTGCATGTATAAGTGCTGATTTCCCTTGTTTCATTCAAATTTCTAATAGAAATAAATAAACAAACAAGACACTACTTGAAAGGAATATAATTTCTGGCTGCACTTTCACATAACAATACTGACTACTTATGCATTCAAAGTGCTAACGACATGAAGCTAAATAAACTTTGTCGTTATAGTTAGAACAACTGAACAATGGTCTTTAAAAATATAATTTATTTAGAACCTTCTCAAAAATACACTTTAAGAGAAAAGTAAAATATGGGCTCTATCCTTTGTCTTCGAAGCTGCTGTTTTAAAAGAGCATCAAGACAATTTCACATACCATGCAACTGTATTAGAATTTGACCCTTCACAAAGAAATGAATACTGCATAGCTCAAACACCATTTTTGTTGTTTACCATAGCAGTGCAGATCAAGACATAAAGAACTCCTGGACAAGAGGCAATATAGTCCAACAGTCCAATCCCATACATAAATCAGTATCAATACATCTGTTTTGACAGGAAGCTGAGACAGTGATGTTCACAGGACTAGGAGAAGCAGGTTCTAAATACTGCTTCTGCAGTATTGCCAACCCCAAATGTTCAAAATCATAAGCTGTACTCCCCAGAGTCCTAAGACTGACTTAATCATGAGATTTTAAGAAGACAACTTATGTGTTGTTTTGTCATTGTAGCCTTTAGGGCTCACATTTTCAAACTTACCTCTACAAGCCTGACGTTTATATTTTTTTTTTGGTGTGTGCGTGTGTGTGTGTGTTAATGAACACAGAGTCTCATGTAATCACATAACTCCAGGAGCTGGGTCTTCAGGAAAACAACAACAACAAATATCATGAACTCTTGAAATAAAATCCCAAGAGTTTGTAGTTCTAATTCTGATACTATTAAACATTCAGAGTCTTTAAACTAAGACCCAACATAATTTAAAATCTTGTTTATCTCTATTGGGAACAGTATCTTGCATTTTTAGGATAGACTTACTGATCCAATAGCTATTTCCCATCTCTAACAACCATAAATCCAAAAAGCATTACACATAAAAGAAGAGATATTCAGTGAATAGGGTGAAACACACACTTAGCTTTGGCTTGAGAGAGTTCCAGTGCAGGTAATAGCAATGCAGTAGGGTGCTCTGCCATAAAACATATTAATCAGGTTGAAGTGATACTTCAGGCCTCCTTGTTCTTTGGCAGTGAAAATCAATGACATTATGTGGGTGACAGTGTTCTGTGTGGAGATTTGATTGTGAAGAAGGAAACAGCTGACCTCATTTCTTCTCAGTACTTCTGACTGATTGATTAATAATGCCAGACTTGAAGGAGCATGTGTTTCCAGTGCTCTCCTTGCCTGTAACAAAAGCTGCTATGAGGGTCAGAAGGGGTGAAGTTGACGGGGGTGGGAAAATCAGGGCAAAATGTAAGCTCTTCAGGCTAGGAGATAGATTTTACCCACAAGTAGATCCTGGGGTTCCACACATTAATTAAAAAACAAAACAAAAACAAACAAAAAACCCAAACCCTAAAATCAGGATTCTAGTTGATCATTCCAGCTAAATAAAGGTGAAACATACAAGTATATGCTATACTGATGAATTCATTGCTATTGTGACTTTAAAGGGACACCGTCAGCCTAAGTTTGGCCCAATATTTTATTTTTATAAAATGAATCAAAGATAAACATTCCTCTTAAATGTTTTTGGACAAAACATTGCCACATTCTGCCAGTGCTTGAGACCCAGAGAATGAAAATGAATAGAAACTTACTGGAAACAAAAGAGAAATTGAGTAGTCCATCTTTATGGCCCAAGCTGACAGTAATGCACCAAACAAACAGAAAATTAGATTTTTAACATACTTTCATTTAAAATTACTTAAGATATTTTTTGGAGTGAAGAAATGTGTTGCTTTTTTTTTTTGTTTTGTTTTAAATATATTAATATGTCAGTGCCACTTTTAGTTTGCAATGTGTGCCACAGAGCTGTGGAAATGGTTTAAATAGTTATGACTATGGAGTTAATTTTTTTTTTTAAGTGTAAATTTCTGCCATGGTGAATGTTGTATAACAATTTGTCTAGGCACCTCCTCCAGAAGGATCAAGCATGGCTTTTGTTTTCATAAATACTTCAGAGAAATCTGCTTTAATTTGCCCAGGATTAGTTTTATTACCGATGTCTGCTAATTATCTCTATTTTTATTTGCCTTTTTTAACTGAGTTATTTTTAATATGCTGCAGTTATAGGCCTTTCCAGAAGCTATGTGAATGGATTTTTGCTTTACTGCATTTCATGATGAATTCACTCATGTCCTTCAATAGTTGCAAGCCTTTTGCAGACTCATTAACTATGTATGGTAAAAAAACTGCATGACATGCACCAGTGCTCAGCAGGCATTGAGGCCCCTGTTAGAGAATTTTAAGATGACATAAAGGAAAGGTTGATAATCACTGTTTGTGTCTCTTTGTTGTCTAAATTACTGGTCGCAGGTGCTATTAATATAATCACATAGTGACACCTTGATTTAGAACCAATTAAAGTATTTGAAGGGAAATGTTATGTGGCCTAATTATGTTTTTTAGACTGTAGCAACAAATTTAGTTTGTAAGGGTCAGACTTTTGCAGGAGTATTAATTATGCTTAAAAAGACTGCTTCTTTATTTAATGTAACTGTTTTAGGTTGTTTAATGGTAAGTGATTATGTGTTCAGTTAAGAAAGCAGTAAATCAGTGTGACATCTTTAATAAAAAAAAGTATGTATGTGAAATAAATTATTTTGATTGATAGTTTCCTGTACTGTGTTGTTCCTCTTCTCTACCAATCTAATTTATAGTTTACCATGTATCACTTTTCCACCCTGGTGCCCATTTGGAGTAAAACAGTCAATCTTCTCTTGCATGCTACCTAGTATTATCCACACATGAACCATTGTTGGTCCTATTTTTTTCATTCAGGAAATGACAGATACTTCTTCACCTGCTCAGGAAACTGTTCTTAATCTGACATGATGCTCTTTGAAAAATGAAAGCTCAATGCACTGATGCAAGACTTCAAATACAATGCAGTCAAGCCGTGCTAAAATCTGAACTCCTCACAACTGACAACAGGTGTAGGAAAAAGTCCTTTGTCCTTGAGGCATAGTTATTTATATTCTCAAGTTAGGATGAAGCAAAGGGCAGAAATAAAAGTTCATAATGGCAAATGAAAAGAAACATGATACTTCCTCTATGAAAAAATTGTATTTGTACACTTTCCCTCACTGTTTATAGTATGCTTCTCCTTGCACTTTGTCATGCTTTTCAGTAGCTCATTTTCATAACTTTGGAAATATCTTCTGCTCTCTTTTTCTTCCTTTCCCACTAACCACCCTTTTTCATGCCACTCCCTATACTTGGGACAGCTTTCCCATTACTGTACACTGAGATCTAACTATCTCCTCTAAATCTCTTCCCAAATCCCCACCTCTTCTGCCAAGCCTATCATGATAACATCTACATGCTGCTCTTTGGGCTTGATCCTCCTGGCCCCCAACTTGGAGATATGCCTGCAGAAAAAGTGGGGGATCAGATCCTTTGTCCCCATTTGTGCTTTTGGCCTAGTCTCACAAAACCATGCTCACAGGTGTAGTCCTTACTTAGGGCTTGTCTTCACTGCAAAGTTAAAATTCTGTTATAACTTGAGTATTGCTTTTAATTCAAGTCCCATCCACACATAAAAATCTTTAACTTGAGTGTGCTGATGCTTTTAACTTGTGTTGGCTAGCCTGTCTGGGTAAAGGCTAAACCTCACCTGAGCACAATTTGTTAGCTGCTCACATGACCACGCTGTATTGTGAATGCAGGCTGGCTTCACTTGAGCCCACTAGTGGCCCAGTGCCTTCCCACAATTCACTCCATGATTCTGGAAGGGCTAGACCAGTTTTGCCGTAATTCCCTGGGAAAGAACTCAGGGTCACTCAGTTCACTGTGAGGCGAAGAACCAAGGGATGCACCAGCAGAATTCCTAGTGCCACAGATGACGAGTGCAGCTTCAGAGTGGACACAACAGCTCAAGTGTTATTTCAAGTACATGGCCCCTCTCACTAGTCTAACTCAGGAGAAGCAGGTTGCGTGTAGATGACTTGAGTCAACTCTAAAGTGAACACAAACCTCTACACAGCTAGTCATGTTGACTTCAGCAGAGAAAGTCTCACCGAATCTCGTTTGAGAAAAAATTTGCAGAATAGAGATAACAGGTTGTAAATTCTTGACTGGGGCAAGTGTTTCTCTTCTTTGTTTTGTGCTTAGTGTATACACCCTGCTCTGAAGTACTTTGTCCAGTCATGGTGCTATATAGTGAACAATCAGTAGAAGCATGAAACAATAGTTTGACAATATTTTCTGCTCTTGAGTTCTACTTCTCCAGAGGGTAATCAATTATTTTTTGTCAAGGTGCAAATTTCTTAGTCGAAATATTGTCAAGATCCAGACTGCAGAGAAAATAATACAATAATAATAACAATAAATAATAAGTAAATAAAAAGATGTCATGGTCCACTCAAAAGCATCTGGCAGTCCAGATTTGGCTCGTGGTCCACCTATTGACTACCCCTGTGCTTCTCTTTCTAAATGTATTTCCACCAGATTCTGAGCCTTTAGTTCTCAAGGGACTGTCCAGAATTCTAGACCAGGAGTCCAGTTCAGCCCCGTCATAAGCTGGGGTGACCCTGTTTACTTCATTAGTGTTGCACTCATATCAAATCTTAAAATGCCTTAAAAATAAAACAATTGATACACTCCGGCTCAGTAGATTACACTAGAGCAGTGTCCTTGCATTTAGTAAAAGGTGGGCTTTGTGACTGGGGTACAGTATGCCAGAACATTGTGGTTTTGAAATTAAATGATTAATTTATATTACGGTAGTGTCCACAGGCCCCAGTCAGAACCAGAGCCAAATCTTGCTGCAAAGAAATGTTCCTACTGCCTTTGGACTTGTTCTGTAACAAATATATATTTAGCTGTTTATGGAAAATAAACTGAAAGGACTAAATCAGGTTGCTGGGCAATCTAAAGGGAAGTATTCTGCCAGAATTTTTTGAATTCAGTTAGATTTTATGCATACTCTAGGAACCAGTCATAATCAGTTGTAAGGCTTTGTTCATGTCACATAACAATACACTGTTCATTGTCCATTCTCAAAAGAAAAATCTTATTTACACGTCTAAAACATCTTCACTGTAATGGATTTTTTATTGCTTTCTGAAGTATTCCAGCAGACAAAGGATGAGATTATCATTAGGGCATCCTGCGAATGAAAGCATACCTGTTTTAATGCTGATCTCTGATCATCTTAAGCTTTTGTTCTTTCTGCTCGTCTCTGTCAACTACCTGAATAGTATGATAATGAGATTCTGTGTCCACCATGGCTTAATGTGTGCACGAGTCTGCCTACACCTTTCTTTTTTTGCAGGACTGGGGCATAAATCAATGGCTCACCAATAATGCATAGTACCCTCATCAGAATCTCCCCTCCCGCCACTCCCTTACGTTATGTCCTGGAAAACTCACAGATCTTTTTGTCACCAACCATGGTAAAAATAATGTCTGTGGCCAAGCTTACATAAATGTGATTATTTTAAAGTTTAGGAGTTAAGGGCACTGCATACACTCATAGCCCTTGAGCACCCAGCAACTTCCCTTCCTCACATTCATATTTCCCTTCCTCACATTCATATTTCCCTTCCAGATCTGGGCAGTTTTCACATTCTCAGAAAATTGTATATTTTAAAATGGAGGGTCCCTTTGCATTACTGCCCTGTTTCTCCTACCTGCTCTTCCTCTGCCACCTAAGAGTCATGAAGGGCCCACCAGAGATGGAGCAAATATGATCGCACTGTGCAAGTTGAGCTTAAGATGCCAAGAGAGAGAGAAGAGCCCACAAAGAGGGAAGATTGGGAGTGAGGGCAGGCTGAGGCACAGGATTGCGAGCCAAGAGATCAATTTTCTATTCCTGCCTTTGCTGACAGACTTCCTCTGTGATCTAGTGCAAGTCACTTTGTCTGCAGCAGTGTTTGCACTGCCCAAAAAGATGGTGGGGGAGGTAAGGGGGTTTACAATGAGATAAATAATATGCATTAGCTATCTTGCTGTAAAATCCTGGTGGAGCCAAGGCACAGGTAGTTTTTACTATGACATAGCTATAGCTAAGGGAGTTCAACACTATACTCCACCCTATCCATGGCAGATCTCACCTAGGCATTGTGTAGTAACAACTCCCTGCAGCTTCTCCTCACTAGGATTTTACAGCAAGAAAACTAATGGACATTAGTTAGATCATTGTAAAAAAGCCCCACCATATCTTTACTGGAAGTGAAGCACAGCACTGCCACTGTATGGTACGCAGTGTAGCCACTCTTTGTCGGTGGAGAGAACTCTCCTGCCAACCAAATAAATCCACCCCCAATGAGGGGGTCTGTAGGGTTCCATTGTTGAAACTGATTGCGGTGTCCAGGAAGTTGATGCTAGTGTGGGAGTGTTCCAGACAGAGTTTAATGGATGAACAGTGGTTGTTGAAGTTGTGGTGGAAATCTAGAAGGGAGTGTAACAGCATGGCACCCACCTCCCAGGAGCACCCCGCTTCTGGTCAGGTGTGTCTGCACTTCTCTCAGTTTATGGTGACCCGTTCTGGTGATTTCTAGTGACTCAGCGCTCTGTCCGAGTCACTCAGTCTGTATGAAACACAACTCATATAGACCCTTCCATTGGTATTAGTCCACCAAAGTCTTTAAGTTCTCCTGGCCCTGGTAGGGGGCCCTGCCTCCAGGACTTCCTCGCTGGAGACTTTTCACTTGTTCTGGTCTATTCTGGCCTCTTAACAGTTCAGATCCCCTTCTGGGGTTTTATCACTGTCCAACTGTAGGCCACTTTCCCAGGGGCTTATGGGGGGGCCCTGGACCCACCCACTACTCCGGGTCCCAGCCAAGGGATTCTAAGAATAGCAGCCATGCAGTACTATGTCCCTTTAATTAAACTGCTTTCAGTTGCCTGGGCCATTTTCCTGCAGCTCCATGCTACACCGGTGCTTCATCCTTACCAGGAGCTCTTCCTTGCTCCCCCAGTCCCTGCCAGCATTGATCTGCTCATGGTGCTGCGCTTCCCTTCAGCCAGCCAGGATCACCATCTGCGCTTCCCTGACTTAAGCAAGGAACTGATTCTGGTCTGCACTGCAGCTCCTTTTATACAGCCTGCAACCCCTGCCTGCCAGCACTCTCCTGCCTAAGGGTTAGTGCTCTTGACTGTTTTGCCAGCGCTCCCCTGCCTAAGAGTTAGCGCTCTTGACTGTTTTGCCACAGCACCACGAACAGCTCAGTGTTGGAAGGGACTGATTGGCTAGTCCCTGGCAGCATCCCCTCCTGATTGGCTGATTGGCGCAGTCTCTCTAGCCGTTTGAGGATTTAGCTCCACTTCTTTTCTGGGATCGGTGTGGCAAGACCCTTAGTGCTCCAGCCGGGGCCTCTGAGCATAATCCACCCCATCACAGGGAGATTAAGCTGTCTGTCCAGAGGATGAAAATATCATCGATGTGTCTCAGATATATCATTGGCTTTGTGGTGCATTTGTCCAGAAATGTCTGTTCCCATGGTTTAGACAAAGTGTTTGTTGTTCAGTGTAAAATTCTTATGGGTGAGGATGAAATGGATGAATTTGGCAATGTGTTTGGGGTGGATATCTGAGGGTTGCCCATTGTCTTGTAAATATTTCAGACAGGGAGCTATTCCTGAGGGATGTTGGTGTATAGGGAAGTGACATCCCTGGTGGCGAGAAAGGTGTTCTGAGGGAGGTTATTAATATTGTGAAGTTTGTGGAGGAAACATAGGCACTGACTTCGCAGGTGCTCCAGGGCTGGAGCACCCACTGCAAAAAAATGGTGGGTGCTTAGTACTCACCATCAGCCTCCCATCAGCTCCCTCCCTCAGATCCTCCTGCCCGTCAGCGGGCCCCATTGATCAGCACCTCCCCCTCCCTCCTCACACCTCCCGCCCACTGTGAACAGCTGTTTCACGGTGTGCAGCAAGCTGGGGAGTGGGGGATGGGAGGAGCAAGGACGCAGCATGCTTGGAACTGGCATGTGAAAATGGGCAGGAACTCCAACATGTGGAATTGGGCAGGAAGAAGCATGGTGGCGGTGCAGCGAGGGCAGGAAGAGGCAGGGTGTGGGTGGAGCCTTGGGGGAAGGTGTGGAGTGGGAGCAGGGCCTGGGTCAGAGCCAGGAGTTGAGCACCCCCTGGCACTTTGAAATGTCCGCACCTATGGGAGGAAGTCAATTGTATCCTAGAGGAAGCTGGCCCCATTTGTGGTGAGTGGTTTGAGGATGGTTTCTATGAGTCCCAGTATTCCTTTAACAAAAGTGTTGTGGCCAGATATGATGGCTCTGCCTGGGTTTCCTAGTTTGGGTATCTTGGGCAGCATGTAGAAGATCCCTGGGGTGGTGTAGTAGGGGTGCAGTCGTCCCTCCCCCCTGGCTCAGAGGGAGGCCACACCGCTTCAGACCCCTCTGCACGTACTCCTGAAGGTGACGGCAGCCTTGTCGCCCATGTCTCAGGTTTTCCTTGAGCTGGTTCTGCGAGAGGATGCTCCCCACCTACCCCTCACCCCAGGCCCTCTAGACCTTTTCATCAGGCTCATATCTTGCGAGCCCCCTCCTGGACTTCTTCCCTCCATAATCCAAGCTGGCTGTGCACCCTGCAGCCAGTTTGGTTTTGAACCATGCCAAGGGAACAACTATACACGCTCATGCTCCAAATGTTTCACTTCCTCACCCTCGTGTCCCACCCCGATACCAAGTGTACAGGTGAAGAACCCTGGTGGGCCAGCTCTATTCCAGCCTGGTCTCACAGCCTGCTGGGGATGTAGGTTAGCAGGGGAAGGGGAACGCAGACCTGCCTGACTCCACTGCAGTCCAGCCCAGGGCCCTAACAGTAGTGGAGTGTTCCAACACCAAGTCAGCAGAGGTCCTCCCACAACACACTGACCAGCTGTTAAGCCACAACACCATCAAACTAACCCCCTGAGCTACCTTCTAACTGAGTTCCAGATCCGGTTCCGTGGTCTCCGGTTCCTCAGGTTCGTCAGGGTATTTGGCTGCTGGCACTCCCACCAGCTCCAGCTCCTCCTCAGCCTCGGGCATCTCCGAGTCCAGGCCTCCACTTGGCTTGGCAGCAGGGTTGGTGGGCAGCAGCAAGCAGGACACATCTGTCTCCTTTTCAGGCTTGGCCCCAACTGGTCTAGGGATGAGTGGAGGGAGTGGTCCCTCCTTCTCGGGCTTGGAGGGAGGCCACACCGCCTCACTAAAGGTGGCTTTGTGGAGGATGAGTTTGAGAGTTTCTCTTGGAGTTGTTTGGGGAAGGATTTGATGATATCCTTAAGTTCCTGGTTAAACTGATGGTGTGAAGTCTTCTTTGAGTTCTTTATAGTAGATGGTATCATAAAGTTGTTAGTTGGCTTTGTTAATGTAGTCATCACAGTTGAGGACTATAATGGTGTCCCTTTTGTCTACTGGTTTGATCACTATCTGGTGGTTAGAAGTCAGGGACTGTATGGCTGTCCTCTCAGTGGTGGAGAGATTATGGTAGATGTGATGTTTGTTAAGGATTTTCACAGCCAATTTTTTTCCTGAAGCAATTAATGTAATGATCAAGAGTGTGATTTCATCTACTTTGTGGTGTCCAGTCAGATGATTGTTTTCTCTTATGATTGTTGGAGGGGTATGGTAATTATGAGTGGTATCATCATTGTTATGAAATAATTTTTTGAGGCAGAGATGGTGGAAAAATTCTTCTATTCCTCCAAATGTTTGTATGGCATCAGGTTCTGTGGTGGGTCAGAAATTCAATTCTTTAGAGAGTATAGATAACTCAGTTCCAGTGAGGGTAGTCTTAAACTGATCATGTTTGAGAGTCATGTAGTGGCCATGTGGTGGGTACTGGTGCCATGGTTTCAAAAAACAAGTCTTTTGTAAGTTTGCTAGGCACTAAAAATCATGGACTGAACAGAGACACTGGGTTTATGGCTTATTACAACAATCTGTAACCCACTAATCCCTTCTTTTTGTCCTGTGACTGCAGAGGTGTTAATAGTCCACTCTGCCTTGAATGGTCCCTTACAATATGTGCTAACTACTTATGATAAACAATCTGTTCCACTTTCCTTTTTATTTTATTTATTTATTTGTGATTCTGGGAGTATCAAGCTCCATGTGGCTTGAAAGCTTGTCTCTCGCCGATAGAAGTTGGCCCAATAAAAGATATTACCACACCCACATAGGAATAACAACAACTCTACTGTACCTCACATTGATTTAATTAATCATAGCTTGGAAAGTGACCTGTGATCTTGGAATAGAAGGTGCTATAGAATTTAAAGGTATCATAATTATTACACTGGATAATCCAATATTGGTTGTATATACAATAGTCCTCATTGCTCCCACTGTTTAGGCCCTGTGTTTCATTTGCCACAGTCTTGCTATCATCTATTCATATTTCCTCTCACATTCTTTCACTTTCCTGATGTACACATTGCACTGTATATCTGTTATTTATTGGTTGCTTCTAAGATCAGAAATACCTAAGTGGGTTTGGATTTATATATGGTGCCACTAGGACACAAAAGATTAGAGTTGATGAAGAGCTTGGAGGTTAATGGTATAAAAAAACCTTTTTCAGAATTATAGACAAATGTCATGGCTACTCAGAAAAATCAAGAAATCCTGATGGCCTTAATCTTTAGCCATCTCAACTTAATTTCTTTACCATGGTCATACAGGAGAAATTCAATGTAAATTTTTCATGTATTGCTTTATCACATGGAGGGTTTTTAGGAAAGGTTTGGACATGCAATGGGATTGAAAGAGAAAGGAAGAAACTGGGACATAGTAAGAACAAGATTTGTAAATACTGACTCTCTTGGTTCTGTGCCTATCAAAAGAGAGGTAAAAATGTATAGTCTGATGCGGCAGTCCTTTCTCAGACAAAACTCCCATTTAACAAAATAAAGGTGTTTGCTTGAGTGAGAACCAGATGTACAGGTGCAAAGAGAGCAAAACAAATATTTTTCACTTCTTTTGATATTTTTCACATAAATTACTTACCATTTTTGACCAATCTTATGGTAACATTGTGGTCCTGATTAAGCCAATGGAAGTTCTGCCATTTACTTCAACAGGGCCAGGAGTTCAACCTTAGTATCTAGCATCTTGTACGTCATTTACACTTTTTCAGCTCTGGGTGGCTCGAAAGCTTGTCTCTTTCACCAACAGAAGTTGGTCCAATACAAGATACTATCTTGTTTCTCTAATATCCTGGGACTGACACAGCTACAACTACGCTGTACATAGTGGGTCATACACAGTTGTAGTCCCTGTACAATCTTTCTAGAACCCCTTGGCTCAACTTAACCTTCAGCCCAAACTGGGCTCAGCAAACAGTCCTACTCCTCACAGAGAGGCTTCTTCAGAACCTTTGTCCAGGAGCTCTCAGGGAACATCTGCCTTCCTCCTCAACCTCTCCCTGACAGAGCTGGGTTGCTCCCATTTAAGCTTCCTTTCCAGTTGGAGCATGCTCTGCAGGTCTGGAGGGGCAGGACTACCTGGGCCCATTATTATTCTTGAACATCTTTGGGCCCCTTGTGGGGTTTGTATACTCCATCACAGTGCTGTACCTGGGTCAAGGGACAATCATTGTGGATGGCTCCCTTAGTACTGTTTTATATGTTCTGTAGTTGTGTCCAAAGATTCAAAACAGAAATAGTTGTGGTATTTGAAGTAATGTGAGATTAAATGCTATATCATGTGTACAGTTTCCTATAACCTTAGCTGTGTGATTCAGCAGTTCTGATGCTGGTACTTACAATAATGAGATAACAGGTTTGTGAAGAATGGAGATAAATTTTGGTCATTTAACATTCCTGTGGTGGGAAGAACACCTTAGCAGCCCAACACTGTGGCATTTAATTTCAGAAAGGGGAACTGTGCAAAAATGCAGAGGTTAGTTAAATAGAAATTAAAAGGTACAGTGACTAGGGTGAAATCCTTGCAAGCTGCATGGACACCTGTCATAACTATAAAGGGAAGGGAACAGCCCTCCCCTCCTGTGTACAATATTATAAAATCCCTCATGGCCAGAGACATCAAAATCCTTTTACCTGTAAAGGGTTAAGAAGCTCAGAAAACCTGGCTGACACCTGACCCAAAGGACCAATAAAGGGACAAGATACTTTCAAATCTTGGTGGGGGGGAGTCTTTTGTTTGTGCCCTTTGTTTTGGGGGTTGTTCGCTCTTGGGACTAAGAGGGACCAGACATCAATCCAGGCTTTCCAAATCTTTCTGAACCAGTCTCTCATATTTCAAACTTTGTAAATAACAGCCAAGGCAAAAGGCGTGTTAAGTCTTATTTGTTTCTCACTTGAAATGTCTTTTTGCTAGAGGATTTTAACCCTCTGTTTTGCCTGAACTGAACTAAGGCTAAGGGGATTCATCTGGTTATTATGAATTGATTACCCTGTAAAGTATTTTTCCATTCTGATTTTTACAGAGATGATTTTACCCTTCTTCTTTATAAAAGCTTTCTTTTTATAGAACCTGTGATTGATTTTTCTTGTTTAAAGATTCCAAGGGAATTGGATCTGGAACTCACGAGGAATTGGTGGGAGAAAGGAGGGGGATGGTTTAAAATTCTCTCTTGTGTTAATGATCTCAGGGATTATATCGGTGTTCACCAGGAACTTGTGAAAAGCCTTCTCAAGGCTACCCTAGGGAAGGGAAAGGTTTGGGGGGAAAGAGTGTCCAGACAGCTGAGTGAATCTGGATGGTGCAGTGAACCCAGATCTAATGCTGGTAGTGTAAGCGTTAAAGTATTTATGCAGTTCCCCCACATCTGTACCCTAAAGTTCAGAGGGGGAGGAACATTTGACAACTACTTTTCAACAGACCTCCATAAAGTAGCCCATTAAAATGTATACCCCCAAATTAAAAACACAGTAAAAGAACTAAAAAAGAGCCACCGTGGCTTAACAACCTGTAAAAGAAGCAGTGAGAGATAAAAAGGAATCTTTTAAAAGTGAAAGTCAAATCTATGAGGTAATAGAAAGAAGCATCAACACTGCCAAATTAAAGTAAAATTAAATGTAATAAGAAAGCCAAAAAGGAGTTTGAAGAACAGCTAAGACAAAAGACTCAAAAGTAATAAGCAAAATGTTTTTAAGTAGCATCAGAACAGAAGCTTGCTAAACAAACCAGTGGGCCCCGGACGATAATATAAAAAAAGGAGCACTTAAAGATGACAAAGATGCGGAGAAACTAAATGAATTCTTTGCTTCAGCCTTCACGGCTAGGAATGTTAGGGAGATTCCCAAACCTGAGCCGTCCTTTGTAGGTGAACAAATCTAAGAATTGTCACAGATTGAATGTCATTAGAGAGTTTTGGAATTAATTGATAAGAACAGTAACAAGTCACGACCAAGATGGCATTCACCCAAGGTTCGGAAGAACTCAAATGTGAAATTGGGCGGAACTATTAAACTATGGTTTGTAACCTGTCCTTTAAATCAGCTTCTGTACCCAATGACTGGAAGATAGCTATGTAACGCCAATATTAAAAAGGCTCTAGAGGTGAATTCCTGGAATTACAGACTGGTATCCAACGTCAGTACTGGGGCAGATTAGTTGAAACAATAGTAAGAATAGATTGTCAGACACATGGAAGAGCATAAACTTGTTGGGCAAAAGTCCATGGTTCTGTAAGGGAAATCATGTTCTTACTAATCTATTAGAGGTCTTTGAAGGGGTCAACACATGTGGACAAGGGGGATCCAGTGGACATAGTGTACTTAGATTTCCAGAAAACCGTTGACAAGGTCCCTCACCAAAGGCTCTGACGTAAATTAAGTGTCATGGATAAAGAGGGAAGATCCTTCAGTGACTGAGAACTAGTTAAAAGACAGGGAACAAAGGTCGGAATAAATGGTAAATTTTTCAGAATGGAGAGGTAACTAGTCGTGTTCGCCAAGGGTCAGTCCTATGAAACAATCCTATTCAAACTTATTCATAAAATGATCTAGAGAAGGGGTAAATGGGGGAGGTGGAAAAGTTTGCAGATGATAGTAAACTGCTCAAGAGATTGAGACCAAAGCAGACTGTGAAGAACTTCAAAAAATCTCACAAAACTATGACTGTTGTGTTTCAACAAATGGCAATGAATTTAATGTGGATAATGTAAAGTAATGCCATTGGAAAAAAATATCCCCAACTATACATACAATAGGATGAGGGCTAAAATTTAGCTACAACAAATCAGAAAAATCTTGGAGTCATCATAGGATAATTCTCTGAAGACTCCAGCAGTGTGCAGTTGCAATCAAAAAAAAGCAAAACAGGATTGTGAGGTATCATAAAGGGAAGAGAATAAGACAGACGAATATATTATTTGCCCTTATATAAGATCCATGGTACGCCCACATCTTGAATACTGCGTTATAGAATGTGGTCTCCTCATCTCATAAAAAAGATATAGTGGCATTATAGAGATTAAAAGGCTAGAACTTTCAGCTTGGGAAAAGAGGAGTACTAGAGCGGGTAAGACAGAGGTATATAAATCATGGAGTGGTGTGGAGAAAGTGAAATAAGGAAAATTTGATATTAACTTGTTCCCAAATATAAGACCTAGAGGCCACCAAAATGAATTAATGGGCAACAGTAAATCTATAATGAAATAAGGAAGTTTCTTCTTCAACACAGTGCAGAGTCAACCTGTGACTCCTGCCTGAGGAGTTGTGAGGCTAGACTTAACAGGGTTTAAAGAGAAATTAGATAAATCATGAGTTAAGTCATAATGCATTAGCCAGGAGGTAACGAATGGGTCTCTAGGCTCTGTTTGTCAGAGGATGGAGATGGATGGCAAGAGAGAGATCACTTGATCATTACCTGTTAGATTCACTCCCTCTGAGGCATCTGGCATTGGCCATTGTCAGTAGACAGGACACTGGGCTGGATGAACCTTTGCTCTGACCCAGTATGGCCTTTCTCATGTTCTTATAACTGAGGTCTAGCTGGAGATCAATTCTGCTCTGTGTCTGCAGCAACACTAGAATAATCATCCTACTGTATATCAAAATGTAGCTTGAAGCTGTCTTCAGTAGACCTATGTGTTTATGTTAGTCTAAACAAGATTTGGCCCTCAGGCAGCTGATCAGGTTAGACATTCCTCTAACAACATAGCAGTAAACCTGCATATACATTCTGTAGGCCTACTTATGTTTTAGCTCATTAAATAGAATTGCTCTCAATGATTAAAAGAAAATGAGCTGAATGCTATGTGAAGTGGGATCCAATGGCTAGAAAAAAAATGGTCTGATTGTTTTAAACACACGTTATTTATTTAACTACATAAAAGAGTAGCTGTTTTGTTGTCGCATTGACTTTATGAGTGGAAAAAAATCATGCTGCCGATAAAGACATTTTTGCATGTAGTACTTATTTTTCCAGGTTTAAAATGTCTCTGTTCCTAAATTTCTTTCTGTATGTGGCTTCACTGCAATTTTAGTCTCTGTCTATTCTAGCACTTTTGTTGGCATAACTTATGTCGCTCAGGAGTGTGAAAATAAACACGCTCCTGAGCAACCAGAAGAAATGCCAGTGTGGACAATGGTATCTTGGTGGGAGATGCTCAACCATCGAATTACTTACAGTTCGTTGGGGATGGTTTAATTATGTCGATAGGAGAGCTCTTGCCTATCAGCATAGAGTGGCTATATAGGAGGTCTTACAGCAGTGCAGCTACATTGGTACAACTGTGCCGTTGTAAGGTCTCTAGTGTAAACATAGCCATAGACTCTACAACTTCCCTTTTCCCTCCCAGCTCATGTCTGAGGGGAGCATCCAGAGTACAGCAACTGTGTTTCACAAAGGACACAAACTCAGAATCCACATAGCTCCAATAACATGGCCAATGAAAGATGTGGAAGGCTGGGGCTTAATTTTCTTTCCCTGTCTTCGCTTACATCAGGTCTAGTGATTAAATTATTAAAATACAAATCTTATGGCAAAAAGAACTTATATTGATGCTTAAGTCAATAAGGACATACTGTACCACCGCAACAATGAAAATAGTGCAAAGTATTCAAGAATAATAATAAAAAAATACTACAGGCTGTTACACTGTATTGTTTGGAGCAGTAGTATGTAATCATATGTAACTAACAATTGTATCATAATGTATAGGCAGATTACCTATGAAAACTTCACTTCTTCATTTCCCAGTATCTGAGTGCTTAACTGTGCAACCTGAAAGGTCTCTTAATACACGTGCGTACATATTAATATACTCAGTACACAGTGTGGAATATGGCCCAAGTCCGAAGTCTACAAAGGTGTGTACAATGAGTTACTCTTCCAAAGATTCTTTAAGCTACTTATGGGGGAAAAAACATATAAGAAAGGCTGATATTTAGTTCATTGCCACCGTAAACACAAAAAAAGTTCATTGTCCCGAATGATCTGACCTTTGAATTCTCTGATGTGTATTATCCACAAAAATAGCATGCACTCAGACCAATGGCAATTGCTGACAAAATGCAGGTAACTCTATGGAGCATCATTCCATCAAAAAATGTAGAGAGGATACTATCAGCAGCTTTGATAAAAAAAAAAGAATACCTTGAATGTCAAGACCTAGCAATGAATGCACTAAAAATATGATAAAAGAATGGCTGCCCTTTCAAAGATTATCATTTAGTCATCCAGTTAGTATCTGTGTCATGTTCAGCTGTATACAAGGGGAATTGAGATTCCTATCACTCTGATGCTGTCCATCATAAAGATGTATTAAATTGTAGGAGCCATGACATTTATAGGATGAGGTGCAGTCAAGGCTCTTGTCTCTGATTAAGCAGTAGGTACAATCTCCTGCTGAGATGAATCTTACTGATAAGATGGACAGTGGAGTTTCTTAAATAGCCATTGTAGGAAGTTCCTTTATCAAGAATATGTAAGTAAAAATTCCTGTCATTAGAAAAAAAGAGAAAGTAATGCAGAAATCTCTTGTTTGTTAAAGAAAACAGATCAACCAATGACCTCATTCTCATTATCTTTGTTGTATTAGAAAGACTCTTTGTTTTTCCTAGCTTCTTTTGAATTTGTGTAAGCAAAGAATTGCTGAAGAGGTTTATGCAATGCCAACAGATATTGCACTGTTGGAGTCAAATCGTGCTTCCTTTTCTCTCCTGCGCAGTCCCATTTAACATAATGGACTTGGGAAAGTGAGTCAAGAAAGAGTTGGCCTTTGGAAATATTTTGTATTCAAATAGCTCTGAAAACAATCTGGAAATGTAAAGATCCCCTGAGGAACGGAAAGGTTAATTAACAGTGTATTAACTTCAGAACATACTTCTAAACCCCCAGAGGTGCTGGTAAAACTCATTATTTCTTTAAGGGCATAGCTACACTTGCAGATGTAGAGCTCTGTGAGTTAAACCAGCCTTCAGAGAGCGCAGTAGGGAAAGCGCTCCAGTCTGTCCACACTGACAGCTGCTTGAGCAATGGCATGGTGACATTTGCGGCACTTGCAGCGGCACTGGGAGCGATGCATTATGGGCAGCTATCCCAGCATGCAAGTGACTGCAACATGCTTTTCAAATGGGGGGAGGTGGAGTGTGACAGGGAGTGTGTTGTATGTATGTGTGGGAGGGGAGAGAATGGGGTTTTGGGGGACAGAGAGTGTGTCAGCATGCTGTCTTGTAAGTTCAGACAGCAGCAGACCTCCCTGCCCCCCCGCCACTCTCTTTCACACAGCATTCCACACTAATGGCTTGCATGCTGGTTGTCAGAAAAGGAGCTTTGAAAGGCCATTTCTGCATTCCTACAGGAGTTCAATACAATGACAAGAATGGCCACTTGACTTAAGGGGATTATGGGACATTTCCGGAGGCCAATCAGAACACAGTAACCCAACACCTTGTTCACACTGACGCTGGTGCGTTGTAGCCAAGGCGCAGCAAACGTTATTCCTCTTGCCAAGGTGGAATACCAGCAGCACTGTAGGTGCGGAGTCAGAGTGCTCTACGTGCCTTGCCAGTGTGGATGGGGAGTGAGCTAGGGCACCCGGGGTTCCTTTATTGCGCTGTAACTCGCAAGTGTAGCCAAGCCCTAAATCAGGAGTAGAGTTAACTGTCCTCTTAAGACAACAAAGGTCCAGCTCCTCTTCCCATTAACTTCTCTGGCAGGCAGGAGGACCGGATCCTGTCTTATTAATGTACTCTATAGGGGTGTTTTTTCTCTGTTTGCTTTGCTATTTCCAAATCAGCTGATCTTATTCCATTACATCATTAGTGATGGTGGATATTTTTTCTTTTGAAGTAACCATACCAATATGGAAAAATTTCATTTTAAGTCTCCTTGCGATGAGGTCACCCTAGTATTTTAGCTACTAATTTAACATCTCAGAGCCCTTGGCTTATTGGGTATTTCAGAACTGGATCTTTAGCAATATGTTTTCTATGCCTCATCTCTGCTTCCAGTGCTCTATTTTTCTCATTCTTTCAGTTTCCAAATACCCATTTTATTCTCTTTGCTCCCAGGTCTCTAATTCTCAGATCCATTGATAACTACTAGAAATATCCTTTGGGTGAAATACTAACACTGAGGTTGCTTAACAAAGTTTCTTTGCCATGAAAGCTGTGACGCAGAGGGTTGAAATCTCTATTGCAGCCAGTGGCTCTGTTAGGGATACAGCAACAAGAGAAATTCATTTAGGCAACCTTAGTGCTATCACTAAAATATAAATGCAATGCCAATGGAATATATCATGGATTCCAATTTCTTACAGCATATAAGCTTGCCAAGCAAAATGCAGTAAGAATGAATATAATCATGACCTGTATTTCTTTATAACATGAATTAATGAGCTTCTACTGTCATTTTCAGTGAGAAATAGGGAGACTGTGTATTATTTTCAGGATCTCAGGAGTGTGAGAAAATATCAGAAGCATGAAATATCTCACCCCCTTAGCAAACCCTTTTTTTCGGTTATTTTACAGCCAGCAGGAGAAAACTCTTGTAACTTACGCTGAAAATTGATGACTACTGGTAAAAGATCTAATAATGATTTGGGTCACTTTGAATTATGGAAGTCATCATTGTACTCTTTGCTCTGAAGTATCTCAGAATATAGTGTTGTTAAGTGTCAGACTGAATGATATGTAGTATATTTAGCTAACCTCTGACTCAGAACTTATATGTCTCTGATGATGAGAAGTGCAGATACTCAGTGGGGCATCCCTTGTAGTACAGACACAGCACCAGATATTGGGGCAGTAATTCTGGAACTCTCTAAACATACTTTACTGAAAGCAAAGTTTATGCGAAAACCCACAGTTCAGCTGTTTACTTCCTATCTCTACTGCATAATACATTGAAGTTCTCCCAAAGAATTGGGTGGGCACCATTCTAAAGCTAAATAATGTTTTAAAAAAATGCCATGAAAAATATAGAATCATAGCAAACTTTTCCTCAAATAACATTTTAATCTCAGAGGCCCATCATACACTCACAATAACCCCCCAAATGGAAGACTTCCTACTCGTCTGCTCACACCATCAACACATCTCCTATGCTGGGGCCCTGAGTGGGTGGAGCCAAACATAGGGCCAGCTTTGCTGGGTCTATGCCTTTGGAGGATTTCCATACGCCCAGGGAATCCTCAGCTGGACACTTATGCCAACAGAGTCTGATAAATTCAAGATTATCATTAAAATGGCTGAAGAACCAAGAGAAGGACAAGTATTGTACAAATGAACAGAATGCAAACATTGTACCACGGATGGGGAGATCATCCTCCCTCCAGTGAGAGATTGCAAAAAGGCATTCATCTCCTTAGAGGAGGGTCAGATCCTGCCTTCTTTCTCAGTTTGACTTAAGGGACGAGGAACCCAGTTTGCATGTGTAACTGAGCTGGACCTGACTTTGGGATGTTCAGAGTGTAACTTTCCCACCATCTTTTTGGAATACCTGCCTGCTTTAAGGACTTGAGACAGTTTGTTCTCTCTGAAGTCGTCTAGGGCCTTTGGCTTATGCTGAACATTGCACCTCACTCTCAGTCTCCTCTCTTCTGTTTACACCAACAACTTTCTGCTCTAATCAAGACCCTTACAGATGCTACTTCAAGTAACTGCATTTTTCCTGAGTCAAACATACTTCATGTGCTGTTTAATCTGAAAACACACAGCTTATCTCCTGATTTTTCTACTGCAAATGCATTGATGATGGCTGATAATCCCTGAAATCTAGTTTCTGGTTCCTGCCAAGATGACAGGTTTGGACACCCAGTCCAATTCTAGCACAATGAACACTAACTGCAGAGGGCACCATTAAAAAGTTTCACCAATATGAGAGCTCCTACCAATTCCAGAGACATTCGTGACCTTTTAAATATTAGAAGTGGTAGAATCCACTGTTCTGTTAGAAGTGGTAGAATCTTTCACACCAGGGGACCTCATTGCTTGCTGCAATCTCTAGCATTCAACCTGTGGGTGCTGCCATCTTCACAATCCAAGATGGTTACCATTATAGAGAAGCCAAAGCCTTGCAACCCATCTGTGTGCCCAGCAGAGACTTCCTTGAATCTGTCTCATGGATGTGTTGCTTGGATTTAATTTGGTGGTGGCTATCTTTAAACCCTTCAGTGCCCTAGCTAGTTCCCAGCACCATAAATATCTAGTGAGTAGGTTTCACTGTTTAGTTTCCTAAAATATCTTTAAAATAATGTACTGTTATATGATTAGCAAGGGGTGAGAAAACATTCTAGAAGGAAAAGGAAAAGATGATCCATTGAGAGGTCAAGAATTAACATGTAGCTTGAGCTACATTGTCACTTCTAAGGAGGGTTGAGATTATCGCTACTGCTTCTGTAACTTCTGAGAATACACAAGGGGCCTCAATCACCATTAAAATCAACCTGGCACCTTACACAAGCCCTAGAACTTGCTTAAATGTTTTTAATTTCTTTCCTTTTCTTTTGGGCTAGTACTCTTGACCTGGTAATCTAACTGAGTATAGAGAGGATATTGCATTTTTTATTACTTCAAAATGATGGGACCCCTTAATAGTTCATTATCTTCTACCAGTAACCATTTAATTAGAAACTCATCCACGAGTGGGGAAGCTGAGAATTCTCTCATGAAACTGGCTAAAAACCCAACTAATATCAATATCCTTCACAAGCATGTTCTCTTGCATGTATCAAACTTTATTTTAAAAGCCTTTTTAAAAGCTCTCTTTCTCTCATTTAAGTTACCAGGCAAGTGATTTCCCTAATTTATTGCTGAGATCTTAGTTAAAAAAAAAGTTGGTCTCTATTAAAAATGAAGCAACCAAAAATATATTCAGCCTCTTCATCACCAATTCACTGATAGTGAAACTAACCTCTCCAAAGACAAAGCCTTGTTTTTGACATTGCTTGGGGAATTCTGCAGGAAAAGCAGATGAAATTGATTCCTCCTTCTGCTAGTAGACTGCAGTACTCAGATCAGCCCTCCACAGCTGCTCCACCAGCCCACAGGCTGGAATAGTAGCTGTTGATCCTTTTGCACATTTTTTTGGATCTGTAACTGCTGACCCAGAAGCCCACCCTCAGTCCATGCAACAGCTCCTTCCATGTTTTCTTGTTTAAATATGTACAATATAACTTTGATATGGTTTGACCAAATGAGGACATGATAATAATCTACAAATATCTGAAGGCTATAAACACCAGGAAGGAGAGGAACTATATAGGTAGCACATGGTGGTATAACAAGGAGAAAAGATTGACAAGGTGTAATGTGTTCTATAAACTTTGATTCAAAAACCAGAATTTGCCCTGTGAGTAATTTACACTACATATGTGTGGGAAGTTAATTGAAGTCTAAAACTTAATCTGCACTCAGACACAGGACTAGTTTAACTTAAATTGGTGTAAATTTGTTTACTTTGACATTTTTATTTCGGTTTAAGAGGTTTTATCTGGGTTTAATGTAATCCCTTTTTTACCAGATTAAGACAGACACTTTCATTTGTGTTAACACACAAAATTTCATTAGTTTAATTTAGTTTGAAAGCACAACTTTAGTTAAACCAATACCAGTTTGTCGGTGGACAAGACCTAAAATAAGAGTCAAACCTAGCAGCTGGATAAAGCTGAAAGGTATGTTAAGCTGCACTGCAAATTTTAAAGCACTGAAACTAAAATATAATGAAAGCAGGCGTGAAGCACTTAAATTACAAACAAATCTATACTAAACTAAATTGACTTACTGAAGGTGCCTAGTTCAGCAGGAGTCAATATTTCCTTCATTTCCACCAAAAAGATGACTGCTGTTGGCCACTATTTCCCAGAGGGTGGCAGCATGATTCTCTCATATCACGCCGTGATTCCCATAGAAACTTTTTATGAGCAGCGTTTGTGAAATTATGTAACTGATCCAATTTACGGTTGTAGAGAGCCATTAGACTCAGATATCAGATATACATTTCATCTCTTTTACAGTGGTGTGAAATGAAGAGGCCATTCTTCATTGAACAGCAAGGACTTGCCCTAGCTGTCCTCAGACTGTAGAACTAAATATTTAACTGCCCTCTGAGATTAGGAATATGCCTGGTTTCACTAGAGCTGAACAAACAAATAAAAGTTTCATATGACTAAATTCAACATTCTATTTGTTCCATCATTTTCCCTGACAAAAAGTGTGTTGTTATTTTTTTAAATAAAAGCATTGTAGAATATACCCACAAAAATGAAAATTCAAGGCTTGTTTCCCTATAAAAACATCCTCAAGACAAAAATACAAGTAAACACCATAGACAGTGTAATTTCATTTTGTGCTCATTGTCACAAACTCACAGAAGACCTGCAGAACCACAGAGGAAACTAATTGTGCTAACTATTCACTGGCAGAGTTCAAAAGTTTACCAATAAAGTGTGAAACTTTAGCATTACCACATTGCTGCAAAATAAATAATTATATCACAGTGAGAAGATGACATTATTGGTGGTACTAACGAATAGACACTAATAACAGCTAACAAACCCATTTATTTGATCCTGTCCTCTGTGGATTGTGATAAGGAAATGTTAATATCATATTCCTGCTGTAGACAAAATTATATTTGCTCCATTCAAATGCACCTGGGTGAATAGGATTTGTCTGATTCAGGTGTTTACAGAAATAATGTGATGTGTAATTACTAACTTTTTTTTTTACAATTGAATGCTGACTTTTTCAGCTAAATTGAAACTACATCGGACCATTGTAAAAGATAATCTTTTTCACTAAAGGTGTATCTATTCCAAAACCTCCTAAACAGCTTTCTTCTGGACTCCTGATCTATGACACAGCACTTCAAGGAAATCCCAGCACAATGTTATTTGTAGAGTCAGAAGAGATGCAATAATTAAATGATTCAGAAAATACCATTTCCTAATCATTAAATAATTGAACATTCTTCCCATATGAAATGGGCATAATACTTTATATAAAAATATGGCTAAGCATGCATTCCTCTTGCATTCCTCAAACAGACAGCATTTCTAATATGCTAGTGATTTGGACTACCATAACAACTCTATAAGAAAGTGTTAGTCTCAGAGCAGGTTATCACAATGCTATTCTGTTATAAAACTAGCCCAGTGCAATATAAAGGGAATGGGGCAAGTCACATCAATAGGCTGAAGGATAGAGCTCTTTTTGTATTGCTGAAAGCAGACTTGTAAAGTGCTGCTGTCTCACCATGTCATATTAGCAAAAGCAGCAAATTCAGAGGTTGATGGCAGAAGTGAGTGTAGGCAACGAGTAGTGTTTTTCTGTATTTGTACTGTGCCTAGCACAATGGAGTCCTGGTCCACCACTAGTGCTATGGTAATACAAAAAATAAATTATAACAAATAGTACAAAACCCCCAGATTTATTTCCCATATGCAGCTGCATGAAAATATGACAGGCACACAAGTGCCTGACCATTTAACAGCATGCAGCATGGTGAGTATAAGGGGACACTTTTCAAACCCTCTAGCAATGAGCAGTGGGTGGCCAGGTGTGGGGGGCGTGAGTGACTTTAGGAATAGGGTAGTAAAGACTACTAGTGGTGATCCTGGTAGATTTCCAGCTTATCAGGGTACCAAAGACCCACAAAAGGCAGCTGCTTCAGGGGCCTTGTGGTTGCTGCTACTGACCTTGGCACAATGATGGTTCCCCCAGAGTGGCATTGGAAGATGTCCTGCCATGGCGGGAGAAACAAGGCTTCTCTGCCTAGAAATGGCCAGGTAAAGATAAAACACTACTGGCTTGAAAAATTTGGTGAAATTGTCCCAGAAGACTGGAAAGCTGTTCAGGCCAAGATAAATGGGCCCCTCTGCAAGCGGCAGACAGCCCTGTAACTGAAGGATAGAGATGTAAGCCTGTCCAAGCCAAGCCCCATCAAGCTAACCACACATTGTTTCTACCTCTTTCCTGAATCTAAGCACAGTAGGCAAGTTTTGGACTAGAAAACCTGCTTTCTCTCAGTTTACAATTCATTTTCTGCAAAATCACGTTGTTTGAATTATTAGCTGTTACCATTCAAGAAAAAGATCTTGGAGTCATTGTGGATAGTTCTCTGAAAACAGCCACTCAATGTGCAGTGGCAGTCAAAAAAGTGAACAGAATGCTAGGAATAATTAAGAAGGGGATAGAAAATAGGACAGAAAATATCTATATAAATCCATGGTACGCCCACATCTTGAATACTGTGGGTAGATGTGGTCTTCCCATCTCAAAAAAGATATATTGGAATTGGAACAGGTTCAGAAAAGGGCAACAAAAATGATTAGCGGTATGGAACGGCTTCCATATGAGGAGAGATTAATAAGACTGGGAGTTTTCAGCTTAGAAAAGAGATGGCTAAGGGGAGATATGATTGATGTCTATAAAATCATGATGAGTGTAGCAAAAGTAGATAAGGAAGTGTTGTTTACTACTTCTCATAACAAAAGAACTAGGAGTCACCAAATGAAATGAATAAGCAGCAGGTTTAAAGCAAATAAAAGGAACTATTTCTTCACACAACACACAGTCAACCTGTGGAACTCCTTGCCAGAGGATGTTGTGAAGGCCAAGACAATAATAAGGTTCAAAGAAGTCCTAGATAAATTCATGGAGGATAGGTCCATCAATGGCTATTAGCCAGGACGGGCAGGAATGATGTCCCTAACCTCTGTTTGCCAGAAGCTGGGAATGAGTGACAAGGAATGTTCTGTTCATTCCCTCTGACGCACCTGGAACTAGCCATTGTCGGAAGATAGGATACTGGGTCAGATGGACCTTTGGTCAGACCCAGTAGGGCCATTCTTATGCTCTTATGTTGAATGCTCACCTATTGGCTTGTATGTAGCATACAGTCACTGCCAGTGGGTTTTTTTCAGATGTATTTCATTTTATTTGATTACATTGCCTGAAAATGGGAATGCTTTTTGGCTTCTTTTTCAAATTTCCTTTCTGTTGGTTTTGCCTAGTATGGCATTGAGTGCCTCATAATGGCAGCAACTCTGGGGGGAGCACCAGCCTTCTTTTTGTCCTCCTTTGTTCTTTGATAAGCCTACCACAACTTCTTCCTCTTTGTGCAGCATTGACACACACACCCCTGCTGTACCCCCGATTCTGCATCTCTTTTACAATATCATTGTATATATCTTTATTTCAGTGGGAATTTCAAAGCTGTGCCAGCTCAGTTCCTTCCTCCACAGACCAAGGAAATCCAGGCCCTTTCTCCTAGACCAGGCAGCAGCAAGAGCTTTAGCTGGAGCTTTACCTGGAGCCATGCTTGTACAGATGTGTTTCTAGGGTGGCAAGGAGGTAAAGAGGTATATTTCCAAAACAAGCTGTGGATGTAAATGCGTGCCTGGTCACCGTGACCCCTGGGCAACAGAGTTTAAAAATTAGACCAGAGCAGTCACTGCTACGTGGACATTTTGGGCTTGTTGCTGGAGGAACCCTTGTAGTGATAGAGGTACTTCTTCATTCACGAGGGCATTGTGACACTAGCACTCTACTGGTAGAGGGGACCTGGTTTAAGTTCACCAGTAAAAGTTCATGGTTTTGTTGGCAGGAGTCAGAACTGAGTGGGGACATGTGCAAGGCTATGCCAACAGAAGCCAAGTTTCCCAATAAAACTGTGTAGTGTGGACCAGACCTAAGTATTCGCAGGAGTACCCTTGCCAATGGCATCTTTAGAAGCTGGGCTACCAAGGTGTTCCAATGGTGCCAGGCAAAGGGAAGCCCTTCCTTGGGGATCAACCAAGTCCTCTGGATTGTGAGGCCTCTCCCACCAATAGTTGCCTCTAGAGAATAAGAAGTAGAATTTTCAGAGGAATAATCATTCATGGTAATATGAATGAACATTCATGGAGTTGCACATACTCTCCTGAATAAACTGCCAGCTGTATGAATACTTACCAGCAACAAATATGACCCCAGCAATAACATCGGATGCCTAGTCATGTTGGTTTTAGAAAATGTTCAGGAAGCCTGTGGCAGAGATGGAAACAGAACTCAGAGTGAGAGAGTGGGGTAAGTCTGTATCAAATTATGAGCTCCATTTTGTATTATGGGTTGAACACGTCTAAGATTGCCTGAGGACAGTGTATTGTACTGCATTTCAGCCAGTGCCCTGCCCAGAAAAGGTGCCTGACACCTTGTTGAAGGACAATCACTGAGAAGCCATCAAAACTGCAGTCTGGAGCTATCAACTTGAATGACTCTCAACCAGGAGCGGCACCAGGGTTTTTGGCGCCCTAGGTACAGGGCCAGCTCGCCGGTCCCGCGGCTCCGGTGGACCTCTCGCAGGTGTTCCTGCGGGTGGTCCACTGGTCCTGCGGCTCCGGTGGACCTGCCGCAAGCGTACCTGTGGATGCTCCATTGGAGCCGCTGGATCAGCGGACCATCCGCAGGGACGCCTGAGGGAGGTCCACCAGAGCAGTCTGCCGCCCTCCCAAATCCTGGTGCCCTAGGCGACCGCCTAGGTCGCCTAAATAGAAGCGCCAACCAGCCTGGAACAATGGCTTTACTAGACAGAGACCCACAGGTTGCGAGCTGTGTGACTTGGGGAGGAGTTGACTCACTCAAGCACATGGCTCAGAGACAAAGACCCTATTTAAGAGCAAGGATCTGATCTGTACAGGGGCTGACTATCACCACATATAATCAGGACTGGCAGGAGAGAGAGAGAGAGAGAGAGAGAGCAGGAGGAATTCTGTGGCCCAGTCTGAAAAACTGACAAACCTCAGACTCACAGAAAGGGTGAGATTAGATATAAGGAGGGTGTGTCTCAAGATTTTTGTTGCTTTTCAAAGATCAATGCAGTTACGAAATTCCATTGCTGAATCTATTGTTCCTTGCTTTCTTGACACATTGTCTCCAAAGGGATTAAAACAGAAGCCCAAAGTTCACACACTCTCCACAGAGTTCTGGAGGAGCATATGTATGCAAGTGGGTGGGGCAGTGGGTGGGGAGTTCAGGAGGTCTGAAGCCCTGATTTCAGGCCTAGGGCAGCTAGACTGCAGAGTCCAGCATCCTAAGAAAAGTTTTGGGTAATGAATCTAAGCTTGGGAGTGTGTTGTTAAACCCATTAGAAACAATTATTCCCATATTAATTTTAATCTATGAATCTCTGCTATCATAAGTGAGGAGCACAAAAACATTAAAATGTAAATTAAAAGGTGTGACATTATCTGATTAAAATATGACCATATCGATCATTGCTGCAACCACAGTTATATATTTGCAACAAATCTTGTACAAATCTTGTGGCTGTAAGATGTCTGAACAGGTTATGATTTGATGGTTATGATTATGCTATCTGTATGCATGTATCATTTTTGTATTTGAAGTTATGAGTATTGGCTTTAAGCCTGTATTTCAAATGTGTGCTCCTGGGATAACACCCACAAGATAGTTAGCCTACACATCTTGGAGAGACTATTCAAAGTAAGTGGCTCATCAAGAAACACTGTCTGAAGTATAGGTAATGGCTTCCTGCAATGACTAGATGAAATGCACGGACATGTGACTTGTCTATGTGACTCCAACCACCATCTTGTTACTGTACTTTTCCACAGTAAGAACAATGGGATTCCCTCCATATGGCAGAAGATATAAAAGGCCCTGGAAACCCCTCCATTTTGCCTCTATTCTGCTCCAGCCTCTGGACTATGAACTTACAAATGGGAGCATTCTAACCAAAGAATCGAGGACCTTCCAATGATCTGGAAGCACCCAGAGACTTGACTTAAGCCAGCAGTTTGTTCCATCATTGCTACAAGCCTGAACCAAAACTTTGCAATTATTGTATGTATTTGATTCCTTTAACCAATTTTAACTCTCACCTTTCTTTCTTTTTATGAATAAACCTTTAGATATTAGATACTAAAGGATTGGCATCAGCGTGATTTTGGGGTAAAATCTAAGTTATATATTGACCTGGGTGTGTGGCTGGTCCTTTGGGATCAGAAGAACCTTTTATTTGAACAGATTGGTTTTAAAGAACCACTCATCTCTAAATCTAGTGTTTTAGGTGGTAATACAAGGACTGGAATGCCTAAGGAAATGCTTTTATGACTTCTTGTTAGCCAGTGTAGTGAAACAGAAGTTTACTTTTGTTGCTGGTTTGGTATATTCTATGGGAGATTAGCCACCAGTCTTGGGGTGTATCTGCCCTATTTCTCAGCAGGTTGTCCTGAATTTGGCGCACTCAGTTATGGCCCAAGAAGGCATGGTTACAAAAGGCTTATTTTTCTGAATGCTATTTCTTTACCATGGTTCAGTACATTGGATATTAGGCAGGTAGCTGCTAGGAATGACACCTACTAGTAAATCTCTACTGCCTAGGATCAAATTTTACCCCTGAATGGGTAGCTTTTCTTTAAAAGAAAGAGAGAAATTGTAAAACCAAATCAGACCTTCCACTGTAGTCTGGCACCCTGCCTTGGCAGTGGTGAGTACTCGATGTCTTAAAGAAAATGAGAACATAACAAGCCTATGTTCAACAAAGCCTTGATCTTGCAAGGTGCTGAGGACTTCTGTGAGATGCTGAACACCCTCAACTCCTACAGACTTCAATATGATTTGAAGGTGCTGAGCACCTTAAAGAACTGGATAGTAAATCAGAAAGAATTCTTTTGCCACACCCAATTGTGAGCAACTTGGGCACGGAATCTTTAAGTTTAATTTTGGGTTATCTTATCTGCATCTTGAATTTGGTCTGTATGGCAAGTGTTATGGTGGGAGGGGAAACAGAATACAATTTATGTGGATCATTTTAACAGAAAATAATGAACAAACTAGTGCTGAGAAAAGTCTTTGATATTCATGAGTTAATATAATATTGAAAGTATGGAAGCAATAAGAGATGTGCTTTTAAATATACAGGACCAAATTCATTCCTCTTGCAAGGAGGGACAACCTTTTTTTCATTTCAGCAGAGTTGCAAGCCACTTACATAAGATCTGATTGTGGTCCTCCATGCTGTATTATTGGAAGAGATTAATTCATATTTTATTACTGTTACTAAAATATTATAATTAGACCTGGTCAGAACCCAGAAGTCTCATTCCCTAAGAAATTCCAAAAGTTTCATTTTTTTTTATTTCAAATCAGAATGAAAAAAAAATCAAATTTATCACAGAATGAAATTCTGTTTTGACCTTATCAAAAGTTTAGTTTAAATAAGGTCATCACCATAGATCTGAGCACCTTCCAGTAGTGCATTAAGCAACATGGCTAACATATGTCACATGTATTTTCTCTCATTATCTCCCAAGTGGGAGAAATGTAAGCAGTGAAGTTTTGTTTTTTGTTTTTTATACACATATACATACACACACACATTGCTATATGTTGGTTGGAGAAGGCAAGGTCAAATGAATGTGCCTTGCTGTTAGGATGGAAAAAAGGTGATGAAATTTGCAATGGTCCTTAATTCCTGGGGAAGGCATTCCAAAGTCCTGGACTGGCCCTGAGAAACTTCCATCTGCAGCATAGCTGAGCTTTACCATTATGGTAGAAAGTTCCATTGTGCTAAAAGAGTGAAGTCATCAAATATGGTTTTCATCCCAGAGTTTTAAACAATATTTTAGATATCCTGGGCCCAGGCCATGGAGCACTGAGGCTGTGTGTGTAGTGTTGTGTACCAGCTGGAGTTTCCTAAGTGCTGATGGCTTCATGGCCCGGTATATTGCATTGCTTGCTCAGGAACAGGTTTGACTCTGGACAGTAGTTGGCTAGAACTGATGTATCCAAGGAGTAAAATAGAATTTTTGTTATAAATATATTTTTTCTACTGTCTGTGTTTTAGCAAAAAAATAAAGATGAGCATAAAATTTTAAAAGTAAAATTATTGATGCTAAAAGCAAGAAGAGCAAAAAAATAATTCCAGACGCCAATCCTGCAAATGTCTTCATCCACCAAGAACCCCAGTTAAGTCAACAGGGCTATATAGTGTGCCCATGCACAGTGAATTATAGGACTGGGGCATTATTTTTGTATATACAAACACTAGTCTAATTTCATTTTCTGTTCTAGATAGATCCTACAGTAGATTGTAAAATTATTCTCAACCATGTAAATCCAAGTCTCACTCCCCTTACAGTCTCATTAGATCAGATTCTCATCTTCCTCTAACTGGTTTTACTTTCCATCAACTTAAGTGAATGTTACTCCTGATTTAGATTTTTGTGTGATCAGAATCAAGTCATACAATAAAACTACACATGTGAGTAAGATGAGCAGAGTTTAGCCCATGTTAGGAATAATTCATAAAACAGTCCAGGGAGATGACTGGCATCAATATTCACTTAGATCCTAACTCTGCTGCCTTTACTCAGGTTGTGCAGTGACTTAGGGTGTGTCTATTCTACAACGGCACAACCACGGTGCTCACTTAACTACATTTTTCACACCCCTAAGGAATGTAGCTAGATCAACCTAAGTTTTAGGCATAGACCAGGCCTTACTCTATGACTATTCCTATTGGTTCCAGTTTTGGGACTAGTCCAACATGTCCATTTTTTACAGAATAAAGTCCTGACTCAGGTCTGCATTTAAACAAGTGCAATTCTAAACATGTATTCAAGTCCAAGTGACTCAGTGGGACCTAATTTAAGTACATGCTGTCCTTAATAGGGATGCTTTCCTTAACAGAGGCTTAACACCAGAAGGCAGAATTTGACCCCTAAGATTACACGACAAATGTTAAAAGGCAGTGATTGCTGTGCTAAGCTTGCCTTCCTGAAACTATAGTTTTAAAACATGTTTTCTTGATCTGCTATCTTAACCCTCATGAGATGTTTAATTGCCTTATTACAGAAAGAGACCAGTGAAAAGGGAATTTAAGGAGAGGCACTGACTCCTTAAGATTACACTGGAAACACAAAGGCCATGTCATTTTAAAAAGTCCGGAGTTTAAAATTGCTTGTTTGAATCTGAAACCTCTAATTAAAGTATTAAATCTACTCATTCTTAAAGTCATTTCCATCTCAATTGCAATCCAAACAAATCTGCCCCAAGGCTTATCATAGCAAAGAGGTTTCGGACCAAAAAACCAAGGTTATGTCAAACTGGCCAGAGTTACTTTGTGTCAGGTGCTAAAGTTAATGTGTGCCTCAGGCAGATGAAGAGCATTAGTCCATACAGCAATGAAACGTCAAAGGACATATGATAAATTACCATGTGTGACAATCAAATACAAGTCAAAGCCTATACATTGTGGCAAAAAGAGTAATACCTATGGAACACATTGTGCAATCAGTTCCTAAAGAGAATTCTCATTGAAGCGAATGGACAGCTGTGCTTAATAATCAATTTCAAAATATTGCTGTATATAAATTTATATTATAAATGTAATATCTTTATATTGTATATATCCGTGTGTGCATGTATTGCCCAGTTATTGTAATACACACATACATTATCAAATATTTCTCTTTTCAAACTTTTCTCTTGTGATTCCCTCCCTCCCCCTTACATTCATATAATGACTATTCTTAATAAAGGTTTGTCAGAGACTGCACGAATGAATAAGTGAACTGGATGGAATTGTCAGTAATTCTGGACACTAAAACAATGCAAGTGTTACAAGGAAAAAGGAACTTCGTTACCAGGCTTAGAGACAGGCAACCAAATCCTATATACATTAATGCCCTTTACACGGCTTTGGAAGTTTGAGGAGACCTAAAAGTGGATGCAAATTATATTCACTGTATTGGAAAGCAGCCTTCATATGAATGAGAATAAGGTCCAGGATATGTAATTATTATTATGATAGCAAATTTCATAACAATCTAGATACACTGTATTGAACTTTCATAAAGCACCTTAATTTGCACAAGCAACGCAGATGTGAGCCTTATAGATCAGGCTGTGTGTACCTGGATTCAGCAGCATTCTGATGTGGCAAGCTGGAAATTTTGTGGCAACTTCATTTAAATTTTAGAAATTGAGGTTTTTATGAATGAAATGAGAAAATGAAATAGTACAGTCAATAAAGATGCCCCGATGTTATTTATTTTGATATTAAATCCAGCCTATTTTACATTATCCACACATTTTCAGTATTTAATTATGCCAAATTGAAAATGCAGAACTACATCCTAGAAGTTGTCAGGGGGAAGTTGAGGATTATGACACTCAGTAGGTGGCAGATGTAGTATGACATGGTTTAGAATTGTGGAATGAACAGATCAGTTGGATGCATCTGCTAAATGATCAGCAGTGAGGTAGTTAATGTTGACATTCAAACTGACATCTTTACGTTTCAGTCTTAATCTATAGGAGAAGTATTTTTAAAATGTTTTGGCTAACATGTTTTAACTAAAACCAACGTAGACGAGGCAAATTATATTTTAACGTGTGTTAGCTGGTCAGTGTGAACAGTAGGCTTGCTCTCAGGCTTCACCTCAACTAGTTTGTGTTAAAATAGAATCATGAAATTGCAGAACTGCTAACTAGGGCATGTAACCTATAGCTGAAATCAGCCAGCATGCCACATGACTGGAGGGTAGCTAATGCAAAGCCAATTTTTAAAAAAGGTTCTGGGGTAATCCTGGCAATTGCCAGTAAATCTAACTTTAGTACCAGGCAAATTGGTTGAAACTATAGTAAAGAACAGAATTATCAAAGACACATAAATGAACACAATATGTTGGGGAAGAGTCAACATGGCTTTTGTAAAGGGAAATCATGCCAACCAATCTATTAGAATTCTTTGAGGGAGTCAACAAGCATGTGGACAAGGGTGATCCAGTCAATATATTGGATTTGGACTTTCAGAAAGCCTTTGACAAGGTCTCTCACCAAAGGCTCTTAAAGTAAGGAGTCATGGGATAAGAGGTAAGGTCTTATGGATCAGCAACTGGTTAAAAGATAGAAAACAAAAGGTAGGAATAAATGGTTCATTTTCACAATGGAGCAGAGAGAAAGTAAGCCTTTACTATCTGGTACGGCGTACCAGCAAGAGCCAGTACACCGTGCCGGACCGGCTTCCCCAGGCTGGAGATTTAAAGGGACCAGGGCTCCTTGCAGCGGCTGGAGCCCCGGGCCCTTTAAATCACCTCTTGAGACCCACTGCCGGAGCCCTAGGGTAGTGGCAGCAGGGCTCCATTGGGGATTTAAAGGGCCCAGAACTCTGCAGCAGTAGCGGCGACTGGAGCCCTGGGCCCTTTAAATCACCCTGAGCCCTGGAGCTCCCAGCTGCCTCTGCAGCTGGTTGCTCCAGGGGTGATTTAAAGGCTGCAGGGCTCCCAGCTGCAGCTGCAGCCCCTGGGCCTTAAAATCTTGATTTAAAGGGCCTAAGTATTTAAAGGCCCCCTCTTCCAGTTGAGGCCATGCCTCTTCCCGTTGAGGCCACGCCTCTTGCTCAGGCCTTCAGCAAACCAGTAAGTCCTTTAAGTTACTTCACCCCTGCAATGGAGAGACATAAATAGAGGGGTTTCTGCAAGGATCTGTACTGGAGCTGTACTGTGACATATTCATAAATGATCTGGAAAAGAGGATGAATGGTGAGGTGCCAAAATTTGCAGTTGATACAAAATTACTCAAGATAGTTAAGTCCAAAACTGACTGCGAAGAGTTACAAAGGGATCTCCCTAACCTGGATGACTGGGTAACAAAATGGCAGATGAAATTCAATGTTGATAAGTGCAATGTAATCATAGAATCATAGGACTAGAAGCAGTGGCATAGCCAGGTTCTACCAGCAGGAGGAGTGAACACAAAATGGCATAGAAGCAGCGAAGAAAAAAAAAAAAAGAAAAACTCCAAGTCTTGCTGCTGAAGACTGAAGGACTTGTTGCTGAAGACCTGGAGTGGCTAAAGGACCACTGCCGAATTGCCACCGAAGACCCGGACTGCTGGGGTGAGTGTAAAAATTAAAAAGGCACCACTTTTGGGGAATGTGCTCAGTGGGGAGCGGCCACTCCCCCGCTCCCCCCCCAGCTACACTACTGATTAGAAGGGACCTCAAGAGGTCATCCAGTCCAGTCCCCTGCGCTCATGGCAGGACTAACTATTATCTAGACCATTCCTGGCAGGTGTTTGTCTTATCTTCTCTTAAAAATCTCCAATGATGGCAATTCCACAACCTCCCTAGGCAATTTCTTCCAGTGCTTAACCCCCCGACAGTTAGGAAGTTTTTTCCTAATGTCCAACCTAAACCTCTCTTGCTGCAATTTAAGTCTATTGCTTCTTGTCCTATCCTCAGAGGTTAAGAAGAACAATTTTTCTCCATCCTTCTTCTAACAATCTTTTATGTACTTGAAAACTGTTACGTCCCCTCTCTGTCATCTCTTTTCCAGACTAACAAACCCATTTTTTTCAATCTTCCCTCATAGGTCATGTTTTCTAGACCTTTAATCATTTTTGTTGCTCTTCTCTGGACTTTCTCTAATTTGTCCACATCTTTCCTGAAATGTGATGCCCAGAACTGGACACAATACTGCAGTTGAGGACTAATCAGTGCGGAGTAGAGCAGAATAATTACTTCTTGTGTCTTGCTTACAACACTCCTGCTCATACATCCCAGAATGATGTTCAGTTTTTTTGCAGCAGTGTTACACTGTTGAATCATATTTAGCTTATGGTCCACTAGGACCTCCAGATCCCTTTCCATAGTACTCCTTCCTAGGCAGTCATTTCCCATTTTGTATGTGTGCAACTGATTGATCCTTTCTAAATGGAGTACATTGCATTTGTCCTTATTGAATTTCATCCTATTTACTTCAGACCATTACTCCAGTTTTTCCATATCATTTTGAATTTCAATCCTGTCCTCCAAAGCACTTCCAACCCCTCCCAGCTTGGTATTGTTTGCAAACTTTATAAGTGTACTCTCTATGCCACCATTTAAATCATTGATGAAGATATTGAACAGAACTGGACCCAGAACTGATCCCTGAAGGACACCACTCATTATGTCCTTCCAGCATGACTGTGAACCACTGATAACTGCTCTCTGGGAATGGTTTTCCAACCAGTTTTGCACCCATCTTATAGAAGTTCCATCTAGGTTGCATTTCCTTAGTTTGTTTATGATCATAGTCTATGATTCTATAATAAACAATCAGGGTTGGAAGGGACCTCAGGATGTCATCAAGTCCAATCCCCTGCTCAAAGCAGGACCAATTCTCAATTAAATCATCCCAGTGAGGGTTTTGTCAAGCCTGACCTTAAAAACCTCTAAGGAAGGAGATTCCACCACCTCCACATGCATTGTATAATGCATATTGGAAGAAATAATCCAAACTATACATACAAAATTATGGTGTAGCTGTTTCCACTCAAGAAAGATCTTGGAGTCATCCTGGATAGTTCTCTGAAAACATCTGCTCAATGTGTAGTCAAAAAAATCTAACAGAATGTTAGGAAACATTAGGAAAGGGCAGGGCCACCCAGAGGATTCAGGGGGCCTGGGGCAAAGCAATTCAGGGGCCCTTTCCATAAAAAAAGTTGCAAAACTATAGAATATTATATTCTCATGGGGGCTCCTGTGGGGCCTGGGGCAAATTGCCCCATTTGCCCCCCTCCTCTGGCGGCCCCAGGAAAGGGATAGATAATAAAACAGCAAATATCTTAATGCCACTATATAAATCCATGGTATGCCCACACCTTGAATACTATGTGCAGTTCTGGTTGTCTCATCTCAAAAAAGGTATATTAGGATTGAAAAGGGTGCAGAGAAAGGGCAGAGACTAGGGATATGGAACAGCATCCATACGAGAAGAAATTAAAAAGACTGGGACTGTTCATTTTAGAAAAGAGATGACTAAGAGGGGATATGACAGAGATCTATAAAATCATTAATGATGTGGAGAAAGTGAACATACACAAAACACAAGTACTAGGTGATCACCTGATGAAACTAATAGGCATCTGGTTTAAAACAAACAAAAGGAAGTACTTCTTCACACAATGCACAGTCAATCCATGGAACTCATTGCCAGGGAAGTTGTGAAGGCCAAAAGTATAACTGAGTTCCAAAAAAGAATTAGATACGTTCATAGAGGTTAGGTCCATCAATGGCTATTAGGCAACATAGTCAGGGATGCAACTCCATGCTCCTGGTGTCCCTAAACCTCCATCTGCCAGAAGCTGAGACTGGATGACAGGGACAGGTCATTCAATAATTGCCCTGTTCTGTTAATTCCCGCTGAAGCATTTGACACTGGCTGCTGTCAGAGACAGGATACTGAGCTACATGGACCATTGGTCTGACCCAGTATGGCCATTCTTATGTTCTTAATTTGCTCTGTCTACTCGGTGCCTGAAAACAGAAAATAAAGCTAGCAAACAAATTTCATTTGCCACTGCCTGTTTGCATTTATAGTAAACACCTTCTGTTTATCCAAAAATCTAGTCAAGCATAGAGAATTATTGTATTTACTGTATCCTATAGAGCTAAGACTAAAATGTATGGGCTCAAATTCAATAGATATATTTATAGATTAAGGTGGTTTGCGGTGCTGTTTTGTTTTTGAAGAAAAGTAATTGCCTGTTTTTCAGTGTATTATAGATTTTTTTAAGAGATAAGAATTCTGTGGCAAAACCAAATATATTATTTGGAATTCATCATCCAGCTCTTCCATTTCTGTAAATTAATCCATTGGGCACCTTACAGGTCTGGTTTACATACAGCTGAAATTAAGTTTATCCTTATGAGCCAGCGCATTCATTGTGTACTCTCCAAGCTCACTCTATGGCATTTTGTGAGGAGGAACAGTAACCAAATTATGCCTGGCTGTTGTCATGAGGAGGACTGTTGTTCACTTAAAGAGACTTCCAAACTCCCTTGGCTTAGGATCTGAAGCTGGTTTCAAACCACAGTTCCAGAGTTAAATGTTAAAGCATGTTAGCTACTAATCCACCAGCTACAGTATCACTTAGCACAGCAAATGGTTGATCACTTTTTGCTTCCAATGGAGAAGCATTTTGATTATCCTATAGCCTAATATCTGCTTGTATATAAAAGCAGTGTGCTGCTTTAGATGGATAGTGGTAGCTTTGATATATTGTAATCTCAACGTTAGTATAATTTGTCCAGATTCACTACTATGCCCTGGCTCAAATAAACCATAAACCTGTTTTAACTAGCTTCTTGAATATTCTCCCTATGTAAGAGATTCCTTGGGTGATGTACAGAGCCTTCCCTACCCACTCCATGCTTGAATGAAAGGAAATGTGATTGGGGTATGCCTATATCCAATTGTTCCCTACATGGGCAGCTAGCACAAGATAAAATAGCCCTCAGATTGCTCTAATTTTTTCTGAGCAGTGAACCAGCTCCTGCATTACCCTGGATCAGGGGCAGTGACATCAAGATGTCCTAAACCTACATTTGCCATCCCCCTAATCCTGCCCCAAATGCAGCTTGGCTGGGCTGGAAGTTCTGGCTCATTGCCTTCAGATGTTCTCAACAAAATATTTGTAGTTTGGCAATCCTGAAAGTCTCCAAGAAATAACTCTGCAACTAAGAATACTTCCAGGCTTCACTGGGCATTTGGCCTGAGCAAAGAAGGCTGGGACAGGCTCAGGTCTCTAACCAGGGGTGGCAGGGATGCTATAGTCTTTTGTACTGCGCTGAACTCTTTCAAGTAGGAACCTGAGAAACAGCAAGGCAATGTTTCACTCAGCTAGGCAGGGAAAATCCCGTGGGTTGCTTATATACAACCACATATATTTATACGTTTTCACTAAAATCAGCAGGTATACCGTTTGCCCCTCTGCTGACAGAATTCTTCCGGGAACAGATGTGTTTACGTAAAGGAATTACAACTTCACCGCATACTTTCAACTGATTTGTATTTACAAATAAACTTTTCTCCCGATCTCTCTGAAATGATGCACACACAGAATTAGACCACGGTTTATAAATAGACAGATAGCTGGCTTTCCTACACATTTGACATACACTGAATACGCGAGAGCAAGATCAGGAAAAGCGATCCAGATTCTGCTCTCGCTGAAGTCAATGCCCAAACTCCTCCGGATTTTAGTGGATGAAAGATCAGACTCAGTGTCTAAAACAAACTGACATAGAATGTCCGTAGTCGAAAATGGTTAGACACCTAGAGCGAAGTGGAA
Organism: Chelonoidis abingdonii; assembly: GCF_003597395.2. Classification (NCBI taxonomy): domain Eukaryota; kingdom Metazoa; phylum Chordata; order Testudines; family Testudinidae; genus Chelonoidis; species Chelonoidis abingdonii. The sequence continues at coordinate 42,845,863 of NC_133783.1, forward strand.
TCTCCTATTCCAGTTTTGCTGAATGTTTTCAGGGGACTGTAAATGTTACTCTTTACCTTGATGTAAGTTGCTCCAAAGTGAAAATACCTCACTCGGTCAATATAGCTGGATCCGGATCCCTGTAATCCTGCAGCAGAAGAAAATGTGGGTTGAATGATATAATTTGTTTCCCATCTCTGAGGTCACAGTGTCTTCAGTCTATCTCAGGGGGAGTTCTTTGGTTCTGCCAACACGTATTGTCTAGCGGCTGCTTGCACGGAACTTGTTTGTAGAACTCATGTCAATTTCACTTTACTCCTGACCGCAGATGGAAAGAATGCGTTCAATTATAAACCAATTATAAGGTGTTTTACTTTATTTACTTACTTCGATTTCAGCACGTCTCTTATATAAAAAAAAAACCACAAGCATTTATATAGAGTAGAGTTCCCCAAACCCCTTTCCATCTCCTGCCTTTTATTATCTGTTTTTAATTATAAATTAGGTGTTGTTTCTTTGCTCTTCCTAATAAAACGCAGTTTACTTTAATCCGTGTGTTTCAGAACCTAAAAGCAGATTTTATAGTTTAATGTCTCTCTCTGTATCCGTTTGCTGCAAGAAATTTAGCAATAAGAATTTATCAAGCTACAAGTTTGTCTCTCCACTTTATTTTGAAAATTAGTAATTTACTTACCGTATCCATTAGCATTTTATAAGCAAGCAACTAAAGTTAAACGTACTGCAAACAAATAACGTCAGCGTTACAGCCAATTGTTACAGTTTTGAAACGCTATGAAACAATATTTTGAACCATTGTGTTTTATTCTGACCATGTAAAATAAATTTAGCGATTAGACGTGAAATATTGTTTTTAATTGACAGTTTTAGAAATAGAAATACAAGTAAAAATACAGGGATTATGTTTGCTCTATTTTAATGGCCAGTCTTCGAAATAGCAATTTTTCTCACACGCAGTATTCGCAACTGCTCCATTAAATAAATGTTATTTACAAGACTGCAGTTCGACACTGGTCAAATGCTACAGTTAAGTCTCATTCTAGGGCTGTTTTAGAGTTGGGTTCTCTTTTAAGACATCTATCTAGCTAGAAAAAGCCTTACACATAAATCTTGCATATTTTAACTCCTCTTTTCTGGAAACAAAGACTCCAACATAGTCTTAAACTCTTAGGTTTAGTTGTAGTACTGTTTATGCTTGCTGCTTCGAAAACCAACACATTTTCCAGCACGATATCTTTCAACAAGTGAATCCAAGTTACATCAGTAATTTATCCAGCTTTTTCTTTTACCATACCTATATTTTTATCATGTGCCAGGGGTGGAGGTGGAGCCTTCAAATTCATTTTAACAGATTATGTAATACATAATATTGTTTGTTATTCAGATTCAAGGACCTTTAAAGCACGATATAAAACAAAGAGGAAAAATGCACCAGGCAGTAAGAAGTTAAGTGAGTAGTATTAGCCAAACCGATCTTGATTCCTATCAACTATTTAATAAAAAATACAAACTTAACCTGAACTTTTGCCCAAACACTTCCCTCTCACTAATTAGAGCCATTGCTCTGAGCCAGCTTTATGTAATTGACAAGCAACCAAGTGATTTAGAAGTTTGAACTTTGGTAGCTAAAATCTTCAATGTCAGATTTAGCTTTTTAGTTGTTTAAAGCTTCTTATATTACATTATAAAAGTATTTATAACTTCGGAGTCTTTTCTCCAGTTAGCACTTAGAAAAGGACAAATTAGAACACGACCTTTTAAAGCAATAATTATAATTCTTTTTTAATAAATCTCCAGCAAGTACTATCCCACATCAGACATGTTGCAGCACCAGACATAGCTAGGAGAAAAGTTTGTTGGCGTTAGTTTTTGATATGACTACCCCGAATGGTAAACTAATACCCTGCAAGCTTCCCTGTCGCAGATAACTCCCTTCCATTGATTTAATTTTAATACTGAGAAATAAAGCTTTCTCCCCCTCCAAACTGGCAATTAAGTTACAAAAGTCTATGCTTCTTAAGCAATGACTCACAGGAAAAAGCGTGATACAAGATCGAAGAACTTTGGAAGGCTCCATAGTTGAGGTGGGAGAACAGGGATTGTCGTCTAGATTTCTATCCCCTGCCTCAGGAAAAAAAGAAAAAGAAAAAAAAAGATCGTTGAAGAGGTTAGCATTCAGGAAACTAGTAATTAAAGAGCTCCGCAGCGGGGATCCGGATTAATTTTGGACGCTCGATTAAATCTGAAATTCTTCATATAAATTATTGTCAGCTCCATGGGCTGACACAAAGATGATCTTTTGTGTTTGAAAAAATAAAAGAGTTTATTTACAAACCGTCCTGAAGATTGGACGCTCAACACGCGAACCTGCCGATAGTACCACAGTGTGAAAACAAGGGAACGGATTTTACGCCCTGTAAAACAAAATAAGGACTGCGGGCTCTGCTCATGGCTGGGTTTATTTCAACAATGGAGGCACAGCTTATGCCTCAGTCAGCCAGGCTCTGTCTGAAATTAAGCAGTCACTTAAAACGCGTTCTAACCGAAACCAAATTACAAGTTCAGCTTTGAAATCTTTGCATATTTAAATCTCTGCAAGGTAGAAAGACAAGACACACTTCTAACCTGCTGAAATCCTAGCTGGGATTCAATTCTTTGAAGGCCAATATTTTAAATGCCAGTTCGTTGTAAGCCAGTGCTTACAGGATATTTGTGGGTTATTACGGTAGAGGGGAATGAACAACAAGTAGAATGAAGAAAAACACCTGGTGCTAAAGTATCAAAAATATTTTCACAGCGTAAGATGCGATTCTCTTTCTCCCCCTTTAGCACACCTGGAGTAGTCGGCTATCGTCCTAAAATATTATTTTGTCAAGCTAGGTATTAAGAGATACTCGATTTACTTAACACAAATCTTTCCACTAGTGAAGTCTCCTTTTGACCTTCATACACATTGCAGGAGGTTGTATGTTTTCCTTGCTGCAGGGAAACTCTGGACAGCTGTAGCTATCTTCCTAGCGCTTGGAGCCATGGTAAACAATTTGGCAGTTAGACTCGCATTAGATCAAGAATGGTTCCTTGGCTCTGTGCTCCTTCAAGTCCACAGGCGCCATAAGAGAGATTTAAGTGGAAGGAACATGACGTACTGTTGTATTTTTTTAAATAAAGCAAACATTTCATGACTATAGTATAGTCAGAGGGCCGGATCCTGAGTGGTATAAACTGGTTGTGGATCTTCCCCAATTCAGATGTATTTACAAGTCATTTTTTATGTTTGACAAATCAATTTCATGGCTGGTTCCCTGAACAAAGGCCCAAGCAGAAGCAAAAGCCCTGAGTAAAGACTGAATTAGAAATGGAGTTTTCCAATAGCCGCATTAAGGTGATATTTTTCTCCTTTTGGGGGGGCCTTACCCCCCATTTTGTCTTTTCGAAAAATTGGTTTAATCTCAGATATTCGACGTTTCGATTCCGAATGATCTTCCTACCAGACCTGAAAGTCTTTTCCAGTTCTTATTCGCACGAGCGTTTGTTTGATAGCAAAGCTGCTGCATCCCAGGACAACGCGCTGAATTCCGCTCCATTCCCCCTCCATCCTATCTGACCGAAATCTTTTATCTGATCAACAGGTTTCAGAACAAATGTTAACTTCGATGACAGACACCAGACTTCCAAGGCAATAATACGGTTTACTTGACTTGTAATAAAGCACTGGAGAACAACTTTGCAGTTAAATGGCTTCAATTCTGTGTTACATTCCCAGTGATAATTATTTGTAGTCATTATTTTAGTTTTAGAAGGCACTCGTTTGTTTAAACCAAACTGTTGTCATGCTGTTAAAGTCTGGAGAAGAATAAAATGGATACCATACATATAGTATGTCCAATATCTCAATTATACCAAACTTATAGGAGCTTCTTTTTGGTATTGCCAACATTAGCATTCGGGGACTGGTGCCCCTCAGACTTAAAAATAGACAGTGTATGCAGAACAATGACAGTCTGCAACACCGAGGTCATTTTCTAAACGGAAAAACATGAAAGAAGAAATAAACCTCATTGTCGTCTGTAAGGAAAAGCCATTTTAATTGTAAGTATTAGATGGCAAAATGTTATAATTTCATAAAACTTAGAGAAGAAGAAAATAGTTTTGCATTACTTTAGAATTTTAAAAAAAACCAAACAAACCGCGATTGGGGAGCTTTTTGTTACCTACAATTGCATAGATCAGCAACACATTACACTGGAATGTCAAGTCTAGGTGCTCTCATCTCTATTTCTAAAAAAGGTTTACTTTACTCTAACAGCTGTACAGAACCATTATATAATATATATATTACAAAAATATTCTCATCTTGTGTATTAGTGCATTTTGTTAAGGTCAGTCGTCTAGATCTGTATGCATAGTATCAATCCTGTAAACAAACTACTGAATAAGATTCTGGGCGTGGGGACACTTCAGTCTATAGACATTCTAAGGCACAATAACTAACAAGAAACTGTTTGGAGTACCATGGTATATACAAACTTCTAGGCACAGAACATGGCTTCTGTGATTTGCACCGAAGTTATTTCACAGTCAATTCAAACTTCTGTCCCGTCCCTGCTGCTATAAATCAGATGATTGACGCTGAAGTTGTTAATGAGGGGGATGCTAAGCCCACTTTGCTGCCCGCTGGCACAGTAGTTCATTCTCGAGTGGGCAGGGGGACTCAGCTGGGAGTTCTGGGCAGTGCCGCTGCTGGGAGCGGAGCAGGAACTCAGAGCAGGCACATCTTGTCTTCCGTGTGCAAACTCGCCCGCCAGCCCTCCCGAGAGCTGCCTGCTGAGGCCCTGGTTCCCACTGACAATGGCCTGCATGTTGGAGGCAAAGCCGGAGAAACACGGGCTCCGTTCGAGCGCTGGCGTGGGGAAGGATTTGGGGCCGCTCCTGGAGCCGGGGCAGTTCTGCGGTGCAGGGGAGCCCAGGCCCACCAGGCTGGAGGAGTCTGGAGACTTCAAGGCACCGCCGCTCTTGTCTTCCGCTTTGTCAGGCACTGCTGAGGCGCCGGACCCAGGAGCATCCGAGCGCCTTTTCCTCTTCCTTCGAAAATTGCCGTTGTCGAACATTTTCTCGCAGTTCGGGTCTAGGGTCCAGTAATTGCCTTTCCCTGTGGATAGATGAACAGCACATGGGCTCAGGGGATGAGGGCACCGCTCGGCAAGGGCTTTGCCCCGTTACTCAATGCCTGACCGATAGTTTCACAGGGCAGGGGAGCAGAACGCTGCCTGCGCGCTTAGCTCATGCTCCCAGCTTGTGTTCCCACCCCAGAGTTGCAGGCGCCAGTCCCCTGCCCCACGGCTACAGCCACCTTCGCAGTGGTTACCAGTCGGGTAACAAGCCACGCGCCCCCCAACACGAGCTGGTGTTTCGCGTTCACAGGGAGCGTGCAAACGTTAGGCAGGCCCAGAGCTTAGCACCCGAACGCCTCTCTACTTACCCTTCAGTGCTTTTATTTTAGTCCTGGCTAAGTAATACTGGCATTTTACACTGGGCCCGGGAGCCAGTCATTTGCAAATGCCAGCGTGGGTGTGACTTTAGTCCCTTCGCTACACGGTACCTGTAGGAAACGTGCTCCCACTTAGGAGAAGAATGGGGTTTTCCTTACCTGGATCGTCTTCATCCCTGGGGACTTTCTTAAAGCAGTCGTTGAGGGACAGGTTGTGCCGGATGGAGTTCTGCCAGCCAGCTTTGCTCTTTTTGTAAAAAGGGAAGTTTTCGGCCACGTACTGGTAAATCTGACTCAAGGTCAACTTCTTCTCCGGAGCGTTTTGGATGGCCATAGCGATCAGAGCCGAGTAGGAGTAGGGGGGCCTCACCATTTTAAAAAACTCCTGCTGGCTGGAGAGAGACAACCAGCTGAGATCTGCTCCTGCAAAGCCCGATGCAGGGGCCAGGAACTGTCTCTGGCTGGTCCCATAACCTGAGGGGATGAAAGAAGCCCCATTAGTCCCAGAGAGATAAGGAGACGAGTTGATGGCAGGTCCATTGATCCAGAGGTAGGGGTTCGCTGCTGGGGGGCTATATTCGCTCAGCCCATAGCCTGCTGGATGAGCTGATGGCCTCTGTGGGTGGTGATGGTGGTGCAGGTTTTGCGGGTATATTAGGTTGTCACAGTACACCGCCATATCCAGTAAATCCTGTGCATTGGGATGCTGGAGTGGGGCCGACTGTGGATTTGCGGGCTGCTGCCCCAAAGAGTTCATAATCCCCTGTGATCGGTGGAGTTTGAAGGACTGGAGCACAGATCATCAGCTTTGGATATCTCGGACTACTGAGCTCCCAGGCACTAGGGAAAGGCATTTAAATAATGGCCTGGAGTAGACTCAGGCTGCAGGCGACCTCAAACCAGAAAGCAAATAGCAGAAACGGGCTGGAGCAGGGGGCAGCACCGCCCATTCACCACTCCACCTCCCTCCAACCAACCGGCTGCCACACCTACCCTGGGCACAGCCTCTCTCCGAACCTTCTGAGCAACCCACACTACTACCACATGCACCTCACCACTTCCTCCTGCACGCCCCACAGACCATCCGGCCCTCTGCACAACCTCTATACAATCCCACCCGCTCTCTGCACCGCCCCCTTCACAGCCTCTATACCACCCTCCCCCGCGCTCTGCACAACCCATGTGCACCACTTATCGTCTGGACCGCCCCCTCCGACCAACTCACATAATACCCCATCCAATGCATAGATTCCCCCTGCACCCTCACATGCCTCCCAACCCTCCGCAGCCCCTCTCCATACCCCCATCCTGCATACTCTGCACGACTCAGATATGACCCCATCCTCTGCATTATCCCACCCTCTAAAGAGACCCCTGAACTCAGCATCCCTCTGCACTCCCCTGACACCCCTCTGCACACGACGTCACCTTCTCCCTAGGAGCACCCTCCCCTCCCCCCCGTGCTCACAACCCCACCCTCTGCACAAGAGAACACAACCCGCCTTGCACCGCTCCAGCCCCACATAGCCCGCCTCCATCCCGTGCCACCCGCTGTGCACACACACACACACACCTTCTCCAAGCCAGCCCCAACCTCCCACCCTCCGCCCGTTCTCTGCACAGCCCGCCGGCACCCCAGGGCCTGCGCGACACGCACACACCGTGCGAAGCCGCCGCGCCCGCCAGCGATGCCCGCCGCAGACCGCTAACCCCAGCGGCCAGCTCCGCGGCACGCGCACTGCCCCAGGGCCCGAGCCGAAGGGCTGCAGCTTATCCGCCTCTCCTGCCCCGGAGCCTGCCGGATACCCAGCCTGGGAACGCCCGCAGAGCTCTGCCCCTTCCCAGGGCGACTCGGTCACAGCCGGAGGCTGGCAGAGCGGAGCCGGGTTTGCAGGATGGCCCTGCTCAAAGAACAAACAAGCGGATGGCCGCGGGGAGAGGGCAAATGATAGCCCAGCCCATTGTACCTCAGAAATCCTTGCTCTCTCCTTAGGCACCAGCAGCAAGGACCATCACTTTATCGCCCAGGAGCAAACGCGGAGAAGCTGGCAGCCCACGTTGCTCAGGTTACTACCTCCTCTCTGAGTTCAGAGCTCAGGGGAGGAGGAGATCAGGGCTATTGCAAACAGTCCGTGCTTTTCCTTCCCGCTGCCCTCCTCCCAGCAAAACCGGAACAGCGGGACTCGGGGGTTCCCTGCCACTGCTATTCCACCCGCCTGTGTTGCCTGAAAGAGCTGCTAAAGTGCAACTCTTGCATATTCTCAACAATATGTGGATTTAAGCCAAAATATTACATTTCCACATATTTCCTAATCATATTTTCTAAACAAAGTGGGAAGGGCACTGCCACCACCCTGTGGTTTTCAGCCAAGCAGAGGAGAAACAAACCTTCAAAGGAAATACAGTAGGGGCAGGTGCAATATAGCTCCAAGGACAGCTGCAAACTCAGGCTCACGACTTGTGCATACACCTCATGTCCAAGAATGCAAACTGACTTCACCTATACAGGTGCCCACATACATGGGAGACCAGGGGAGGGGCCAGTGCAAGCTAGAGAGGTGTGCTGCCACTGGCCTGATCCTGCTCTCCTTATGTACTCAAACATCCCATTGCATGAAACCCCGAGGGCCACTCAAGCACATTAGTCCTGCAGATAGGAACTTCCTAGGAGCTCTGAAGATGATCAGATCACAGGAGACATGAAGAGGTTGCACAGCTACTTGTCACGAGGGAACAGTTCCAATACACATGAGTTTCCCACACTTAGCCTACTTCAGCGGGTCTTCACCTTGTCCTAAGCTGTGTGCACAGACGGAGGAAGCTATCACAGCCCTACACCTTCCTGGTGTACTCAAATGTGAAATTGGAGAACTACTAACTGTAGTCTTATATGCGTCTGATGAAGTGGGTATTCACCCACGAAAGCTTATCCTCCAATCCATCTGTTAGTCTATAAGGTGCCACAGGATTCATTCTTGCTTTTTACAGATCCAGAGCTACCCCTCTGATACTTAACTTTGGTCTGTAACCTATCATTTAAATCAACTTCTGAACCAAATGACTGGAGGATAGCTAATAAAAATATGAAGATATACCTATCTCATAGAACTGGAAGGGACCCTGAAAGGTCATTGAGTCCAGACCCCCGCCTATACTAGCAGGACCAAGTACTGATTTTTACCCCAGATCCCTAAGTAGCCCCCTCAAGGATTGAGCTCACAACCCCAGGTTTAGCAGGCCAAATCTCAAACCCACTGAGCTATCCCAGCCCCTGCTGCCAACTTTTTAAAAGGGCTTCAGAGATGATCCTGGCAATTACAGGCCGGTAAGCCTGACTTCAGGACCAGGCAAACTGTTTGAAACTATAGTAAAGAACAAAATTGTCAGATACATACATGAACATAATTTGTTGGGGAAGAATCAACATGGTTTTTGAAAAGGAAAATCATTCTCACAATCTACTAGAATTCTTTGAGGGGGTCACCAAGCATGTGGACAAGGGGGATCCAGTGGTATAGGGTACTTAGATTTTCAGAAAGCCTTTGACAAGGTCCTCACCAAAGGCTCTTAAGCAAAGTAAGCGGTCTTGGGATAAGAGAGAAGGCCCTCTTCTGGATTGGTAACTGGTTAAAAGATAAGAAACAAAGGGTAAGAATAAATGATCAGTTTTCAGAATGGAGAGAGGTAAATAGCAGTGTCCCCCAGTGGTCTGTACTGGGCCCAGTCCTATTCAATATATTCATAAATGATCTGTAAAAAGGGGTAAACAATGAGGTGGCAAAATTTGAAGATGATACAAAACTAGTCAAGATAGTTAAGTCCCAGGCAGACTGGGAAGAGCTACAAAAGGATCTCTCAAAACTGGGTGACAGGGCAACAAAATGGCAGATGAAATTAAATATTGATAAATGCAAAGTAATGCACATTGGAAAATGTAATCCCAATTTTACACATAAAATGATAGGGTCTAAGCTGTTACCACTCAAAAAAGAGATCTTGGAGTCATTGTAAATAGTTCTCTGAAAATGTCCACTCAATGTGCAGCAGCAGTCAAAAAAGTGAACAGAATGTTGGGAATCATTAAGAAAGAGACAGATAAGATAGAAAATATCATAGTGCCTCTATATAAATCTATGATATGCCCACATCTTGAATACTGTGTGCAGATGTGGTCGCCCCATCTCAAAGATATATTGGAACTGGAAAAGGTTCAGAAAGGGCAACAAAAATTATTAGCATTATGGCATGGCTGTCATAAGAACATAAAAATGGCCATACTGGGTTAGATCAAAGGTCCATCTAGCCCAGTATTCTGTCTTCCGACAGCGGCCAATGCCAGGTGCCCCAGAGAATGAACAGAACAAGTCATTAAGTGATCCATCTCGTCTCCCATTCCCGGCTTCTGGCAAACGGAGGCTAGGGCCATCATCCCTTTTCATCCTGGCTAATATCCTCCATGAACTTATCTAGTTCTTTTTTGAACCCAGTTATAGTCTTGGCCTTCACAACATCCTCTGGCAAGGAGTTCCACAGGTTGACTGTACATTGTGTGAAAAAATACTTCCTTCTCTTTTTGACTCTGGGCTGCCCTATTGATATTCTTTTGGACCCCCCTAGTTCTTACTGTTATGCGAACTGACGATGCACTTCCTTCCTTTTTTTACTTTCTCCCACTTGAGTTCATTGTTTTATATATCTATAAATATCCCCCTTAGTTGCTCTTTTGCAGAGCTGAAAACTCTCAGTCTTATTACTGCTCCTCCTGTGAGTTTTAGAGGAAGTAGTGTTTCAGAAACATAAGAAATTCCCATAGAGTTCGGCTACTAGTCCATCTAGTCTATATCCTTTGCTGATATTGGGTCAGTAACGGGATGCTACAGAGATGATGAGACATTATCTTTAGGGGATTGGTTTCTTTCCAGTGGGAAGATATGAAGCATGATGGTTTATGCCCTGAGCATAGGGGTTTATATCCATTATATCTTTTAGTCTACTAAGTGGATAGTGTTGAACGTTTCCAATGAAAAAATCAGACATTTCCGCAAAATGCCCCCTTGCCCACTAAACGTATGCCAAGCTGTAAATTATGCCTCATCACGCTCTGAAAGATGGGGTGTCTCAGAAGGAAAAATTAGTCCTTTGTTTTTTTGTGTGACTGCAAATGTGTGCCAAGTGCTGCCTTTGATTGGAAAATATCTATTAATATCAAGTAGGAGGTATCACTAAAATAGCTCACACGTTCACTGGATGCTGTGCATAAAGGTTGTGTAATTGGAGGCATGGGGATTGGACTTGCCTTGTTCTGGTTTCCCCCACTGCCACAGTGCCAGCTCTGGGCAATGCTTGGTCCAAGAGCTGTGAAGGATGGCTCCACAGCCTCTTGAAGTGTTGCTTGGATTGTCTACATAGGACTTGACGTGGAGCAGAGGAATGGGGGTGGGATATGGTGGGATTGGGTGGAGACGGGTGAGGGTAGGGTTGACCTAGACAGTCAAGTGTGAAATAATGGGACACGGGTTGATGGGGGGGGGGGTAATAGGAGCCTATATAAGGAAAAGACCTCAAAATCAGGACTGTCCCTATAAAATTGGGATATCTGATCATCCCAGGCTGAGGATTAGGAGCTAACCTGGGATCGGGTAGTGGCTGTGGTGGGGTGGGAGAAAAGCAGGGACTGAGGCAGCAAGGAAGGAGTTGTTATTTCATTCACTCCCTAGGTTCCTGCTGCGTCCTAGAAACCCAAAGATTTTGCTTCTATCAGCCTCTGGAGGGTGATTCACCAGCAGCCACCTCATGACCCTCTTCTGGGTTATGCCTCATCAGTTTTCACTGAGGAGCTCTCCACCCTGAAACTTGCTTCCTTATCCTGGTTTGATAGAAGAATCTAGATCTGTTGACCTTCAAGATAGTCTGCAAGGTCCATTTGTTTTCCTAAACTTTTGAGACAGCATTAGGGTTTAGGAGACTATATATAGGTTTTGGAGGTGACACTCGATAGAATTTTGTGGTGGATAGTTTGTGGGTTGAAGCTAGGTGAAGTCAGGCTGGCTTTGTACTGGTTCACTTATTGTGAAATTATTTTGCTGGAAGGGTACCTAGAGTACCTGGACAGATATATTTTAAAACTATAAATGGATTAATTCATGTCAGTGAGAAGGTGAGTGGACACTGAAGGCAATATATGTCCATAAAATTTGTCACATTTTTAAACTTACCGTATTCACATCAGAAAAGTAACAAGAGCTATGTCCTCCCCACTTCAGAGGCGTTATTCTAGAGAGCAAACTGGCTCCAAATGTTATACTGTTAGATATATAATTATAAGATAGTTAATAAATATTTCATTACTCATCAGTGGGCTAAAGATATCCAAACCTGAACAGTTGTCTTTTTCTAAGTAGCAGTGAATATGCTGATAGATTATAATAATTTGGTTGAAAGGTTGGGTGTTTTATTTTGTGTTGCAAAAGACATATGAGTGTCAACTAAAAGTGCAAGGGATAGAAAATGTAATTTCCAGATGTGAACGTGGTACATTCATGATGTCAGACCTACAGGCAGATTAGCCTCTAAAATGCAAGGAAAGAAGATTGCTGCCACCTGCTGGAGTTCTGACTCATTTCATTATTTCAAAGCCAGACTAAGAGAGGACTAAGGGGCCCTGAACACACTAGATTTTCAAGCATAAATTCCTTGTTGGAAAAGACTTGAAGTTTTCAGTGCCGTTGTTGTTTATCATTTTTTTTAATATACTGCAGTAAAGTTGGAATAGCTCATACTCCCCATCCAGTAGCAAAAAGGTAATTTAAGTTACCAATAGGAAGGGGATTTGTGCTGTTTGGGAGACATGATTTTTGCTACTGGGAGTGTTCATCTCTCACTGCATGCGATGTAGTCGCAGCCAGTCTGGGCACAGCATCAATGAGGATAAACACAGGGGTGAATTTTAAGCAGTAGTCTAGAACTTTCTTCAACTTCACATGGGTTACCCACCCTATCATGCAGACTCCCCCATACCTGCTATTTGAAATGGCTCCAATGCAGGGGTTACAGGGCTCCCATCATATAACCCATAACTAGGGCTAGACACTCTTCAGCTTGCTCCTTGGACTCAACTTCATCATCTGAATCCCATAAGGGGAACAGAAGGTACTAAAGGATGTGGAGGGAAGGGGAAAAATCTTGATCCACAAAGGCCAAAAAGTCTTCCCCTCTCCCATGAGTACAAGGCCTGTCAGCAAAAGCCAGGTCTTTTATTTGTGGGAACCAATCCTTTTAACTGGACTGGAAACCAGCTGTAAGTTGGAACAAACTTACATCCTTATCAGGTACTACTACCCTACCTGAGCCTCCAGAATGCTGCGAGGCAGGTAAAAACTCTGGGGCCTGATACCAATTTGGCCCCTATGGAAGGGAAAATTCCTTCCTGACTGACCCCCGAAATGGGTGATCAGTCAGACCCGCAATATCTGCAAAACGCAGCTCTGAAACTCCCAGTAGAGGGTGGAACTACTGAAACAGAGCAAAGAGAGGCTCCTCAGGGCCTGGGCTAGGGTTTAAATAGAAATCACACAATACCACCAGATCTTTAGTTCTGGTATTTGGAGCCCAAATCTACAGGGAACCACTCACATTTTAGCATTGTCAACTCTGCCATCAAACTCATCCATAGGCCTTTAATCTGAGCCACATGCCTTATTCTAAATGTAATTAAATTCTGTTTCCTTGGCTTATCTCTACTTTTCTAATTAGTCTCTAATCCGCCAGAAAAAATACTCAATGTTACTGTTATTTGGCTTGGCTCATTCTTTCCCTTTCATGTTTTCTTAAATGAGGCTCCACATCAAGGGATCACAAACTGGGGGGAAAAAAAAAGTGTCAGTAATATGATCACAGAACAGTAATCTTATCCTGGCTGTTGTAATGTTGGCAGCTCTGTGCTCAAAGTGGTTAAATATCATGGCAATTCAGCACCATAGTTTCTGACTCCACATCATGTGTTTAGTGATCAAATGCTAGATAACTGACAGACATGTGCATATGCACAAGTAAACCCACAACTAAGATGTGGCAAATAGTGCACGTATAGTTTTACAATAGTAGTTTACTGTTGCAGTATCTCTATTTCACTGCACATGCTGAAATCTGAACTCAGACAGATCACAATATTTCTAAATCCAGTTCAAGTAGTGTGCATGAGTGCTCCTCCCACTTAAAATAATTTTTGTTTTCTTAATTGTGTGACTGTAATGCCATCTAGTGGAAATTATACCATCTGAAAAGAGCCCACTTCAATAGCTAGAATCACACATTTTCCAGCATTACTTAATATACAGGAACAGTTAAGACCCAATTATATATATGTGGCATATTATTGACAGGGAGAGTTATAGAATAGAAACAAGAAGCATCTGCCCTGCAACCTTTGCTAAATGGTACCATCTATTCCTACCTGACATATTGTTACCAAGCTTAACATCTGTAAATGTGATGAAACAGAACTTGGTTAGAAGCGACTATACCATACAGCAGGAAAACAGACTACATCTCCAATTATGTTACAGATTTGGTCATGGATAGTGAAGTTCAGGATCAGGTATTTGGATGATAGACTATTAAAATCTACTTTTGTCTCCCTTTCCCTAAAAATCATATTGCTTTATTTTATGAGAGCTTATGTTTGGAGATGAGCTTCTTCAGTGCCTTCAATATTTCTCCATTTCCTATAACATGTGTTAGATTTGCTTTAAGGAGCTGTATTAGTAGAGTTCACATATATGAAAGGTATTGGGCCTGGTGGTCTGTAATTATGTTTTGTATATTTCATGAAAGATTACAACACATATATACAAAACAAAAAAAAACAACCGAAACCCACCACCAAAACAAGTAGGTAATATATTTCATTGCAAGCAGGTAATATATTTCATTTCTTTTTGTGTTAAAGTGTCTAGATGTCACCTTGATTATACTTTAGGTGAATAAATAGATGACCATATGGAATAATCTGTCTTAAGCATTTCAAATGCAGTAAAGTATAGATAGATAGACTCTGAAAGGCCATTTGTGTCTTCTATATTTATCTCACGTAGATGGGATAAACCGATCCCTGAATCGACGCCCGTACTCCATCTCAGCAGTAGGAGTAAGCGGAGTCGACGGGGGAGCCGCAGCCGTCGACTTGCCACCATGAGGATGCCCCTCCATGTGGACTCCCTCTTAGGTGCCACCGGACTCCTTGTTGTTTTTATGGATACAGACTAACATGGCTACCCCCTGTTACTGAGACCAGCATTCAAACAACAAATGGAAAATAGAGTACTAACATCCAAAGTGATCTGGACATGTAAAAACACTGTAGAGCACAGATTCAGTGTGTGTCCTTCTGCCACAGGTTCAGCCAGTGTCTGAACTCAGAATACTGTGTTCAAAAATCAGCAAGAGAAAAGAAACTAACTCCAAAATTTTCCAGCCTACAGGACAAACATATCACAGCCCAACAATATTAAAGCGCCATATTTTTTCAAAGTTTCATAGCAAAACCTGTTAGTTATTCTGATATAATTATAGTTCCAATCTCTTGGTGAATGCCACTACCCTCACATACTTCATGTATATAGTTTATGCTATGGGAGATGTGGCTCATGAAAATCTTAGGCTTTTCTGACATACACCAATCAGATTGCAGGTCAGTATCACTTGGCTAAGGAGAAGTGTACTCATGGTCTGAAGTAAAAGGCTTTGCTAACAGAACAGCCTTGTCTGAAGACAACCTGTTTGCCAGCCATAGTGCTATGAAGAGCACTCTCAAGTCTCTAGCTGTTTGGTTCTCCCCTCATCCCAGTCTAATTATGATCTCCTCTCTCAGTTCAAATTACTGAGCTGATTTCTCTTCTCACATCATATTCCATCCCTCTTCCAGCTGGATAGCACGCTGGAGAAGAGAAGTTGCAGCCAGAACTCTCCTAGGCCACTATAATTCTTGGCTGTAGTTTTGGCCCGTTGGTATAAATTTGAGCAGCTCTCTAAATTATGGCAATGGCCCCAATCATGCACACAGCTACCTCAGGATCAGGACTCTGCAAAGGTGAGCTTTAAGCACCTCACCCTCTGACTTGAGCTGCACACCCGTCTGCCAGGATTTGGCCCACTGGCTCAGAACAATATTTCCACCCTTGACTGTCTTATTCCTAGATACTCTCTCCTTCAAATGAAGTAACTTACAAATTTCTCCCCTCATTCCACCCTCTTAAACTCTCTGGTGGTGCACTGTCTTTAGGAAATTCTCCTGGGAGTTTTTTGCTTAGGCACTGAAATGACCACCACAAAACTCTCAACTGACTCAGCAGCTAAAGGATACATGAAAGCATAAACAAAAATGGGAGGGGAGAAAAAGCAGCAGTAACTCTCTTAATAAGGAAATCTAAAACTGGAACCTCTCCATCTTCTTATGTCTGTAGAGAACTGTGTTAAAGATACAGAACTCAGCTAATTACAATATTATAATTAGCTGGTGGCCTAACAGCCACAAAGAGACCATTCATTGCACAGCATCTGCTGCAGTAGCAGCAGATGCATCTCTAAGGGAAGAGATAGTGAGGTGCTCTTGCAATACATCATGCTTTGCACCTGAAAAGTGGATCAACTACCAGATGTTTCACATTTCAGCCAAGTACATTTAAAAAATACACAACCTTATTGTTTCATCAGCCTTTAGGGTATATTCTCAACTTGCTCCACAAGGCTTTTACCACACAGCTCTCACTAATGTTAATGGGAATTGTTCAGAGTGACTCTTCCACATCAGTTGCAAATATATGCCTTAGAGATTTACAGGTCAAATGATATTTTAACCTAATTTTTAGGAAAAGTTTTGCAAGACAGTTGCTAAGGTTCCAGTGGAAGATATACAAGAGAGATAAATGAGGAAGACACAATGGTTAATTTGAATTACCCATGCTAGACTTTTTTCACTTATTCATATGAAATAAATGTTCAATATACTGATTTGAGATTTCTTCAATAAATACACTTTTCCACCAAAATAAAATTAAGATTTTAAATAAAGTTATAGAAAGTAAAATAAAGATGCATAATAGGAAATAACACAAACTGAATGAATTTTAAATGGGAATGTTCAAAGTTATCAAAAACTAAATCAAATTCAACTAATGAAGGCATAGTAATTCAAATATTATTACAGACAGGGGCGGCTCTAGCAATTTTGCGCCCCAAGCACGGCAGGCAAGCTGCCTCCGGCGGTTTGCCTGTGGAGGGTCCGCTGGTCCTCCGAAGGTCCACTGAAGCTGTGGGACCTGCCTGCCTGCTGCCCTCGTGGTGCCGGCAGAGCGCCCCCCGCGGTTTGCCGCCCCAAGCACGCGGGCCTGGGGCCTGGAGCCACCCCTGATTACAGAGTGGCAGTTTTACTTAACCGGCTGTTAGCTAAGGCTGTAGAGCAGACTCATTAACTCTCTCTAAGTGGTCTTGGTGCCACTAGATGGGACAGAAGACCACATCCAGAAGGTGTGTGGGTTACACAAGTAATCCCACTAACTCTCTGTTATTTCAAAGAAGCCAGTAATGAAGGCGAATTATGATATTTAGCAATATTTAATCTATACACAGTACTCTATTAATTTTAGGATCTGACTTTGATGGTACAAACAATCCCTTTCCAGCAGGAAATGTTAAAAATGGCTTTGAAGTTTGACTTTTTGTGTGCAACCATTTGTGCCCCAACATAGTACAATTTGCATGCACACATGAATTTTGTATGCAAACCACTCAGATATATCCTATATGACATGAAAATATCATTTGCATTGGAAAATGATGCCATTTATTAGTACATGTGATTTTGCCTGCATATTTAAATGCAGATTCTTGAAGCCTACAACAAAATTTGGCTCTTAATATTTGAATCAATAGATCAATTTTCTTGCTTGCATGTATATCAGGAAACATTCTGATAGTGATTTTTTTTTCCATTTAAAAATTTTAAAATCTCCAAAGCAGTCTTGGGATGGATTTTTTCCCACTGAAATGGCCTATAACTTTTAGACTATTTTAACAAAGACAAAAAAAGAAAAGAAAAAGCACTTTTCTGCCTCTTGCTTGAAGAAAACAATTGAAAAACAGAAGGCATGATTATGCCACTCTCTGTGCATGGATCTCAGTCCTCCCTTGTGAAAGGGGACTCTGCAGTTGCAGCCCTCCTTTCCTCAGAGGGTGCTCTGTTGTTCTGGAGATGGGGATGAGGTTGAGCAGAGGGCGAGCCCGGGAAGGAGTTTGTAGGGCTGATGCAAAGTAGCCATAATGGTTGGAGAATAGCTTATTTGTTTTAAACATTTTATTTATACCTCTTTTAGTTATTAATATCTTTTATTAACTATAAATTGGATTACTGACCATACCCATTTTCTTACCCCCTGGTAAGCAATAAGACAGAGCACGCCAGATATAAAGGCTGAGTCTAGGTTGTAGAACTGAGTTGTTATAGTAATTATACACAGTAGGTCTGACCGTACTTTGTAGAGTCTCATGTTAGGGATGGTGGACAGCGGCAGGCTGATGGGCGCCAGAGGTAAAGGCGAAGGCTCAGCTCCTCCCTGCCTCTTTGGGGGGTGTGGTTCATCCCTGAGAGTTCACAGAGGGAGCAATCCTTGTGTGGAACATGTAAGATGCAGGCAAGGTGCACAAAACTCCTTGTGCTCTCTGCACACCTGTATAAGGGCCAGTCACAATGTGGCTATCATTGCTATAAAGCCTGTATCCATAGTTATTTCTTCCATCAGTTTATCTGACATCTTTCTTCAATTATTTCAGTTGTTAATCTAATACACGCAGTAATTTGTTCCGTGTTTCTTAATCCTTCCATTTTTGTCATCCACATTTCTAGAGTGGGCATTTATTTTTGCAATCGTAGCACTGACATACATTTATTAGCTGCAGGATTTTAAACAGTGTCTGTTTAACTTCAATACATCAGTACATCTCCCTAAAGCCATAATAAATAGGAATTTAGGGAATAAATTGTTTCTTTAGAACACTGTGGTAGCTCCATAATTAACATCAAGTTAATGTGAAGAAAGTGCTAGATTTGTTTCTTGGTTTTAACCAAAACTTGTCTAATCCAAGATTCCTAATTTTAGAAAGTTTAACTATGGGCAGTCAACAAAGGACAAAGCTCAGTAAAATGAATCACATTATTTCAACACATATAAATGATTAAAGTTTTTTTATGAGGCAATATTATTAACTAGATCTCGTGGCCTGTGGATAGTCCCTTGTAGTTTATCAGGTTTCAACATTAAATCAAGACCCCTAAAGTCAACAGACTCAAAGATTGTTTTACAAGGTTAAATAACAAGGGAATAATTTGTGTAAGAGCAAAATATGTGTTCAGCCAAGTATCTGTGACAGACTGCTAGAAGATGCCATAATTCTCAGACACTAGAGTGTCATCAAAGGAGGAAATGAGAAGAAAAATAATCCCTCTAGTGAGGTGAAGAGCTTTTTGGAAAAGCTTACTTGGATAATTCTGCTTCAGGGCAAAGAAAGAGAGCAAATGAATTGACACCTCTCTGCCTCAAGGGAGCAGGTGAAACAACTTACTGAGCACTTTACTAACCTGTTGGAGACTCACATGAAAAGCAACAGACATCTTTCACAAAGGGATGCAGCTATAGTGATGCAGATAGTGTCTCCAACAAAATGTAACTCTATCTTCCATATGTCACTATAATTGATGAAACATTAGGTCTTGAGACTGAAAGGTTTTTAACACTTTGCATAGTTCAAACACTCAGCCATTTTGTGTTCCTGTTAGCCAGTGATGGGGTATGGATTTGTCACTTCTTGGACTACAAGGCACCACTTTTCAACTATTAATCACAGACAGAAGCTAGGCATCCAGAGCCTTCATTAAAATGTAGGTGACAAAGCTTCATAACTCTTTCAACATACTGGTAAATTACCTCACTGTTCATAGCACTGTTTGCCTTAAGGGATTTTATTTCTCCTCCTTAAATAAGATCTTATTTTAAAACTGTGAAATTTATCAGATAATCTTATACTTAAGGCCAGTAGAATTTAGCTGCAAGAACAATGAATTAGTTACACCATAGAACATAATTCTATAGTCGGCATTATGGACAACACTGCCTGTAGCAACAAAAATATTGAACCTTGCATAAAAATGCCTATCCACTTAAATTAGTGTCGTTAATGCTTCAGTAAGTAACATTCTCATTTCTAAATGTTGAAGGTTTAATCTTTGCTCAAGAAAACCAGGACATAAATGTTTCATTAAAAATGTTTGTGGGTTTAATCTATTTTTTTCACAATATTCTTGATGTTTACCAAAGACTTTCATATAAATGATTCTCTCTCTCTCTAGAAACTTTCATTAAATGATTCTGTTTATATATATATAAAAACAGACTCCCTGTGTGAAAGTGTGTACACATACACACACAGTGGCTGACCACTGCCTGACAACAGGAAGCAGAGGGGCCAATCCACCTGACACACTGACTGACCTAGAACTCTCAAGTCAGGAGAGAGCATATAAGCTTTTGTTGTTTTTCCTCTTTCTCTCCCCCATATGCAGATGTCAGAGCTTGATATCCAGGTTCTGTAACCAGAGAACAATGGGAGGCGAGGTGTAATAGAGCACCCTCCATATGTCAGGTTGGGCACTCTGCCACCACATCCGTTATTAGCTACATCACTGCTCCACAGTCACAGGATGGGAAGCAAACCATGCCAACCTAGTTCATGGTTGCGGCAGAAAGCAGCCTGTTGAGCCTGGTCCAGGATCTAGGATCAAGTGGGCAAGAAGCAGCAATGGACTCCTAACCCTAACCCTAACACTAACCAATGTACTTGATGCGTTAAACTTCTTTTTCCATGAGAACGGCTATACTGGGTCAGACCAATGGTCCATTTAGCCCAGTACATTGTCTCTGACAACTGCGAGTGCCAGATGGTTCAGAGGGAATGAACAGAACAGGGAAATTTTGACTGATGCATCAGCTGTTGTCCAGTCCCAGCTTCTGGCAGTTGGAGGTTTAGGGACACCAGGTGCATGGGATTGCATCCCTGACCATCTTGCCTAATAGCCATTAATGGACTGTCCTCCATGAACTTATCTAAATCTTTATTGAATCCAGTTATACTTTTGGCCTTCGCAACATCCCATGGCAGCAAGTTCCACAGGTTGACTGTGCATTGTGTGAAGAAGTACTTCCTTTTGTTTTAAAGCTGATGCCATCAGGAGTTATACTGTATCAGAAATTGAATTTGAGCCAGCCAAGACATGCAGTTGCAAAAAAGGCTAATATTTTGGTGTGTATTAATAGGATTGTGGTATATAAGACATGGTAGATAATTGTTCAGCTCTACTTGGCTTTGGTGAGGCCTTAACTGGAGAACCGTGTTCAGTTTCCAGAGCCACACTTTAGAATAGATGTGGAAAAATTGGAGATGTTCTCCTCTGGACTAACAAATTATGAAAGGTTTAGAAAACCTGCCCTATGAGGAAAGGTTAAAAAAAACTGGTACATGTTTAGTCTTGAGGAAAGAAGACTGACTGGGGAAGCTGGTAATCGTCTTCAAATACGTTAAGGGCTGTTATAAAGAGGATAGTGATTATTGTTCTCTGTGTCCACTGAAGGTAGGATAAGTAGTAATTGGCTTAATCTGCAGCAAGGAGATATAGGTTAGATATTAGGAGAAACTTTCTAACTGTAAGGATAGTGAAGCACTGGAATAGGCTTCCAAAGGAGGTTGTGGAAAGCCATCACTGGAGATTAGAACAGGTTAAACAAACACCTGTCAAAGATGGTCTAGGTAAACTTGGTCCTTCCTCAGGGGTGGGGGCTGGGCTAGATGACCTCTCAAGGTCCCTTCCAGCCCTACACATCTATGAACCTAAGTAACTTTTTATATATAGCGTGATAAACACTGAACATAGTCATACAGACAAAACCTGCACTGTGGCCCATGCATTTTAATCTTGACAGCCCATTTACATTTAGTTCTCTGCCCAGGAACAGTTTCTTTGTAATCACTTTATATTATTGCAGATAAGAATACATAGACTTTCAGACAGATTTTGGGCTGCAGCTGAGGAATACCTGGCATGGCTCACAAGGGAAGAGAAGAAATGCATTAAAGCCCATCTATTTGGCTCCAGCTATTAAGGGAGCCCTGGCCACACTCCCTGCACTGGCTGTAGAGGAGGAGGGCAAAGACACAATTACAACTATACACCAAGCCAGTATTTTCCCACTCTGGAGGAATCAGTGGCTGAGGAAGTTGCTTAAGGGCAGTTTTGTGAAGATGCAGTGGCCTCAACGTACCAAAAGATCTGGACCTTTGCAGACTGTAGTGTAAAATGCAGACTACTATGATTAAAAGTGATGGAACTTAAACAGTTTGTACTGTGAAGAATGCTAGAAAGCACGATTTCGCTGCAAGGCCTAGAGGGAGGGTTTGCAGAGACCTACGGGGATTCAAGGGAATCTATACTAGGACCTGCAGGGACGAGTGTCACTTTTCAATGGTTTTCACTGCAAATTGCAAAGAGAGGGATATAATTAAAAATGTATGTTCAACAAAGATGGTTTTCAAGTGTCAGTTCTTTTACAATAGAATGGGACAAAATTTTTTGCTAACAGTTGTCTGTCCAAAAAATGCTGATTTGACACATTCTGCGGGAACAAATCCATTCCATTGAACGTTTCAATGGAAAGCAGGCAGGCAGGATGGTTGCATCAGCCAGTGGACAGGCAGACTGCCCAGCTCCCCGTGCACCCCACTTTATAATATAAATGGCTTGTGCCACCTTCCTGGGCACATAGCTAGCTGGTTTCCTGGCTAGCTGGCTGCCCAGGATGAGAACAAAATAAAACGTCAACAGCTTGAAATTTCCTGCAAAATAGGAATTCCCTTTTGACGACCAGTTCTGTTTTAAAAGTACAGAGAAATGCAAGCCCATCTGAATCCAAACACATCAAGCCAGATTCTCTGGTCTGTTAAATGTTTCTTTAAGATGATCTGGTGATACAAAGCCAAACTTACCTGGCCCGTGGAGGATTCTTCTTGCATAGAGGAATCTTCCTGTGGTGTAGGACCACTCCAGTGACTTCTGTGGCATCTTCATTCCTATCTCCCAGCTACCAGTACAGCAGGTATATCCATCCAACCCATTAGCCGTAAAGTAATCTTTCTGACTTCCTGCGTGACCTTGGGCAAGTCACTTAGATGCTATGTGCCTCAGTTTCCCATATGTAAAAATGGGTATAATAATTCTTCCCTACCTCACAGAAATTGTGAGGCTAAATACAATAAAGACTGTGAAACACTTTGAGATCTACTGATGAAATAGCTCTATACAAGGGCTAGGTATCATCATTTAAAAAACAAAATATCTTCAGTACCTCATCAGTATTAGTATTATTTCACCCTCTTCCAGTTGCTGCTGCTACATTCTGCCTCTGTCTAAAAGTTTGGTAGGGAAGCGGGATTTGATTTCTTAGGGAACAGACATCTTTGCCTTGCAGCTTACACAGTCATTTATATCTGAGCAAAGTGAAAGGAGAGCTCTGATAGGGTAGCATTTTGAACCTGCTTTACACAAGTGTAAATGTCTATACAAGTTAATGGAGAAAGAGAGTATGTCTACGCTGCAATTAGACCCCTGTAGCTGGCCCATGCCAGCTGCCTCAGGCTCATGGGGCTTGGGCTAAAGAGCTGTTTAATTGCAGTGTAGACTTCAGGCTCAGGCTGCAAACTGAGCTCCGGGACCCTACCACTTCTCAGGATCCTAGAGCTTGGGCTCCAGCCTTACCCTGAACGCGTACACCACAATTAAACAGCTCCTTTGCCTGAGTTCCATGAGTGTGGGCCAGCTGTGGGTTTTTAACTACAGTGTATACACATCTTGATGCCCCTGAAGTTGAAATGTGCTGAATAGTGTATAAGAGATAAGGCAATCATCCTTGGTATGGCAACCCAGATAAACTTTTGCAGTTCCCAGGATAAAGCAAGAGCATGATGGGGATTCCTATGACTTTAAAATCCCTAGATGCTGACCCCCTTGAGCTGCATGAAGCCAGGTGTAAATTAGAGCAGCTCTGAGGCTGCTCTAACTTGCACCAGGGACCAGATGGTTTCCTGGCTGGCATCAGGATCAAGGAAATGCAAAAGTGGCATAAAGCCATCTTTTCCCCACTCCTTAGTGCTGTACCAAGTACAGCTTGATTGAACAGGAGATATGGGCAAGAATGTAGATACGATACTGATCAGTGGAGTATAGCAGATATAAGGGATAAGTTACAGGGTGGAAATGGTACCACTACTGTATATAGCTTTAGAATTTTTAAAAAAGAAAATCCTATTTTAGAAAAATGATCAGCTACAATACAAAGCCTACAGTCAATATTTTGCATTTCCACAGCTATAGACTTCTCTGCACTGTACTAGTGTGAACACAATAATATATTGTTAAGACTAATGTCTTGTCCTTCAACTGTTCATTACACTAAGTATTTCATAACTTCCAATTTCCCTGTAAAGGGAATAAAAATGAATCTAAATGCTTTCCAACTTTGTCTCTAGGCATCTCATTAGATATTTCAGCACTAAGAAAATATAATCCAATTTAAGATGGCACTCTAATTTGATGCCTTTTGTAATTTGCAATTCCTTCTAAGATTCCTATGATACAAAAACCAACTTAAAACTGTCTGCATTTGTTCAATGAGCACATGCATTCACTGTGAAAAAGATTAGATAGATATAGTAGTGTATTTTAGAATTATTCCTTTTAGACTATATTTTACAGTATAAGGAGATATCTGGTAGCAAACTAAAAGATTGATTGTGCATTGAGGCATTTTTCAGAGGAAAAAAGAGTCAAGGATGTTAGTGCCCAGAAAAATGTTTTTACATGAGGCAAAATACATTCCTCACATTACAAAAAGCCCTGCTTCTTGCTCCCTAGCTCTTCACAGGCCTTTTGTTTTAGGAGGGTACCACTTCATTTTCCTCCAAGGAACAAAGTTAAATTATTTCCACCAATTCCATATTCTTAGTACATGTAAAAGAAAATTGTTATGCTGCATCACCAAACAATATTTTCCTCACAGGGATGCTGTCAGAGGCAAGTGTTGGGTACCTAAAACAGAAGCCGAGCAGGACTGTGATTCAGGAGATCAAAGTTCTATTCCTGGTTCTGCCACACACTTACTATATGACCTTTTGCAAGTCTTAGGGCCTTATTCAAAGGCCAAGGAAGTCTTAGACTCCAGTTGAATTTAATAGGCTTTGCATCAGGCCCTTAAGTTCCTTATACTTCAGTTTTCCCATCTGGAAAATGATGGTACACTAACCTACCTCCGTGGTTTAATTTGATTATTGTTTTAAAGTCACTTCAAGGTCTTGAACGGAAAGTGCTACAGAAGATCACTGTTATTGTTATTATTGTCATACTTATTATAATATTAAGCATAAACCTAAGCACACACATTTCTTTGAGGAACAAACCTTGAAACTGAAAGGACCTTTAAATGACCAAAAGCTATTAGAGTATTTTCTTCAGCCTTCGTTTTGAGGACAATGTCTCCTACACCGTT
Organism: Chelonoidis abingdonii; assembly: GCF_003597395.2. NCBI lineage: Eukaryota > Metazoa > Chordata > Testudines > Testudinidae > Chelonoidis > Chelonoidis abingdonii. The sequence goes on from NC_133783.1 coordinate 42,870,988, forward strand.
TTTCACATCATTTCAGATATCTCAACATTTAACCAAGTAGAGTTCCACTTTCCATGTCACATATTTTTGCACCCAGACTAACACAAGTTAGAGATGTATAAAACAGTTTTTATAATTTCTGCTTTTCAATATTCCACTCCTCACCTTTTCCCAAAATAATAAAAAAAATTCATGCTCATGAATTAGCTTTGATTCACATCCCTAGAGAATAAAGTTGTCTATGTGGCCAGAGAACAGGCATAGCAGTGTAAACTTTCACATACAAAATAACATTAATTGTAAATATAAAGTATTTCACAAGCAAGCTTCTTCTCATAACATAATATATTTTAAGCAATGAAAAATAGAGGGTTAAATTAATTCCTTGCGTAATTTTACAGAATCCAATGGTGTTAGACCAGAAATGTTTCAATGTGTTGATATGACATGAAAATAAAACACCACATGAATCAGTCAGTTATAGTTGATGTTCATAATAATTCTGCTGACATTAATTGGAAAATGTTGAGGTACTATATATGATGTAGTGGAAACAGAAATAATGGATGAAAACAAGATTTGCTTCTTTGGACTTAGTTCTTTTTCTAACCAATGACCAAGGCAGATTAAAAACATCCAAGTCACTGACGTTAAACAGCATTGCAAGTTTGTTACCATATTGGCAGAAAACCTATTTTAATACACCTCTACCCTGATATAACGCTGTCCTCGGGAGCCAAAAAAATCTTACTGTGTTATAGATGAAACCATGTTATATTGAACTTGCTTTGACCCACCAGAGTGCACAACACCCCTCTTCCCCCGGAGTGCTGCTTTACCGTGTTATATCCAAATTCGTGTTGTATCAGGTCATGTTATATCAGGGCAGAGGTGTACTAGCATTCCTGAGGAGGGCTACGAAAGCACCTTCCGTTATGCTGTGTGCATTGGCTGACTTTATTTCCAATAAAAGTCATCCAACAGCCTGTAATTATACTGAATATCTTCCTGGAACCTTACTTCCATAAATGGTGCCATTTTTTGCGTTATATATCACCAGTGTGCCTTGCTCAGATTATTACACTAATACATCATTAAGAGAACAGCTTGTTTTTGTGATGAATTAGTATAATGCAGCTTGAGCCAGAGCCAGAGCTCACTTAGATAATGTATGATGCTCTCACTCAGATGTATAAATATAATACTGTACATCATCAGAAGGCACCACTCTGCTAAGATATTCCTCAGAAAGTGGAGCAGCCTAACGAAGAACAGGCCCAGGAGCTTATGATGGGGTGTTTCTTAGCAACCAATGTTTGGAACCACATCAAAATATAATTTGCATCCTTGTCAAGAGACACTAATATGATTAAACTTGATATAAATAGGAAATTCAGTAGTTGTAATTGAACCATGAGGTCAGATAAACTGCCCTGAAGGAAGTGTGACCTAGAAAAAAAAATTCAGAGGAAATTTCAAAGCAAGGTAGTAAATGTTCGATTTTTACTTTTGAGATGTTTCATCCTTTTTAGCTTCCAATGTGAAGTCAGGCTAAGATATTAGTGAATAGGAGCTGTATCATTGGGCTCTGTTTATAAGATGAACTGATGTTCTTTGTCCTCTCTTGTGTTCCTGTCTAGGATCCAAAGACAGGTATGGTTAAGACCCAGATCTAAAGTGGGAAAGTGTTGACTGATGACTCACATATACTCCTTTTCCCTGACACATGTTTAGCAGTGGTACTGCTGGAACTTTTATAGCCCTATGGAGGCAAGGGGCAAGGGTAAGAAGAATGGGTCTTAGGCAGCTGTGGCAGGGTAAATTGTAGTTTTCCCATTTCAAAGTGTATGTGTGGGTGGTGGGCAGGGGTACAATGAAGCCAAGCCTAAAATAGGCTGTATTTGTGTATAGCTGCATTTTCAGTGGTTTTTAGATCCTCTAAAGTCTTCATTACTTTTTTACTCCAGCATCTGAGAAATTGTTCTCCTGGCGGCTGAGGCTGCCATATGGCAGACTAGAATACATACAAGAGTTTAGCAATAGAGGCCTCACATATGTGAAAACGGTTTGAAAATGTAAAATCCCCTAATGGCTTAAATCCCTGTCTTTCACAGGAGTGGAGAAAGCCTGGCCAGCGCTTGTTCTGGTTTTGCAAATTGCTGGACTGTTTGTTTATGCTGTTTAAGATTTTTTAGTAAGGTTTAGTTTAGTTTTACTACCTTGTGTCCAGGCTAGGGTTGCCAACTGTCTAATTGCAAAAACCCAAACACCATTGCCTGTCCCCTTCCCCACTCCGTCCCACAGGCCATGCCCCCTACCCTGCCCCTTCTCTAAGACACTGCCCCTGCTCACTCCAGCCCCACTCCCTCCCTCTGTCACTCACTCTCCCCCACCCTCACTCACTTTGACTGGGCTGCCTGACTGCCAGACTCACAGGGACTGGCAGGGCGCCCCCCGCAGCTTGCCGTCCCAGACATGCGCTCTGAGCACTGGCGCCTGGAGCTGCTGCTGGGCTCCAGGCTGAGCCAGGGGCAGGGGGTTGAGGTGCATGAGGGGGTGCAAGCTCTGGGAGTGAGTTTGGGTGCAGGAGGATACTCAGGACTGGGGCAGAGGGTGGCACTTACCACAGGCGGCTCCCGAAAGTGACTGGTACATCGATCTAGCAGAGGCTCCTAGGCATGGGGCCAGGGGTCGCCACGCGCTGCCCCTGCCAACAGGCACCATCCCCGCAGCTCCCATTAGCCGCAGTTCCCTGGCCAATGGGAGCTGCAGAGTCGGCACATGTCCCTGCAGCCCTGGGGGGGGAGGCAGGGGGTCTCCGTGCACTACCCTTGCCTGAAGGCTCTGTCCTTGAAGCTCCCATTGGCCACAGTTCCCGGCCAAGGGGAGCTGCGAAATTGGCACCAGAGGCAGGTGCAGCACGGGGAGAACCCCTGTCCCCCCTCAGGAACTGTAGGTATGTTCCAGCTGCTTCCAGGAGCAGTGTGGGGCCAGGGAGCCTGCCTTAGCCCTCCTGCACTGCCAGACTTTTAGCACCTAAGATCTCCCAGTTTGGCATCAGTAGCCTCTGAGAGATAGGGCCTGATTCCAGGAAACTCCCAGCAAACCCGGGAGGGTTGGCAACCCTAGTCCAGGCTTTTATTCACTGTATGTTCCAAAGAACTAGGACCAGCTTGGTGACGCCTTTGTTCCTCTTGGGCAGCCAAGAGTTTTGAAGAGAATAGGGCAGAGCTGAGTGACCTCTTGGATGCTCTCAGACAGGTAAGGGAGAAGCAAAAGAAACTGGAATAGGGGGCTAAGAAAGGCAGAGACAACAGGCAAGGAAGCCAGCAAGCACTCTGGAACCCATTTCCAAAAAGTGTTGTGCTATGTCCAAATACGGACAATACATTCTGGGAACAAATTAGTGTTAACTGAAACTTTTAAAAATAATTTTTTAGACTTGGTTTTGGATTTTAGGAATGTTTTTTCTGTAATGTGGGAAGAGTCCTAGTGTGAACAAGACCAACCCATGTTCAAACCCTGTAGAAACTCCTAACATTTTTACCTTTCTGGCTGTATGTATGTTGGCCCGCCAAACCATGACACAAATGTACTCCTCTCACCCACACATGGAGAACTCTAAGTTTTATTGTTCTGCTGTGTAACCCCAGCATACAATTAACACAAATTTATAACTAGAAACTAATTTTTTTGCAATGTGATCCTGGATGTACTCAAGGTTCTGCCATTTCCTAGTTATTTGTTAAAATGGGAAAGTGTATTTTTACACATATGCACACAGCCAAAGATGGCAAAAAGGATTTTCCTCAAAGCTGGCAAAAAAAACACAACAAAGCCGCAAACAAACAAACCCATACACCTAAAAAAAAGAGAGAAAATACAAAAAATGCCTCTGGGCAGAGCACATGTAATTTCAAACCTGAAGGAGAATGGTTTGTGAAAGTTGTGGCTGAGCAAAAATAAGTCTAGATGAAACCATTTTACAACTTTAGCTATAGTGCTTGCTACCAAGAGAGTGCACCATGTTACAAGGGCCCCTTACCTCCATTATGGTCCATGTCCTCCTTGTTACTCCAACAAAATGAAAACACCCTTTTAAAACATCTCCTTCAAAAGCTATTTTGTACCTAAACAAAATGACAGAAAACAGTAAATTAAGCAATGATCATCATCTTTTTTTGATTTTTTGTTTTCCAGAAGCCCACTCAACCTCTCCACGGTCTTCCTGCTGTCCTCAGATGCTAGTACTGTATGCTGTGCATCACATGGATGACATTCAAATTGACTGGTTGATAGGAAAGTGAAGAAGATTTGCTAAATGTATGTAGAAATAAACGTTATGCCTATTATTCTCTCATCTGTTCTGTTGAGGTTATTATGCTGCACTGATCATTGTGTTATCTGAACGCATTACAGAGGTACAGCATTTCGTGTTTTGGCTAGCATCTATCATGTGTGGGTGTTTCTCCTTTATGCTCCCCCAAGTTAAAATTTATGTGAGAATTCCTCCCCCCCAAATATATTTATTTATAGTACTGTATGCATGTGCTTGTTACACACACACACACAGTGCACTGGAAACCCTCATGGCACAAAACTATAATTTGTTTATATTTGGCACCCTCACATATAGTCCACTTCATGCACATTTTGGGCAGATCTCAGCATGAGAATTCACTCCTCAGTGGCAGAATGTAAAGTGTGACTGTCTGCAGCTGTATATCTTCCTATAATCTCTCCTGAGCCTTGTTAGTGAGACTTACGTTTACAGATCTGACCAGGGTAGTCAGCCAATATTTTTACTGAAGGGCTCTAATGGCTGTGAGCTAACTAGCAAACAACTCCCTATACTTTAAAATGTAAGTCCTCTACAAATGGGAATAACAACGAGGAGACCCTGTGGCACCTTAGAGACTAACAGATTTATTTGGGCATAAGCTTTCGTGGGCCACAACCCACTTCATCAGATGCAAGGAGTGAAAAATACAGTAAGCTGTATATATATGAAAAGATGAGAGTTGCCTTACCAAGTAGGGGGTCAGTGCTAATGAGGCCAATTCAATTAAGGTAGAAGTGGCCTATTGAACTGGCCTCGTTAGCACTGACCTCCCGCTTGCTAAGGCAACTCCCATCTTTTCATATATTATATATATATACTGCTTACTGTATTTTTCACTCCATGCATCCGATGAAGTGGGTTTTAGCCCACGAAAGCTTATGCCCAAATAAATTTGTTAGTCTCTAAGGTGCCACAAGTATTCCTTGTTGTTTTTGCTGATACAGACTAAAACGGCTACTGCTCTCATACAAAAGGGAATGCTTTTGTCTCTGAAATACTGAGCCGTGACAAGTTAATACTCAGTTACATTACCTTTCCTTCACAGACCAATACTGCAATCCCTGCTGAAGGTGCTCAGTGGCCCCTCCCTCAGACCTCACTGTTCTGTCTCAGCCCTCCTGAATGATTACTTTGCACTATTGCTTGCTGTCCTTTTGTTTATTTGGCTCCTCTGTTTCATGCCTTTTGCTGTCAGTCACCCTCCAGTTTGGCTAGTTCTGCTTGCTGCTACTCCTGGCCTGGCCAGCTGTAATTCCTGCAGCAGAGTTGCCCTTCTGCTTGTTTGGCTCTGCTGCCTGAGGCTACCACTTAAATTAAACTCTTTCAATGCTGCAACTCATGCCGAGTATTGACTCTAGTCCTGAGATTGATTGTTTAGTCTAAGTATTTAAAATAACCTTAGTCTCCTGTGCTGTCCCAGATTCCTCTAACTGGGAGAGAGAGAAGGCGCTGTTGCTGTTTGCTCCCTGGGGCAGGCAGAAACCACAACACCCTGAACTAAAAGACTTGCCCCCCTCACCTCCAGGGTGAAGGGAGAGAAGGAACACATGCACTTTGCTGCCTGGCGTGAGAAGAGAATTTCAGACACTTGGGAGTATTGTGGATTATCTGCTTTAAAAAAAATCATTCAGTGTATGATGTAACTATCAACATCTAGGCCTGTGTATTTGCGGGGAAGGGGGTGCAGTGAATGGGAGAAGGAGGAACAGGTGCTTTATTAAAGAACCACAAGAAAGGAGATAGAATTGAAGCCAAATACATTCTACTAAAAATGGGAAAAGAGCTACAGGTTAAACTCCCTTCCCCATAAAAATGGTTGTGGGTTAAAGACCTCTACACACAGTAAATTGATAAGGATCAAAGGACAAAAGAGCAAGTAAGCATATCCAGCCTCTTGATTAGGGTTCCTAAGTGCTGCTGTAATCCAAAATACCAAAAATAAGCAATACTAAAAATTCAAGGTAGTGGAATAATTATTAAAATAGACAGTAATAGCAATAGGAAATAGTGGTTATTTCATGGCTTTAGAAAGAATCAGTTAGTAGGAGTTTATCTAGACCGAATTTTTCAGAAGACTGAGTGTAGTTCATGGGTTTAGTCTGTGCCGACAAAGTATTTGATTGCAAATCTGACTGCCTTCATCTGAATTGTAGGCACAAAACTTTGTAGTTATGTATCAACCAACCTGATTTAGGGAGCAAACTGGGTAATCAGACATATACTTACTGAAATATATGTGCTCAATTTGTGGGTGCAAAAAGCGCAGGTGGGTATTTTACATCCACCAATATTGAAGCTGCATTTTTCACATTAAAAATTACACCTGTAAACAGGGAGGGCAGTCCTCAGCCTAGATAAAAATTTGACTCAGTGTGGAAACACCTGCAGTTTTAAGAACTGAGTAACTGGAAATATAGACTATATAGAGAAAATAACCCTAATGGAAAAGTCTTATAGAATTGAATATGGATCAAACCTGTAACAGGGTTCATCATAAACTATCTGGAAAACTCTATCATGTAATGTAACAGAGAATGTCATCCTTTCTATGGGTTTATTTTTTTTTACCATTCTATAACACTATATTCTAAGGGTATAATTTTCTATTAAAATCTATAGGATGGTCCAATAAACTACCGAAAAATTGTTTAATTATTTAGTATTTGTATTACAGGGGTGCCCAGAAACTTCATCAAGACCAGGGCCCCAATATGCTAGGCCCTGTACCAACACATAGTTAAGAGGCAGTCCTTGTCCAAAGAACTTATAGTCTGAATAGACAAGGGCAATTTGAGAAGGGAAGCAGAGCTAGAAATGGAAGTCACGTATCCAGTTTAAGGATCACTTTCTTTTTTTTTCAATTAAATTCTACAGGCGTTTTTACAATGAAGATTTTACACAAATTTTTGGTTAATATAATTTTCAGGACCAAAACTTTATGCTTTGGAAAACATGGAGTTTCACCAGGGAAGTATGCAAAGACCTTTCCTTCTCCTTAACCTCTGCTCCTACACAGAGGGACACAGGGACTTGTATTGTTTACTTGTTAGCAACAGTGCCATGGCAATGGAAACCTGGAGGATGAAGGGGGAGCTGGGCAGGAAGCAGTCTTCGCATCCTGTTAAAATGTTTGAGGTTTCAGATTCCTTACTTGTTCCACATCTGGATGAAACCAGGACACTTAACCAAGAATAGTCAGGTGTTAGGACACTCACCCAGATTGGGGGAAGATATAGCTCCAAGTTCTTCCTCTGAATCAGGCAGAGGAGGGTTTTGAACTGATTCAAAGCAACGTAATGGAATCTGGATTTACCCCAGCTACATAAGCACCCTAACCACCTGGCTATTTGTGTTTCTCTCATTTTGGTCAGAAATTCTACCCAGGCCCAAAGAAGAGAACCTTTTCTGATGATGAAGTTTCCTCAAAATAGATATATTCTAGTGAAAAGTTTTAGTTTTGATGAAGATTTTCCAATGAAAAAAAATGTTTTTTCCAAAAGTTTCCAACAAGCTCTTGGTGAAGGAGATTAAACCATGTAATCTCAGGATTGTGTTTTGTCAATTTTGTCCCTGTTACAGTCTTATAAATAGTTTCTTAGCAGTGATTAGAACTTAGTTTATACAGTGTAATTATTCTGCATAATAAATCTTATTATATAGCTAATAAAAACAACTAGGATGTATATTTTGGCTAAAAGAGGTTGGAGTTTATTAAAGTTATAAATTATGGATTTGACTAATGCAGGATAATAAGATTGAGCTATGTTATATATGCACTAGAGTAATCATTCTCCTATTTTTTCCTAATATTCTGTAGTTATTAGAAATTGTGCCCTATTAATCTTCTTTGAACTTCTTCCACAGCTTCTCAGTGCTATAAAAATGAATAACTTGCAGAGAATCCTAGTGCAACCACGAGTCTCTCAGTGCAGCAGCAAGATAAGTTACAAATTACAATCAATAAAGCAAACATCACAGTGAGAACATAACGATCCCCTCTCCTCTACTTACTAGGAAAAATACCCTCAAGCTAAAAGAAAGCGAACTCTTCCAGAGCAAGATAAACATCTAAAAATTACATTTACACCAGCATAATACTTCAAGTGTAAGTGCTTAAAGCAGAGTAAGGGATTTCAAGTCAAAATGGTTTTTAATATTAACTTACTATTTTACAGCCCCTTCATGGAATAGATCCAAAAACCCTTTTAGAGATAATGGGCTAATTTCAGCCCAGCTTTCCCAGGCATAGATGCTTTTGGAGGCACCATGCACAGGAAAAAATCTAACAAGAAGTTTCAGCATCAGGAAGTGTATGGGCTGACAGCAGTCGGGGGACACGGGAACTAGTGTATTTAGGTGCTATGCAAGAAGGAGAGCATACAATAGTAACTGGGGCTTGCATTGGCATGGCATTGCACTCACTTTGCCAATCAGCCCTGTGCCAACAAAAGAATGTTCCCAGCCATCTAACCCATGCCTGGTTATCACCCATCCTTACACTGCATCCATGTCACACTACCCATCAGTACCCAGCCCAGGGAAGCTAATGATCCAACCAGTGGACCAAATTTAGTGATGAATACTGGTCATGTGTCACCTGAGGTATGTTGCACGTCCACTAAGACGATGACTGCATCCAGTGGTAGTCCAGAAAAAGCACGAAAAAACAGGCTTTGCTGCATACATGGAAGGTAAGGTTATCAGATCTGGCAGACTGAGATGGCTTAGGAGAACGGTCTACACAACAATGTCCTCTCAGTGCCCTCCCTCACCTGAACTGCTGTCCCGTGTGATGTCTTTGCTGGACTATGAACACTTTGTGTTTGCAGCTTACAGCTACTACATTACTTCTATAGCATTCCGTTCTGATTTATGAAAAGATATAGCTACAGTGGGTTCAATCCTGGGCATCAGCTCCAGCGGCTTTGGGCTGGTCAGGCAGTACAAAGAAGCTAGCAAGCTGGCCTAGAGGGACAGAAGAGGAACACAGGGGAATCCTCAGGTGGTACAAAGTCCATGTCGCTGACTCTCCCCCTCCCAACTTGGAGTACGGTGAGTTGACAGAAAACAGCCCTTTGCCACATCTTCAACCATTTATAGCAAACTGTTAGCGCCTTTAAATTATGCAAGGGGCTGGTTTTGCCCTCAACTAGCTGAGGACCAAAAAGGTGGTTTAGAGTCACCTTCTTTCAGCACAGTGAGGACTGAGCCCAGTATGTTGTTTTAAAGATAGGTTATTCTCAGTGAGGAATGAAAAAAAAAATCAACAGACTGCAAGGCCTCTGTCATTTTCTGTCTATAAATATTATTGTTAAACATTCAGAATTGAATCTTGAAAATACAGTTGCTTCCACTACACATCATCATCCAGGTTTAAAATTAGGACATTTAGCACCAAAGCATACACCACTAGCCCTTGAGCTAAAAGAGTAATTCCCTTTAAGTTCCAGCAGTTTCCTGCCATCTCCTGTGTACTAATCAATAATTTACAAGTGTGTTTCATAAAATAGTGTTTATTACTATGAGTGGTCCTGGTGATATCTGAGTAGTAATGTTAATTTCCCTAAAGGAGGTGACAATGTTGATTTCAAGGATTTAATAAACTTAAACATTTAAGTATACAGTCAGCTCTACAACCTTTTTCCAAACTATAGCAGAGTAGACAATTGTGAGATACAGTTAATGATTTTTCAAAAGTGTACTGGCAAAATCCTGACTGATGGGCTTCTTGGAAAACACTACAAAAATATGGTATTAGATGGTATTCACTACTATACCCTGCAGTACTCATATGTAGTATAGTAGTCACTTATGATAATGGAGCTCCATCAGTCTTGATGTTTTAGCTATGACTGTGTAGAGTATAACTTTAAATACTTACGGGTTTATAACTTGCTCATATAAATCACATTACTGTTAACCTTGGATTACAGTCTGAGTCTAGAAGTGATTTAATTTTATTTACAAAATGTAATTCTTACCTGATTTTTTTTTTCTAAAAATCTTATCTAAAGGGAAACTGTTGTAGGTTCAGTGTTGACCATTTTATTCTGCTTTTCTAAACAAACGTTAAATAAAATCTTACTGGCCATTGACAGTAAGGCAACCTAGGTACATATGGTATTTAAATAGGTAAATTATTAAATTTTTAAATAGGCTACTGTGCATGCAAAGTAACTTTAAAAAAAGTCTTACTGTTCAATTCTCATTTTATATGCAATCTGTAGTAGTATTTGAGTGGCTCTGTATCATATCAATGATCTTACATTTACAAATAACTAGGCCCAAATCTGCTTTTGTGGTGGTACCTCAACTCAAAGCAGACTTCAGCCTGGCAGATCCAGCCACCTGAAGATTCTTCCAGCATGAGTGAATCCTCCTGTGTCTTAAGGCTCCATCCTGCCTCAGTCCTAGTTGCTAGGACTCCTAGTTGCTAGCACCTGGGCCTGGCCAGTGTATCCCTGCATCTAGGGTATACACAGCTGTTGGAACACTTCCCGAGAGTCATTAGCAGCCGATGCACAATTTATTCTGGGGACCAAGCCAGCATTTGGGAGCCACCTGGATCTGGAGAAAGTTAAAATTGGCTTAGTACCACCTTTATGCTTGCCACTTGCCCAGGTCTTGTGTAGAGCACACTAAGCTGGACAAGAGAATCTGGCCCAGTTATGTTTAACGTAAACAGACAATGTACTTTCTATAACAACTTTGCATACAGTACATAATCATCCTGAACATAATCCAGAATAGTCATAGTCTTTACAGTATGTATTGTTTTGAACAGTCAGCAAGAGCTTATATGCAATAAAACTATTTTGGGAGAAATAGGGCATATGAGTGGGGGGAGGTTCTCAAGGCCACAATGAATTCAGCATTCTGAGCAAGGGCTCTGTATCTGTAGTCCACAGAATGTTACTGTTCACACTGAAAATGAAGAATTGGGAACACATGCTTATCAGCAGGCAATTAAAAAGAGCACTTCCAGGTGTGTGGAACAGCAGCTTTTAAGTGCTACTAAAATTTTACCTGTAAGTAGAATAAACCATCTCTGCTTTCCTCGCTTTAACGTGCTCTGCGTGAATGCCAAGTAGAAATATGTCACAAAAAGACAGAAACATGGGAGCTATAAAGAAAGGAGGCTTTTTGAAGGAAGATGAATCGTTCTCTCTCCATGATTTATATTGCAGTTCAAGGAACAACAAATAGGCCACCCTAAACTGTGGCATTTTTAGGACTCCATGAATTTTCATGTCAAGCTAGCACAAGTGTTGTTAGTGCAGGTGTTTCTGTAAATATGAAATAGGGGGGGAATCCACAGAGGGTCAATGGGCAGACACACTTCTAATTGTGCTGTGTGTGGAACTTTAGCGCTAATGCCACTAGGCTGTGCTATAATACAATAGCCACTGCCTGCAGGCAAGCCAAAGATTTTTTTAATAAGCTTAACACCCTCTGTGCAACTTTATTTAGACGTGTCTTGTGATGTTCCCACATTTATATTCAGCACATTTTAAATACTGTTGAAACAGCTCTCTCTTTATTGTAGGAAAGTGAAATGGGGGAGCAGACACTGATGTGCAGCTGATGAAATCAGACATGCTTCTGAACCTTGCATTGCTCTACTTTTTCTGTATTGTTTGGAACTATTCATGTTTTGCCTGGTCATTTGGGGCCCAATTTTATACCCTGACTTGTGATGGGTAGTTTCTTATATCATAGAATATACTGACAGGAGGCCATGGACCTAGTCAGAGAGTAATGGACTACTCAGTAAGGTGCCAGAATCAGGCCCATTATTTACACTCCTTTTAAGATAAAGAGCCTAAGATTTTAAGATTCTGAGATAAATTTTTGAAAGCTGCATGCTATGAATAAACAGAGGTCACCTTAAGAAAAGCAGAATTTTGTAATTATGGCTGTTCAAAGCAACAGCAAAGCTGCACCACACTGCAAAGAACAGAAGCCTGATGAATGTGAAAGGCAAAAGGTTGTATAATCTGCTAATGCAAAATGACAAAGACATCATTAGGAATGAAGGTCAGTGGAATAATTTCTCTGACTGTAGTACAGTGAGGCTTGCCGATTGGATGAACAGCTGTAGGTGTTCTGATTGCCTTGGGATATTTTGGGAAAATGCTTCAGGGCAAATAAGCTCTTTTGAAACAAAATTTCAATTTTTAATGCCTTCCCACCTAGAGAAGCAGGGCTCAGGGCTATCAGCTACTAGCAAGGGTCAGACAACGTTGCAGAAGTTTTTTTAAATTAATGTGAGACGAAAGGCTTTCAAGAACTGATCTGGACTCTCTGGATGAGACACGAGAAGCTTGGCACCAACTTCAAAGGAAGAGAGAGGTGGCAAACTAACCACAGAATCACCCTGGCTGCAAACATGGAGTCTGAGTCTCTAGTGCCTGGCACCTTGTACCACCATTTATACCTGTGTAAGAATGAATGAATCATGTGTGTAAAGTGCAAACAACTCATACTCACAGAATTTAACATCTACTTTGCACAAGTGCAAAGCACACAGGTGCACGCATGGTGCAATGCCCTGGAGAATCAGGTCCCAAGACTCTAAAATCAGGTTGTGCACAGATTATAATGGGTGGGGCAGATACACTGCCCTGATCCACTCCATATGTGCTGTCTGGGAGGTGCAAACTATTTATATCTCCTAACTGGCATAGAGCGAGCATACCTGGCTCCTATGCCACCTGCTTCTTCAGCCTTGTGTAAGGGATATTGGGTGGGCATGAACAGGGATTGGCAACCTTTGGCATGTGACTCACCAGGGGAAGCACCCTGGCTGGCTGGGCCGGTTTCTTTACCTGCCGCGTCCGCAGGTTCAGCCTATTGCGGCTCCAACGGGCTGTGGTTCGCCGCTCCAGGCCAATGGGGGCTGCTGGAAGTGGCGGCCAGTATGTGACTCGGCCTGTGCCACTTCCCGCAGCTCCCACTGGCCTGGAGCGATGAACCAAAGCCAGTTGGAGCCATGATCCGCCAAACCTGCAGATGTGACAGGTAAACAAACGGGTCTGGCCCGCCAGGGTGCTTACCTTGGTGAGCCGTGTGCCAAAGGTTGCTGATCCCTGCCTTGGGATATGATCCTTTAGCTATCTCCAACTGACAAACAAGTCATCTGGGAACCATTGCAGGCTGATGTATATAAGAGCAACTCACTCTAGCCTGCTCTAAATCTAAACAAAGGCTGGGGTGCAGCTGAGCCCTCCTGTTTGCTGCACTGAGTGCTTCTCAACAGAGAATTTATCCCAGAAAGACAAGTGCTTCTGGGGATGGAAAAATCATACCTGAAAGATCTCTAAATATGCTCTGAGAGGTCATGGATCTGCATGATAGGAGAGAGAACCCATTGAATCATAGAAGATTGGGGTTGGAAAAGGCCTTAGGAGGTCATCTAGTCCAATCCTCGGCTCAAAGCAGGATCAACACCAACTAAATCATCCAAGGCAGGTCTTTGTCAAGCTGGGCCTTAAAAACTTCTAAGGATAGATATTCCTCCACCTCCCTAGGTAAACCATTCCAGTGCTTCACCACACTCCTCGTGAAAATAGTGTTTCCTAATATCCAACCTAGACTTCCCTGCACTGCAACTTGAGACCATTGCTCCTTGTTCTGTCATCTACCACCACTGAGAACAGCCAAGCTCCATCCTCTTTGGAACCCCCATCAGGTAACTGAAGGCTGCTAAGAGTAGGGCACTTGGAGCTAGGGTTAGGGTTCCTATGTGTAGGGTGACCTGCCCTAGAGTAAGGGTTCTTATGGGTTGGGCACCTGGAGCTACGTTTAGGGTTCCTATGGGTAGGGCGCTTGGAGCTAGGGTTAGGGTTCCTATGGGTAGGGTGCCCCACCCTAGAGTAAGGGATCCTATGGGATGGGCACTTGGAGCTAGGGTTAGGGTTACTATGGGTAGGACAATCCGCAATAGGGTTAGAGTTCCTGTGGGTAGGGCACCTGGAGCTAGGGTTCGGGTTCCTATGGGTAGGGCACTTGGAGCTAGGGTTAGGGTTCCTATGGATAGCTCACCCTGCCCTAGGGTTAGGGTTCCTAAGGTAGGGCACTTGCAGCTAGAGTAAGAGTTCCTATGGGTAGGATGCCCCACCCTACGGTTAGGGTTCCTAAGGGTAGGGCACTTTGAGCTAGGGTTATGGTTCCTATGGATAGCTCACCCTGCCCTAGGGTTAGGTTTCCTATGGGTAGGGATCCCCACCCTACGGTTAGGGTTCCTTTGGGTAGGGCTTCCTGCCCTAGGGTTAGGGTTCCTAAGGGTAGGGCACTTCAAGCTAGGGTTACGGTTCCAATGGGAAGGGCTTCCCACCCTAGGATAAGGGTTTCGAAGGTTAGGGCTTCCTGCCCTAGGGTTAGAGTTCCTATGGGTAGGGCTTCCCGCCCTAAGGTTAGGGTTCCTAAGGGTAGGGCACATGGAGCTAGGGTTAGGGTTCCTATGAGTAGGGCTTCCCGCCCTAGGATTAGGGCTCCTAGGGGTAGGGCACCCCACCCTAGAGTTAGGGTTCCTATGGATAGGGCTTCCCGCCCTAGGGTTAGGGAGCCTAAGCATAGGGCACTTGGAGACAGGGTTACAGTTCCTATGGGTAGGTCACACTGCCCTAGAGTTACAGTTCCTATGGGTAGGGCGCTCTGCTCTAGGGTCAGGGTTCTTATGGGTAGGGCACTTGGAGCTAGGGTTAGGTTTCCAATGGGTAAGGCTTCCTGCCCTAGGGCTAGGGTTCCTAAAGTAGGACACTCGTAGCTAGGGTTAGAGTTCCTAAGGGTAAGGTTTCCCACCCTAGGGTTAGGGTTCCTAAATATAGGGCACTCGGAGCTAGGGTTAGGGTTCCTAAGGGTAGGGCTTCCTGCCCTAGGACTAGTGTTCCTAAACGTAGGGCATTTGGAGCTAGGGTTAGGGTTCCTATATGTAGGGCACTTGGAGCTAGGGTTAGGATTCCTAACCATAGGTCACTTGGAGCTAGATTTACGGTTCCTATGGGTAGGGCTTCCCGAGGTAGGGTTAGAGTTCCTATGGGTAGGGCACTTGGAGCTAGGGTTAGGGTTACTATGGGTAGGGCTTCCGGAGCTAGGGTTAGGATTACTATAGGTAAGGCTTCCCGAGCTAGGGTTAGGGTTCCTATGGGTAGGGCTTCCCAAGCTAGGGTTTGAGTTCCTAAGTGTAGAGCTCTTGGAGCTAGGGTTATGGTTCCTAATGGTAGGGAACTTGGAGCTAGGGTTATGGTTCCTATGGCTAGGGAACCCCGCCCTAGGTTAAGGTTCCTTTGGGTCAGGCACTTGGAGCGAGGGTTAGGGTTCCTATTGGCAGGGCTTTCCACCCGAGATTTAGGATTCCTATGGGTATGGCACTTTGAGCTAGGGTTAGGGTTCCTAAAGGTAGGACACTTGGAGCTAGAGTTAGGGTTCCTATGGATAGGGCACTTGGAGCTAGGGTTAGCGTTCCTATGGCTAGGGCACTTGGAGCGAGGGTTAGGGTTCTTGAGGGTAGGGCACTTGGAGCGAGGGTGAGGGTTCCTATGGGTCGGGCTTCCTGCCCTAGGGTTAGGGTTCCTATGGTTACGGCCCATGGATCTAGGGTCAGGGTTCCGATGGGTAGGGCTTCCTGCCCTAGGGTTATGGTTACTAAGGGCAGGGTACTTTGAACTAGGGTTAGGGTTCCTAAGGATAGGGCACTTGAAGCTAAGGTTACTGTTCCTGTGTGTAGGACACCCCAGCCTAGGGTTAAGGTTCCTATGGGTCGGGCACCCCGCCCTAGAGTTAAGGTTCCTAAGGGTAGGTCACTTGGAGGTAGGGTTAGGGTTGCTATGGGTAGGAACTTTCAGATGGCCTTTTATACTTTCTTGACTGTCAGTCAGAAATCATCGCTGGGTCTGGATCCCTGTGGTTTGCTAGGTCACGTAGCTCTGGTTGGTCATCAGCAAGTGCATGGTTCTACACACCTTTAGACTGTGTTACTCATCTCTCCAGGACTTTGCTGATGAACAGGGGGAACCATTTGGTTTTGTGATAGCAATGTTAAGACAGTTTATGACACCAGCTAAGCATGTGACAGCAGAATGCAGATAGCTGTGCTTTAGGCTGTCCTCTGCTTCGCTGGCTAGGGAATTGATGGCCACATTTTACCATGACCTGGAAAATGCCTTTCACTTGTTTACATTCACGGATCTCTCTCTGCTTGATATATTACTTAAAAGGCTGAAACATCCAAACACCTCTTTAGAAAGCCAAGGTTTTTTGTGCAACAATCTGAAGCGGATTATTTCAGCTTGCTGCAGCATGATATAGCACTACTTATACCACTCCAGATAATCTGTGTTTTCCAAAAGGGTTCTGAGATTACATATGTGATCTTCAGTGGCTTGTGTGCATTTCATGGCTTTAACAGGATCCTTGGAAAGATGCTGGTGTTGTACTGGTGGTGGATGTCTGGTTTGTGAGCAGATGGAAGATGCTTTGAGAGCTGAGTAATAGCCAGTTTATGGTTTGCATTTCCTGCTGCCTCTGCATTGCTGACGACCCGCTGAAATATCACTATGGAGCAATTTCTGATGAGGATGTGGTCAGTTTCTTTCATGGCATGTTCACTGTTTGAAAAACAGGTCCAATGATGGTTATTGCAGTGTCCAGGAACCCATGACAGACAAGTCATCAGCGATACACAGTGTTCTAAGTTGAGTGGTGTTGTCATTTGGGAGGGCCAAACCACAGGGATCTATCAGGGTTTCAAACCCAGTTTGATCACAGCCAGTCTCTGAAGTCTCTGAGCACCAGCAGTGTGTCAAATGGTGGAATAAACTGGATTTTTTCAGTTAGGTGGTGGTAAAATGTGTCCTTTTCCACAGGTGATATATCTTCTTTTGGTGCGTAGGTCACAAGGACAAATAAATGTCCATAATGGTGTTGAAGCTGAGCATAAAGTAAGCATGACGATTAAGGTCTGTGCCAGAGGTTGTCTAACCAGTTCTACACCTTCAGTACACTATGGATCATTAGAGTGGAGGAAGGTTGCTCCTTCTACAGTGACTTGATCACTTTTTGGCAGGTGGGCCTCTGTGATGCCAGTGATCATGAATCTGTAGTGGGTGAGCTCACTGCACCTCACAGCTATTTATTCAGCAGCATAGCACTTCCACTTTCCAAATAAGAGATCCATACAAGGCAGCTCCTCATGTGTCCCAGGCTGTGTAACATATAAATCACGAAGAGTCAGTAACTAATACCTAGTTCTGATGTAGCCTTTGTCATCAGTAAATCTCAAAAAGCTTTACAAAATAACTAAGATTTCATTGTCTCACCCATGATATCTCTCTGTAGCGCATGCTTGATCTGTGAATTCTGTCAAATGAGATAAAATTTTTCCCCGTATCACATGAGATGCTTTAAGATGCCATTATTCTTACAAATAAGATGTTTGTGGAATAATTTCAGACATATCAACATACCAGTGGGAGCTCTTCCACTTTAAGGATTAATCTTTTTGCAAAACTAAGGCCAATTATAGTAAATTTTTTAAAAGGATTTTGTAGTTACATCTCTCTGTCATTAAGTGACAGCTCTGATATGAAGGTTGTCAACTAGCACCTTCCATTTTTCACAGTTGCGACAGATTTGTATAGTCCATCTGACAATATTTCTGAATAACTGGCTCTTTCTTCCTCTTCCTGGTTTGTCTGTGATTTTACCTGAGAGTATGAGTGCTGTTCTAGTCACTCTGCAATCAGTGCGCAATATATCTGTGAATAGATGTTACTCTTTTACCTAGGGTCTCCAGTAATTGTGCTCTTTTTACATTCATCCTTCTCAGCACCTCACTCATAGTTTTGGTTATCCGACTAATTGTGGTCACATACTGGAAAAATCATGGAGTAAACATCCACTCTGACTCAGCCAATAACTGATCATTTCATATTATTTCTAGATCATTTATAACACTAAGGGAAATATTACTAATATTAGAATATTGCCAATGTGTCAAATTGCCAATTATCACACCACCAACACAAATCCTTATACAGTAGGACACATTTGGATATATTTTCAGCAATGCAATAAATTCTGTGTATTATTAAATGGTCATAATTTAATTTTAGATTCACTAGCACATGTAATAGCAACATCATGCAATTTGACTCTCTCTCAAAGCACACATATAACTCATATTTCCATCTATCTGGGGCATTTTGTAATAACATTTTTAAAAAAAAATCAGGAAGTTGAGTACGTGTACAGTGAAAAAATCATTTTGGCTTCCAGTTTAACTGGCTATCTGTGCTTAGAATACACAGCATGAAAACAATACTATGTTCGAGAAATTTCATTTGTGTACCTTTCTGGGAGACATTAAAGAGAAACATCACTTTGAGCAATAAAAGCCTTTGATATTTCAAATAGTTAATGCTGTGCAATAAACAGTAACGTACCACAAATGAAATAACTTCAAAGGATCTATAGAAGCCCTTCTTTATTACCTTTGAAATTATGAAAAAATAATGAATGCATATTGGAACCATTACTCACCATTAATGGAATCTTAAGACTTATGGCAATTTATTACTTTCTTAATGTACTCTAGTTATAAGATTCTAAGTGTCAAACAGATAATGAAGCTAAATAATTTGAATTAACATCTGTAGTACAATAGCAGCAACTTGTTTTTTCTAGTACACAATAAATTCAAATCTCTGCTTTCAAGCAGGAATACTGCAGGATCTAGATAACTCATACACAAAAACTACGTTTAAGTAACTTTAGGGGTGTGATGTAAATCAGCAAAAGCAAGCAGCATTTTGCATAGATATTGTAGCACATGTGATACATGTCATCATGCACTGGTATAGTGTGCTTATATGGGGCCTGTTTTGTTCAATATCTGGAGGATGGTGTGGACTGCACCCTCAGCAAGTTTGCAGATTACACTAAACTGGGAGGAGTGGTAGATACGCTGAAGGGTAGGGATAGGATACAGGGGGACCTAACAAATTAGAGGATTGGGCCAAAAGTAGTCTGGTGAGGTTCAACAAGGACAAGTGCAGAGTCCTGCACTTAGGATGGAAGAATCCTATGCACTGCTACAGACTAGGGACCAAGTGGCTAGGCAGCAGTTCTGCAGAGAAGGACCTAGGGTTACAGTGGACGAGAACCTGGATATGAGTCAACAGTGTGCCCTTGTTGCCAAGAAAGCTAATGGCATTTTGGGCTGTACAAGTAGGGGCGTTGCCAGCAGATCGAGGGACGTGACCATTCCCCTCTATTTGACATTGATGAGGCCTCATCTGGAGTACTGTGTCCAGTTTTGTGCCCCACACTACAAGAAGGATGTGGAAAAATTGGCAAGAGTCCAGCGGAGGGCAACAAAAATGATTAGGGGGCTGGAACATGACTTATGAGGAGAGGCTGAGGTAACTGGGCTTGTTTAGTCTGCAAAAGAGAAGCGTGAGGCGGGATTTGGTAGCAGCCTTCAACTACCTGAAGGGGGGTGGGTTTCCAAAGAGGATGGAGCTTGGCTGTTCTCAGTGGTGGCAGATGACAGAACAAGGAGCAATAGTCTCAAGTCACAGTGCGGGGAGGTCTAGGTTGGATATTAGGAAACACTATTTCACTAAAGGGTGAAGCACTGGAATAGGTTACCTAGGGAGGTGGTGAAATCTCCTTCTTTAGAGGTTTTTAAGGTCAGGCTTGACAAAGCCCTGGCAGGGATGATTTAGCTGGGGATTGGTCCTTCTTGGAGAGGGGGTTGGGCTAGATGAGCTCCTGAGGTCCCTTCCAACCCTGATATTCTATGAGTCTATGAATTACGTATTTTTATTATTATTCTAAACTGAGTGTTGACAATAAGGTGGCATGGGTGTAATATCAATTATTTGCTTATTAGCTCTAGTTCTTGAAGCGCCGGTGGTGCTGGAACTAGGGGAGCTGCCATACCCCTGACTTGACGTAGTAACAACAAACACGAAATATAGGGGTTCCATCATCAGCATCCCCACTATAAAATTGGTCCACTACCCCTGTGAAGTCCCTTAATTAATTCCAGTTTCCAAGGTCAAATTACCTTCTTTTGACCATCATCCCTTTCCCTTTTAACATCATTCGACACTTCAGAAAAACTTAGCTTCTCACAAAAGTTCATCATCAATATATTCTAAAGTGTTATTCCTGTGTGGAAAAAACCCTTGCCTCACCTAAAGGGACATGGCCAATCCCCTATGGCAAAAAAAGCCGCAGAGGTGTCAGTCTTAATTTTGAATTCCACTTTGTCTGTTGGTGTCAGGACAGCATTAATGCTATGTAAACATAATTCTGTAGGCTAATTTGTTTGATGGCAATCTTTTGAAGAGGAAAAATAATCCCTTAGAGACAAGAGCTGGCAGAATGATCCAACATGTAAAACAGAATAACCTTGATTATACAAACATCTGAAAAGGTATCATCCAAACCAAGTTCATGCCCACCAATACACTCACTATATTTAAAATTCACTTAGTTATCCAAAACTTTGATCATATAAACTTATTTAATGTCTCCCAAGATGTTTGGATAACAGAGGTTATTATAGTGGACACATTTGCTGATTTTTCTTTCAAAGGGCCCAATGGTGAACTTTTTACTCCTACTGATGAGCAGTTATTTTCCTGAGTAGCTCTACGACTCCAGTGAGACTAACTAAACACTGATGGGACCAAAGTGTTCACAATCTGGCCATGAGTGTATATTAGAAAAGGACAAATGTCCACATTTTAAAGAACACTCTCATAATGTTTGTTAATTGGCATCAGTGTTGGGTAATATTGGGAGATAATTTTTGCAAGGATACAATATGCACAAAAATTAAATGGCTCCTGGAACAAAGTGAGTTTCTCCGGAATAGTGTTTGAGGTACACAAATAGAGTTGAGGAGGAAAGCTAGCACTGCTATTTCCTAAACTATACTTACTTTGTATATACACATTTCCAGCCCCTTTCTTAAGCACTAGAACTCCTTGAATACAGGACTGGTGTAACTGGGAAACCCCTCCCCCCAAAAATTAGCGTGTCTGCTTACATCAAGGTTGAATATAGCCTACAAAGAGAATTTTAAAAGCAACAATATTAATCTGATAGAGGCTATGTAAGAGCTATTACAACCATGCAGTATATTTTCTAACATTGTAAAACTCAGGATAATAACTTTGTAGCCTATTATAACAACCTGTAAGAAGTATAATCACTTTTTAGGGGTTATATTGTAAATCTGTACTTTGATTGTTATGGCTGGATTGTATTAAGACTTACTCAGTCATCCTTCCTATCATGAGTCATCAAAAGTCCTCCTACGATATGACATAACAGCTACAGTATAGTCCACAATGACAAACACAAGTGCCTAATAGGGAGATAGCTCTTTAAGAGCTCTATGGGGGGATGTAGGAATGAGTTGTATCTGGGTCGTTGTTGCTAGCCAGATCCACAATTAACAGTCTACACTCAGAAGTTTTTAAAATTGGGTGTGGTAGTTTTGAGTATTCTCAGTAGGTTCCCAGGAGCTGGACTCAGACTCTGTGGAGGAAGCTGCTTTACAAAAGGCCATGTGCCCTGTGTGGATTGGGAGAAGCTGAGCCCAGAAGCAGAAAGCAGGTGGTTTTCCCCTAACTCTGAAGCATTTTGCAGCAGGTTAGTGATATCCTTAACCCTCCAACAGGGAAGCCCTGGGAGTGTTAACTATAGAAATGGGTAATTGCGAGGGAAAACTAATTTTTTATTTCAATTGTATACTTGGAATGTTTGATTTTAGCCTAACTTCTTTAGTTAAATTGTCTCAACTAGCACGATTCACTGACTTCTCTTATTTGAATGTGATGATGGGAAAAGAATCACTTATATTTTGCTATTCTCAGTTTCTATTTTTCTTGTAACAGGTTTTTTAAAATCTATGTAATTAACTGAGTGGTTGGTTAAGTAGTTAGCTGACTGGTTAACAGTGATTTCAGCAGAGGAGGAGGAGGAAGAGTCTGCATGGATTCCAGCTGAAGATTTCTCCAAGCAAATGGAGGGAAGATGTTGTTGTAGTGCTTTTGACTCAGTGGACTGTGTAGATTTTGGTGATCAAAAACTACCTGAACTCAGCCTAAGCTTTTGGGAACTCTGAATTACTTCTCACTATATTTCTGTGGGGTCTGACCTGTTTAGATTAAATTTGTTCTCTGTATTTATGCTTATGTGTAACTGTGAAGATAATGCATGTGGCTTATAAAGTAGCCATGTTATGTTATAAAAACTAAATTGTTTCTTTATTATAAGATTATATAAAGTTGATACTTAAGAATTAAGTTAATTCCTTTTGTTCTTTTGGACTTGATTGTGGGGAGGTTGGCCCTGTGCAAACCATGCTGAAAATCCTCAATGACTGAATTCTGGATCTCCATATGCCTTTCTGTGAAAATTGTTTTTAGGCACTAGGAGAAGGGCAGTGAAGTAAACTCTAGCCCACCCAAAGGTGACACTAGCATGCACGCTGCCTCCTTACAGCCCAAAGCAATTTACTCTCTGAAGGACTGACTGCAAGAGACAAAGTTCCAGAATGACTGAGAGCCAGAAATCTGCAAAGGAAATGATAGTGTAGTATAGTTAAACTACTAAAGCCAAGTGGAAATCATGAGCATGATAAATCAAATGCTACACTATAGAAACACAAAGACCATCCCTGCTATAACTTGGGTCGGATCCTGGCACTCAATTCACCACTCTAATAAAAATGGCCAATAAACCTGGGCAGCTGAGGAATGCCTGGGTGGTATACTACTGACATAACGGTCCCTACACCACTGCCTTGAAGCACCTGGCTTTGTGGACATGACAGAAGTATTGCAGAGGTGGAGAGAGTATGGCAAGAGCACTACTGTATTTTGGCAGTCCCTGTCGGCAAGGTGCTGTTTCCAGCTAGGTCACCCTGAGGATATTCTCCCTTATGCCAGGGGCTGAAAGGCCCTCAGAATTGGTTAGGAAAGGGGAATAAGATTAGCTGAGAGTCACCTTTGCCTGCCTCCTCTCCCCAGGATTCTGAACCAGTGCAGCCTAGCTGGACCCAAGGATTGGGACCTGAACTGAAGCCATGTCCTCAAAAGTGTTCATTATAGAGCAAAGACCACCTTTGCATCCCCCTTCCTGAGCTGCACTGTTCTCTTCAGTCATAGCCAAAGATCTGGGCCACTAATTGTATCTTGGATTTCAAGGCTTTTTTTTTTTTTACAAAAGTAACTCTTTTCCAGTCATGAAAATCAAAGCATCTGAAAACCACTCACTTTTATAATTTAAAAATATTTCAATAAAACAGTCAATGGTATTTTTTCATATTTGGTAATTAAGTTAAATCTCAGCTGAGAGTCAGGCTTCAGCGTCAAGTGAAAATAAATGGCTGAGTTATAAAGCACTAAAAATAGGAATTCAAAATACAATCACTGACACAACCTTCATGTTGGCCCCTACAGTATTATAAAAGACATTTAGCAAACAACAAGGTAGCTAATGATGCAGTAAGCATTTTCATTCAGCACTCAGAGACAATTCACCACACATAATTAGAGCATTACTAGAGGCATCAACTGTCTAGCATGCCTGAAAAACAAATGTCACCTGCTTCAAAATATGGTAGTGATTCTAGTTAGCTTATGTGCAAAGCTTTAACAGTCATAGGAAGAAATTAATACAAAAATATTATGCAAATGACATGGCTCACATCTTGTTTTGAAACATCACAGAAATTTGGAAGAGGTCTGTTTTTCAGTGTCTTTTATTGAACTTTATAATAAGCTTTATAATAAAATGAAGGTACAAATATTTTGGCCATCAAACAATGAGCAAATACTATAAAGTATATAATGTACTGGCTAACGGCCCTATTCATCTTATTGCAAAGGTTGAGTAGGTGTGAGGAATACAGAATAAGTTCCTAAATTATTATGTGTATCCTGTCTGGGATAGAATGTCAGACCTGTTCAGCTGGATGATGCTATGTCACCCTCTACTGGTGGGTGACCAAGTATATGAACCTCACACTACTATAGCTAATTGAGTTACAGAAGCCAGAATTAGAGAAGCCATATTAGGTCATCTTATTCATTTTCCTGGCATATACTCAAATTGCAAATTTTCAGTAAAAATTTCTTATACTGATTTTAAGCTAATATAAATCTGTGACATTTGTACAATTATATGCAGTACCAGCCCAAATTTATTAAAGTGCTATGATCAGCATAATGCTTTCACATAAACATTCGTAGAAGTGACAAGAATACAGAAAGCCAGACTTGCATTAGTCATCTGGAACCAATGGTACCTCACGGTTAGACGAAAAAACAACCGAAGAATAATGAGCAACTCTGATACAAATATGCCTATATATTTTTCCTTAAATTCCCCTAAGGGCTCATTGTGATGTTGAGCCATAGTCCTCCATAGGGGAAAGTGTAGAGGTGCACTGCTCAGTCAGAACTTCTAGAAACATTGTGTTTGAGGTGTGTCGTACTGTGCCACTTCTACATCCTCCAGAAAGTAAGTGTTGTGCTCCAAGTGAGACCAGCACCCCTTTGGAGAGACTATACCTTCTACAATAGGAAGCAATCAGACATAGGCCTTGTCCTCCCTGAGCACAAGGAAAGTGATTATACCTGTGCAGAGGCTCACAGCTTTGTGCAGCGTTTTCCCTCATACTCATGCAGGGAAAGTGCAATATTACCTAAAAATGAGGATTCAGGACATTCATAACTTTAGCCGCCTCACAGACTGTTTACTTATACTCAATTTCTTCAGGAGCCTGACATCAGAAATGAGTTATTTGTTTATTATATTGCTCTATTTCTCCATGGAGGCAATGGACCCTCCTGAGGAAAACTAGTGAGCCCTTGGGACACTCCACTCCTGTCTTGAGGAACTAATCTATGGTGACAATCAGGGTCCAGACACCCCCTAAGGGGACAGCAGGAGGCCTGAACCCCAAAGAATAAGCAGCTTAATCGACTGTTGGTATACAATGTTATTGTGTAGAAATTGTGTTGAGTAAGATCTTTTATGAAAGTTTGTAATGTTCTGAACTTGATGGTCATTATTGGATATGCATACAGACTGGTTATGAATCTCTGTATTTATGTATATAGAATACTATGCCTATGATCTGTACAACAATTTCAAATATACCTCACACCAGGGAAGAGCTCCTTCCAAGTCAGGTGTCTACACAAAACCAGATGAACATAAGGATCCCTGGTATGACCCAGGAAAAGCAAAATGACAGACCATTACAGTTAATGGGAAGACATTGAGAGACCCCGGCTACCAAGTTGAGCAGGAGCTTCTCCCACTCTGAGTAACCACGAATCACCATATTTAAGAGAGTGAGAAAGGGGAGGAAAAACTCCTGCAAACCCTTGAGAGAAGGGATTTGAAATGAAGGCTATCCAGTACAGAGGGACAATCTTGAGGGTGGGGTACAGTCTGTGAACACTGGGTCCCCCATTAGGGCTATGGGACATGCTGGGAAACTGTTCAGAGGGAATAGAAAAGGTGGAGGTATTAGAAAAGGGAGTTTATCTAATATAGAAGTGTAAAGCCTGGTTGTGTCTTTATGTTTATTTTCTGCATAACTTGTAGGTGTTTGCTTTTCCTTACTGTTTCATCTTTGAAGCTATGGTTACACCATTGATTTAACTTTATTTTTACTCCAAGTAGGTCTCTGGTGTGCGGACTGCGTATGCCAAAGTGAACTGGTAATGGAGGATGGTTTTTCACACTTTGTGGGGTGATGAACCAAAGCTGAAAAGTCTAAGTATCTAGTAATTAAGAACTTGGGGAACTGGATTTGTGGAGACTCAGGAGCAGAGGGGCTACAAGGAGTAACTAGGCTGGTGGAAGCCAGAGTGAGAATTTTATACCCATGGGCTGGCTACTGGTGTCAGGGCTCTGAGTCATAGCAGCATAACATTAAGGCACCTAAAATTCCAAAGCAGGTGATGACAGAACCCCTTACTGGTCTAAGTGATCCCCCAAATGTCACAAACATCATTATGACACAAGTGGGGCTGGAGGGAAAAGCAAGGTTTGAGGGGAAACCAGGATTTGTTCTTAGTTTGACAATTTCCTGTGTAAAAACTTCTTAACCACTCATATGTACCTTTCAGGAGCTCATCCAACTACTAAGGTGTAGGTGACTTCTGAGTATTCTTCTGGCTCTGTCAATCTGTTTTTTCACTTCAGCAGGTGAGTGTTGTAGTTTTAAAAATGCTTGATAGAGATCTTGTAGGTGCCTGTCTCTGTCTGAGGGATTGGAGCAAATGCGGTTGTATCTTAGAGCTTGGCTGTAGACAATGGATCGTGTGGTGTGTCCTGGATGGAAGCTGGAGGCATGTAGGTAAGTATAAGCGGTCAGGCTAGTTTCCAGAGGTGGTATTTATGGTACCATTGCTATTAGCACAGTAGTGTCCAGAAAATGGAACACTTGCGTGGATTGTTAGGCTGAGGTTGATGGTGGGATGGAAATTGTTGAAATCATGAATCCTCAGAGGCTCATTTCAATGGATCCAGATGAAGAAGATGTTAATGTAGCGCAAGTAAGAAAGGACGTTAGGGGACAAGAGCTAAGGAAGCACTGTTTCTAAGTCAGCCATAAAAAGTTGGCATACTGTGGGGCATACAGATGACAGAGCCAGAAGAGTATCAGAATTCACCTATTACAAGATAGGCCCAACAAAGAAACAACAGAATGCCATCTAGCCGTCACCTTCAGCCCCACAACTAAACCCTCCAGTGCATCATCAGAGATCTACAACCTATCCTGAAAGATGATGCCTCACTCTCACAGATCTTGGAGACAGACTGTCCTCGCTTACAGACAGCCCCCCCACTTGAAGCAAATACCTCACCAGCAACCCACACCACAGAACAAAAACACTAACCAGGAACCTATCCTTGCACAACCTCGATGCCAACTCTATCCACATATCTATTCAAGTGACATCATCATAGGACCTAATACACAGCCAAGCCATCAGGGCTCATTACCTGCACATCTACCAATGTGATATATGCCAGCAATGCCCCTCTGCCATGTACATTGGCCAACTGGACAGTCTTTAAGCAAAAGAATAAATGGACACAAAACTGACATCAGAATCATAACATTAAAAACAGTAAGAGAACACTTCACATCTCTGGCCACTCAGTAACAGACTTAAAGGTGGCAATTTTGCAACAGAAAAGCTTCAAAACAGACTCCAACGAGAAACTGCTGAACTTGAATAATATGCAAATTAGACCTGTCAATTTAGGCTGAATAGAGACTCGGAATTGCTGAGCCATTATACACATGAATCTTATTTCCCCATGTTAAGTATTCTCACACCTCTTGTCAAACTATCTGTAATGGCTATCTTGATTATCACTACAAAAGTTCTTCTCTTAATTAATTAGCCTCTAGATTGGTAGGCACAACTTTCACCTTTTCATGTCTCTGTATGCTATATATAACTCCTCACTATACGTTCCATTCTATTCATCTGATGAAGTGGGCTAGCCCATGAAGCTTATGCTCAATAATGTGTTAGTCTCTAAGGTTCCCACAAGTACTCCTGTTCTTTTGCGGATACAAACTAACATGGCTGCTACTCTGAAACCTGAATATTTGCCATTTTCCTTGTGTGGGTCTGAGTCAACTCACTCATTTGGAAATTGTTCATCAATGACTTTCCTTCTCCAGCTCAACAAGACTATTAAAGCCAGCCTGGATTCTAACTACCGTAACCAATCTGTGGCCATAAAGAACAGAAGCTAAATTCATAGATTCATAGACTCTAGGACTTGGAAGGACCTTCGAGAGGTCATTGAAGTCCCAGTCCCTGCCCTCCATGGCAGACCAAAACTGTCTTAGAACCATTCCCTGATAGACATATCTAACCTACCTCTGTAAATCTCCAGAGATGAGATCCACAACATCCTAGGCCATATTCAGTCCTCCAGTGTTAACTACCTGACAGTTAGGAACTTTTTCCTAATGTCCAACCTAAATCTCTCTTGCTGCAGTTTAAGCCCATTGCTTCTTGTTCTATCATTAGAGGCTAAGGTGAACAAGTTTTCTCCCTCCTCCTGATGACACCCTTTTACTGGTTATGTCACACATGTGGCACCAGGGATAGAACACAGGAAAAGTAAAGGGCCAGATCTCCAGCTCTCATAAAATGGAGTTGTTCCATTGACTTCAAAGGACCTCTGCCAGTATACAGCTGCTCAGGGTCTGGCACTGATTCCAGAAATACAGATTTGATACCACTTCAGCTAAAGGAGAATTTATTTGATTAACCAGAGTAGCATATTTTCTAAAACAAGATTGGACTAATAGAGTAAGAGTTATTTGTGAATGGTATCAAGAAAAAAAATCTTTGGATTTAATAGATTTTACATTTTTTTTCTGATCTCCTTAGCAAAAAGGTGAGAAGGGAGATATTATACCCTACAAGACATTTTTAGCAAAATGTACAACTAATTGTATTAAAGGAGGCTATGGTTTTCATTTACAAACACTTCCAACAAAAATAGAGAGAGTATACTGAAAAAACAGATGAGAGATTCTAGCTATTTTGTAGTGGGAATACTGGAAGAAGTGGGTTTATTAACAATGTAGCAAACTTGTGATTGAGTCAATATAATGGCATTTTTCAAAGTATTTGACACTCACAGTTCAGTGAAAAGTCAATTGACTGTCAGAATATTTGTTTTGGAATTGAGAGAAATCCATTGTAAAATTAATTGTGGTCTTTTATTTGTAGACGGCTTTGTCCTGCAGTACTTGCTAAACGCTATCACCACTTTTACTGCTTGCACTTTAGTTGAAATTTGCTTGTGGTTATTAATATTCCCTAACTATTGAGAAATTCTTTGCCTTCTTTTTTAAAAGGCTAACTAGTATTTCAGCAGAAACCCAACTTGCTATGAAGTGGATAATTACTGATGGCCTTGCTTAAAGCTTCTTATAAATCTATAAACATGCCAGCTTAGTTATATTTTTTGGATGAGTAACCTTCACAAAAGGTTAATAACTTTGTGATATATGTAAACATTTTTAGAAGAAACTGGTTCATCTTTTATTGCATTAATTCAATTATCAAAGGGAAATAGGAACTATGAGTTTACTTACACCCACTCAAACAAAACATGTAATTCGGATGAAAAATCTGATATATAACAAATAAATATATCTAACAGATTTTCTTGAAGGTGCTAAGGTGCTGTATGAGAAGTGACAGTACTGAAAGACCATCCATGAGAGTCAAATAAGGAAATATATAATGCTTGACTCAGTACAAATTTCATTTGTATAAGATGATGGTTCTAAATCTTACCCTCAAGTATCTGTTTGCATTTCACACAATGTAAACATATCATACTCTGTGTAAAATTAAAAACACACAATCATTTGGGTTGAAAGGAAGTTAGAGTTCTGTAAACAAAATTGCATGTCATACATGGAAAATATTGTGCAAGCTGTATTGCCTTTAAAGGACCTGATCCAAAACTTACTAAAAAAATCAATGGACGGACTCCCATTGACTTCAATGGGCTTTGGTTCAGGCCCAAAGAGCACAGTGGATATAGTTAATGGACCAGATCTGTAGCTGCAGCCAGTGATTGCTCTGTGCATCTGGAAGGGGTTGGAGGAAGTGTGGAGATGGCTAGATCACCAGCACAACACAGAGCAGCCTTTAGTCTACTCTAGCAAGTGCTGACTGCCACCCAGCCCAAAGGCTGGTTACTGCTCCTGGGAAACACTGGAGTACAAGAATTTGTGAACACTTCATCCCCTAGCCACAATACTTGTTCTAGCCATAGGAGGTTAAGGATGGAACAGGAACTACTATGGTGGTGCTGCACCACCCAAAGTTCTCTGAAGCAAAGGAGGCTCCCCTTCCTCTGGCCAGTTAGACCAGCTTTAGGGCAAATCTGCTGCTGTAGAGTGCCACAGAGTTGCTCTTTTGGAGTGTCATAAACAGATAGTTAAGGGTTAATGCCTCTTTTACCTGTAAAAGGTTAAGAAGTTCACCTAGCCTAGCTAACACCTGACCAGAGGAACCAATGGGGGGATCAGGATGTTTCAAAAGGAAGGAGGGAAGTTTCCTTTGTTTAGTCAGTTTTCAGTTTCAGCCGGAGTGAAAAAGATCAAGGAACCAGCCTCTTATCAGAGTAGTAGGTATTAGAAAGGAATAAATAGGTTAATGCTTATTTCTTTGTAACTTGTCCTGAGAAATTAGAGGAAGAATCAAATTGGGTATTTGGGTATTTTTTGTGTAACTAAGTTTTGCCCAGGGGAACATCCTTTGTGTTTTGAATCTGTTGTCTGTGAGAGTAGATTCATAGACTCTAGGACTGGAAGGGACCTCGAGGTTCATCGAGTCCAGTTCCCTGCCCTCATGGCAGGGACAAATACTGTCATTAAGACCGTCTGATAGACATTTATACTAAACCTACTCCTTAAATTAATCTCCAGAGATGAGATTCTACACCTCCTTAGGCAATTATTCCAGTGTTTAACTAACCCTGACCGATTAGGAACTTTTCTAATGTCCAATCTAAATCTCCCCTTGCTGCAGTTTAAGCCCATTGGCTTCTTGTTCTATCATTACAGGCTAAGCGTGAACAATTTTTCTCCCTCTCCTGATGACACCCTTTTAGATACCATGAAAACTGCTATCATGTCCCTCTCAGTCTTCTCTTTCACATATAACAAACCACACTTTCTTTCCAGCCTTCCTTGCGTAGTCATGTTCTCAGACCTTTAACTCATTTTTGTTGTTTCTTCTCTGGACGCTCTCAGTTTCTCCACATCATTCTTGAAATCGGTGCCAGAACTGGACACAATACTCCAGTGAGCCTTAACAGGCAGAGTAGAGCAAGAATGGATTTCGTGTCTTGTACAACACACCTGTTATGCATCCCAGAATCACATATTGCTTTTTTTGCAACAGTATCACACTGTTGCTTCATATTTAGCTTTGGTGTCCACTATGACTCCCTAGATCTCTTTCTGCCATAACTTCCTGTCCTAGCATCTCTGTCCCCATTCTGTATGTGTGCAATGATTGTTCCTTGCCTAAGTGGGCACTTTGCATTTGGTCTTTATTGAAACTTCATCTGTTTACCTCAGACCATTTCTCCAATTTCAGTAGATCATTTTGAATTTTGACCTGTCCTCCGAAGACAGTTTGCAATCCCTCCCAGTTTAGTATTCGTCCGCAACTTTAATAAACGTTAACTTTCTATGGCCAACATACTAAGTCATCGATGAGATAATGAACAGGCGCCAAACCAGTACCCCTGGGACACCCAACTTGTTTAGCTTTCCAGCCAGGATTGGGAGCCATTAATAACTACTATCCTCTGAGTACGGTATCAGCCAGTTATGCACCCATTTATAGTGCCCATCTAAATTGTAATTTTTGCCTAGTTTATCAATAATGGATATCATGCAGACCATACCAAATGCCATACTAAAGTCAGTATACCACAAGTCCAACCGCCTTCTCCCTTATCACAGGCTCGTATCTATTCAAAGAAAGCATATCAGATTGTTTGACACGATTTGTTCTTTACAAATCCATACTGGCTATTCCCTATCACCTTACACCCTCAAGTGTTTGCAGAGGACTTCTTTAATTACTTGCTCCATTATTTCCCTGGCACAGAAATTGAACTAACGTGGTCTGTAGTTTCCTGGGTTTGTATTTTTATTTCCCTTTTTAATAGATGGGCACTAATTTGCCCTTTTCCACTCTTCTGGAAATCTTCCCGTCTCCCATGACTTTCCAAAGATAATAGCTCAAGAGGCTCGTACCTCCTTCTGATTAACTCCTTGAAGTATTCGAGGATGCATTTCATCAGGCCCTGTGACTAAGGACACTAACTTTTCTAAGTGATTTTTAACATTGCCTTTTTTTATTTTAATCTTCTAACCTACCCCTTCCCCATAAAGCATTCACTAATCGTTAGAACTTCCTCGACTTCTCATGAACGAGTGAAACAAAGAAGTCATTAAGCATCTCTGCCATTTCAATGTTTCCTGTTACAGTTTCTTTCCTCCACTTTGGGGAGCAGCTGGGGCCTACCCTTGTCCTTGGTCTTTCCTCTTGCTTCTAAATGTATTGATAAAAAGATCTCTCTTGTTTCTCCTTTATTCCGAAGCTAGTTTGAGGCTCATTTGGCCTTTTGCCTTTCAATCCTTCCCTGCTTCCACTGTTAATTTGCCTATATTCATCCTTTGTAATCTGATCTAGTTCGTGCATTTTTTACTAATGACATCCTTTTTAGTTATGGTAGGTCATGTAAGAATTCGATGGTTAAGCCAATGGTGGCTTTTAGCAATTATCTATCTTTCCTACCCATACCCGGAAAGCATATGCTTTTTGGGCCTTAATAGTGTCCTTTGAAAAACTGCAATTCTCCATCACGATTGTTTTCCCCTCAGTCTTTGATTCCCATGGGACATTACCTATCAGCTCTTCTGAGCTTACCAAAACTGCCTTTCCTGAACCATCAATTGTCTCTATTTGTGTGTACTCGCCTTTCTACCTCCTTAGAATTGCAAACTCTATGATTTCATGCATCAACTTTCACACAGCTCTTCTAACTTTCAAATTCTCGAATTCCTGAGTTCTTCCCCCCTCGCCCCCCCTATTTGTTAAAATCAAGCTTTACGAATACAGCTCCCCCCTAAAGTAGTTTTGTTTCACCTTCTGAATAAAAAAGTTGTATGCTAAATTCCCCCGAGGGTTTCTTTTACCTTTCTGTTCTTTAAATTAAAAGCCTTTTGTCTTATTTACTAGATGTTTTCTTGGGTTTTTAGATCCAAGGGGGTTGGATCTGGATCCACCAGGAGTTGGTGGGAGAAAGGAGGGGGTATGATTAATTTCTCCTTGTTTTAATATCTAAGGGGTTTGGATCTGTGTTCACCAGGAAATTGGTGAAGTATCTCAAGGCTACCCAGGGAGAGGAAGGTTTTGGGGGGAAAGAGGGTGTTCCAGACACTGAGAAATCTGGGTGGTGGTAGCAAGACCAGATCTAAGCTGGTAGTTAAGGTTAGAACTTCTCATGCAGGTCCCCCACTTCTGTACCCTAAAGTTCAGAGTGGGGAAGGAACCTTGACATGGAGGATCTGGCCAATTTTGTCCAGCCAAAGACTGCAATCAATCCCATAAATACCCTGCTTCTTCCTTCAGACTGCATAAAAATCATAAGTGAAATTTAGTATTAGAATGTAGCTCAAAATAAATTATCGTAGAATACAGAGCTTTACAATTGGTTACTAAAGCTGTAGTTCAGAAGGTTGCAAGAAAGATAGTGGTACTACGGAAGTGTCACAATCTGGCCGCTAGCATCTGCCAAAATAAAGCAATTTAATATAGCAATATACATAAGAGCACAATGCATACATATCCATATACATGAGCAAATCACACACATACATTTTCAATTTAGTTTTGAGCTTATGCTAGGTGTGATTTTTATGAATGAGACTCTGAACTGGATCGCTGAAGCTAAAGCCATATGTACCATAGCTGATGTGTAAGAGACAGATCTTGTAAACAGCTATGCACATCAGTAACTTTATGTGAGCAGCCACAATGAAGTAAATTGGACTATTTACATGAGTAAATTAATCATGTGAATAAATGTTCACAGGCCTGGGTCCTAATTATGTAAAATATAATGCTATATAAATATTAAGTATTATTATGTTTCTGGAGATCAAAAATATCAAACTGTTGTACCAAGGTCCAAATGTGGGAACCTGAATAAGGGACACAATAAAACCTTCAGTACCTTCAACTTCAAAAGACGTGGAATTTCTCTAATAAAATTAACATTGAACCTAATTATGAAAGCGAGATAACACCCAACGTGTATGTGGTCTGGAGGTAAACGTGAACTGAAACAAAGGACGGTTAGTCCTTACCAGTAATACAACCATGGTAAAAATAGCATTTAACCAACCAAATGATATTGTAGGCTGTGAAGGCCAAATTACTCACATTTTAATATATATACGTATATGAAATTACAAATCTATATTAAATCTATACATAAAATCTTACCATGTACCCATCTTTCCTCTTCCATTGTCTGTCTGATGTTACTGCCTTCCATTTGTAGAGCATGCTTTCATGTCTCTCTTGCTCTACCACCAGTTAGTCTTCAGTGATGGTTTTTCAAGTAGCCCAGTGCACCAATTCTGCAGCCATTTTTTTCCACTGCCACAGACTGTTAGCATGGTCAGAAATGCTAGAGGATATTTACCATAAAGTTTCAATGTTTTGCATATTTGAAACTTCCAACTTCCTGCCTCCCTTAGTAGTACCTTACTTCTTCAGTAGCTTTATTGAAATTAATGGGATCGTTCAAAAAAGTTGGCAGAATGTAGACCTACATACTTTTAAATCCCATTAGCATGAAACCTGGTATATCCTAAGTTGCAGCCCAGAGCAAAATTTTTATAGCTGAGTTAAACCTATGGATTTTTAATGGGAATGTTGAACAGCAACATTTTGCTGTAATGGATATGAAGAACAGAACTTACTAGGAGTTGGTAAGGTCAGTGAAAAAAACATGGTTGTAATTTTCTCATGTTTAAGCTATTGTGCCCGATGTTACCTTGTGACAAATCAGCTATCATGGAGGTCCAGTTTGTGCAAACTGCTCTTTAGGGAAGGGAGCATTTTAGTATTTCTTAATGAGATATTGGATCATTTGAGAAATATTTTGTCCCAAGGAACAACAGAACAATTAATTTAATGTCATATCATAGTACAGGAGAAGGCTGCAGCACATGTTTATTTGTGTGGAATAATAAATCAAGAGAAGCCCAAAGCAGCATTTGTGGTCTGCTGCTTTGAAACTAGAAAGCTTGCAGAGTAGTTGGGCTTATTTAATAATTTATCACTATCTCTTGCTAAAACCAATCTAATGAATTATTTTAAGTTTTGGTAATGTTAAAGTGTCAAACTGATTTGGTGTTAAGAGGAAAAAGCTAGACGAAACCTGGTAGCCCACATGGCAGCGGGGAGCACAGTCTGACCATTTTTCCCTAGGTAAGAATTCCTTTATTTGAAGAATTTGATGACTTGTTTTTTTTTTTACAGATATTTTCTCTAGTAGGTAATTAGTATGATACCGTATATACCTTTGATTCTAGTTAAAGTACAATGTAAAGTTTATAGATCACATTCTTTCAGCATTAATAATTAAATACTTTTTGGCACAAACTGAAATTACTTTCGAGTTGAACTTCATATAGGACAGAATTCACTCCTCATGTACTGACTCAAGGAAAGCTCGATCCTTAAAAATACTTATACTGTGGCTGATTCATCTCTCTTGTACACCAGTTGTATACCAGTTTAACTCCATTATCTTCAGTGGAGTTTCTCTTGATTTACACCAGTGCAAGGGTTTGATCCAATGTCCACTGAATTCAGTGGAAGTTTTTCCACTGACTACAATGAACATTGGATTAGGCCTAATTAACTTTCATTCAAGAAGCTCAAAGTATTTCTCAAATATTAAGAACAAAATCTGCTCTCCAATATAATACACAGCTCCCATCAATTTGTTCATGGATATCAACGGGAAGAATTTGGTCCTAATTAAGCTGCCAGTGACCAGGGGGAAGGAGGAGGATGATAAAATGGACATATTTATATTAAGGACTGGTAAATTGAGTCTGATGTACAGAGAGGTTGTTATTTTCCTAGAGTTGCACAGCCAGCCATTGACCAATGGGTGCTCCGATTCTTATGCACTGGCTCGAAAGCACTTTTACAAGCAAGACACCAAATTATTTTAATCCCTCATCTCAATGGTATTGAGTTTGCCTCTCAGTGGGTTATATCCAAAGGTCAGTTTCCATTGACTTCAGAGGCTTTGGAGCAGACCTTATGTAAACAGTAGGTTATGTTGCAGTTTATTGTCATGTTGACTTACTTCCCTCCCAAACAGTTTGGGCTAGATTGTATTGCCCCCACGATGGCATATGGGAATAAAGCAATTCTGCTAGAAATGTATTTTTTCTGTTTGCTTAAATGACTAATGATATAAGTAGTTTAAAATATGAATCGTGAAATGTAAGCAGGAGTCAAATTAAGAGTGGAGGGAAATGCATTTTCTTACTGAAATATAGTATATAGTATAGTATAAATAGAGACATTAGCTTAATATATATTCCTCCCCCAAAAGTCATTAACTTTGAGTTAAGTATGATAGATCTGCTAACCCATCAATGCAAACTGTATAAAACAAGGAAATCAGCAGTTAAGTTATTCAACACTCAGCTACACTCCACTACATTGTTACATACCCATGTCTAAATGGTGACTGTGGTAGTGGAGTAGAGAAGCGGAGCTAGGATCAGGGATGTGGGTGATGGGAGTTTAATGAGGGGTGATGCTGTGGGGCAGGATATATATACACACAAGGTGACCAGATAGCAACTGTGAAAAAACAGGACAGGAGTGAGGGGCAATAGGCGCCTATATAAGAAAAAGTCCCCCAAAACGGGACTGTTCCTTTAAAAATGGGACATCTGGTCACCATAAATATATAGCAACGTGTAAAGGAGTGAGCCTGAGCATTGTTGTGGGGACCTGCGAGAAATCTGTGTGCTTTTGAGAGATGTGGAGATAAGGCACATCAGGGTTGTCTGCAGGCAACATGGGGAAAAGTGGAATGTTAGCTGGTAGTGCCTGGGGAGAAGTGGAGTGCCACTTGGTTCCCCAATCAGGCCACCC
The DNA here is from genome assembly GCF_003597395.2 of Chelonoidis abingdonii. Lineage (NCBI taxonomy): Eukaryota > Metazoa > Chordata > Testudines > Testudinidae > Chelonoidis > Chelonoidis abingdonii. The sequence goes on from NC_133783.1 coordinate 42,908,122, forward strand.
ATGCAGCAGGGCTCTCCACTGCCCCACGAACAACTGTGTGTTCACAAACAACTGTGTGCTTAATTATAAAAGGTCAAACAGCCTATGTCTGAGATGGGATCAGAATGTCTGTGTGTATATGTGAGAAAGATGGTAGGAGGGACTGAAGTCTGTAGAATCTGTGGTTGTTTAGCTAGAGGAACCCAAATGAATATGAAAAAAACAGGGCAAAATTTCAAAATGGGGAGCATCTTCAAATGTTTCTACTGGAACTGTCAGTAACGATTACTCTGAAAATGTATATAGAAAATTAAAATTTCCCCTGAAGATTTGGTGAGCCAAATCTGGAAGCTAATTTCAGCACTTAAAGTGTGCATCAGATGACTTTTAGATCTAATTTAAGTGGGTATCTTAACACAATGTTAACGATAGAGTTGGTACCAATGTCTCTTTAGGAAATAGTGGGGAATAAGAGAGTAAATTCATTAGATGTTCAGTTCAATTCTCTGGCAAGGAAAACTGACTCATAAAGAAGTAATGTATTTATCCATTGTGTCTCTGGATGTTTCTTATTATATTTTTGAAGTCCTAAGGTATGGTGAAGAGAAGAGGGAAAGACGGTAAAGGGAAAGCTCCTTTGAACTTATCAGTGATAGTACATACCTTAGGGATGCCCTGCCAAATGTGATTTCTGGCTTCTCAGCTACAGCATCTGAGAGGAGTGAGATTGACAGTAGTGAAGTTTTTCAACCACCTCAGATCTCATGCAACAAGTAAAGGTGGATTAAATGAGGTCTATTGTACATTAAAGGTAGGCTTTCCTGGATAAATGTTGTAAGCCAGTTAAAACATGTTGTACAATGTTGGAAGATGCAATTTTTCTTTATACTTTAAAAGTGGACAATTTCCATGACTCATTTTCATAAACTAAAATCTCCTGTGAAGTTTAGTGGGAATGCTATTGCACCTCTGGGTAAGACTCTAGAAAGGTGGGGCAGGAGATGCAATTGTAGGTAGTAACTTAGACATGAGATAACAGACAAATTGAAGAGGAAAAATTAAAATCTGGACATTTAAAATGTGCAGTTTCTTAGGGGAAGACACACAACTCCCATCCCACCAAATTATATATATAGTATCAGAAGTATGGGGATTCACATTTTTTGCTCATTTTGCACCTATGGTAAAGGCACTTTTTTTGAGCATCAAAATAGTACAGTGGCTGGGGCACTAGGATGGGATTCCAGAGAATTGAGTTGTTTTGAGGTCTGCCACTGACCTTGAGCAAGTCACTTCCTTCTCTGTGCCTCTGTTTCCCTTACACTTTGTCATGTCTATTTATATTGCAATCTAGTCAAGACAGGGACTGTGTTTCACTTTGTGTTTGTTCAGTGCCTTACACAAGGGGCCTAGAACTGGGTTGGGGCTCCTAGGTGATACCATAATGCACAATAAGCAACTTCTTGCCAGATAAATTCAAAATAGAAAAACCGGTAGACCTGAGCAAAAGGACAGCATATTATCAGAATGGGCTGGTGAACGCTCAACATATGTTAGTGACTGTCCTAGAAAGCACCGGATCAGACCATGTTTTGGGGGATATATTCCTCATTGCTTTTATTTTCTCTTTTAGTAGAGAAATATTTGGTCTGTGCAAAAATAAGCTGTTTTGATGGTGAAAATATTTCTGTTCCTCAGACAGCATGGAATTAATTACAGTGATTTCTGCTGTAAACTGCTTTGTGCAATGAGAGTTCTTAACATGTCATGCAGCACTACATACCTATGTAGTGAACAAAAGGGGAAATGTCCATGTGAAGACTCTCAGGGAGAAAGAGTAACTTTCTTAGACTCTGGCACCTCTTGAACCAGTGGAAACTAACCTCCTGAAAGGAGCTTCATCCACTCCCACAAGATACTCCAGGTGACTCAAAAAAACCTTAAGGTCAATGACATTAAAGCCTAGCCTGCTGAGAGATCTAATGAAACCAGCATGGATATTGTCTGAATTTGTTGCCAGACTAAACCATACCTAAAACCAAACTTGCAGTGATTGAGGACATATATAAGCAGGACCCCTTGCAATACACTATTCCTCAGCCACAGGATGTGTCAGAGAACCCTGCCTTGATAGAGTTTGAAAAAATTATGTTTTTATTCCTCATGAAGGGAACTTTAAAAATCAGAATTGCTGTCTTCTCGAGTTTGCAGACAGCCTGAAAAAATCATTCCAAAAAGTCTTAATTGCTCCATTCATCTCAATGGATACTGTAAGATCAATTTCACAATTCAAACACTGACTGAACTTTGTCACTACTGGATATTAGACAGCTAATAGCATTTAGTCCACTATCCTAAACTGCCTCCGAGGACTCACCTGGTGCCAAAAACCACAAATTTACCCTGCTCAGCAGCCAGAACATCCAGCTGTCAAACCCATCCCACCTTATAACATCTATGATGCAATAATGCACTCAGAACAAAAATCTGTGACACTCAAAAGCACAAATTATATTTAATATATCAAAAAATGACACAGCACCACTGTACTGGTTATACTATTCACAGCATAATCAATCATTTATGAACCCTGATGCTGCTCTGAGCTGCACTAGAGGCCGATTTGGCTTGGGAGATTGTAAAAATTGCATAGAAGCACATTTGTTCCCTTCTGTGAGTGGAGCTCAGCTGGCCTCAAGGAGCTAGCCAAGAGCTGCTCTTTAACAGTGAAGTGTGTAACACGTAATGCATCCACCACATTTTTTCATGTTCTTTTGTTTAGAACAGTAATGAATTAATGCAAATCTACAGTGCCATATAGTCCGAAAAGACATTCATTTAATGAAAATATCACTTTCAGCTGAGTTGTGGTTTTAAAAAATTACCCTGGTTGTACTCCCTTGTGTGTGAAATTCAAAGCCATTTGTTCACCGGCTGGTGGCAGTGTTTTCATTAGAAAAAGATAAGATATTTAATTTTTCTCAAAACCCCCTCTATCAGATATTAAAGTGGAAGCATCTTAGTTGCTAGGTTTCTCCCATGGAAATTCTCAGAACATCCTTATGAAAAATAAAAGTATTCATTCATTGCTGAGGAACTGTCTGCTTTTAATAGTTATATAATGCAAGGAAAGAAAAGACGCGGCTTTGTTTCTTTTCAAGCTAGGGTGTTAATGCAGACTGAATGCTGACTTGTTAGAAGGAGACTCTCTTTTCCTGCTTAAATTAGTTTAGATTTTGAACAGACATGTTAAGAACAAGATAAAATCATGACAGATATAATATTGTTTTCTATCCAGTACTATGCGTTGTGTTTTGAGAGAGAGCGAGAGAGTGCTTCTTGAAAAGGAGAGCATTGTAGCATTCTCTTCCCATCACCAAACATTTAACATGTTCCTATCACTATCCTGCCTCTTAAAATACAGCCCAGATCCATAGCAATAGCTGGGGGGCAGAGAGAAGAAGGGGAGAAGCCTGAGCTATATTTATGCCATGCATGAAAAAGCTATAAAATTACTCAGCAAATCACACACAAAATACAGACAATTCTGTCTGGAAATGGCATCCAAATGCCAGACCTGCTCTAAGGTACCAATAATACCAAGATAACCATGACATATGTATTGACTTTCCATCCTGGAATTACACTGCACTCCTGCTGACAAATACTAAAAATACTAAGTGATAGGTGAAAGATATGCTGACCTCTCTATTTGAGAAAAGCATCATACTCCTACTGTGAAGTATCAAATATATGATAGTCATGGCATCCACACTACCTGATTTCTTCACAAATGTACCCAACATTGATGTCTATGTGTCAGACACACATACCTCTATGTCTGGGAATAAGGTCACATCATAATGAAGAATTAAAAAGGTACATGCACCGTAACTATTAAACTGTATATAGTGACTTGGGCTTTGATCCTGCAAAATACTTATATACGTGTATATATAAGCATATGAAGAGTGGGGAGGCAATATGTTCTAATGCATAGGTTACTGCACCAGCATTCTGGAGACCTAGCTTTTATGCCAAGCGCTGCCACCAATCTGCTTTGTGAACTTGGCAAAGTAAAACTTTACCTCTCTGTACCTCCATTTCCCCTCACATTCTTTGTCTGCCTTGTCTGTTTAGATGGAAATTATTTAGGTTTGAGACTGCTTCTTACTATGTGCATGTACAGCACTTAACACAATGTTACTGTAATACAAATAAATAACAAATATTTCCACTGACTTTCGGAGACCCACTTGAATGCTTAAAGTTAGACAGGTGCTTAAATGCTTTGTTGGATGGAGGCCTAAGTCTCCTTCTGATGAGGAGGAGATGGTCATTAGCTTTTGCGCTGGTTTTGCATTTGATTTGGCTTTCATGCTAGAATTCACCAAAAACTGAAATTCTTGTTCCATAGGAACTTCTGAAATTTATAAAATATTAAATAAATAAATCAATATAAAATAAATAAATACACTTCTGAAACAGAAAAATGAAATTATGACATTTCCTGTAGACCAGGAGTTCCAACATTCCATTTTGAAAAAATCAAAACAGTATTTCATATTGACTTTTTCAAAATGTGTCTGAGGTTCCCCAAGCTACCCAGGCAAGGAGTCAGGCAGGTTGGGGAGTCTGAGCTTTCAAGTTGCCGAGGAATCATGGGCCTGAGAGCTAGGACTCCTTGGGCTTCAGGCTCTCAGATCTCTTATATACCGCCAGGCTGGCTGCCAAGGATCAAGACAAGTGAGCAGGTAGGAAACCGGGAAGGGTTTCTGTTGAAAAAACATAGATATTTTCTGACCAATTCTATTTATTTCTTTTGGCCATTTCCAATGCTGGATAAGTGGATAACCTCTGTGTAAAGTATAAGCACTTATAATAATAATCTGCCTACAAAATCAAATTCTGTCATGAACGTCATTACGTTCTTCATTTCTAGAGTGAAGAAAATACTTTAAATAGTTTTCAGTGACTATATCAAGGGTTGGCAACCTGCGGCATGCAAGCTGATTTTCAGCGGCACTCACATCGCCCGGGTCGTGGCCACCGTTCCGGGCGGTTCTACATTTTAATTTAATTTTAAATGAAGCTTCTTAAACATTTTAAAAACCTTATTTAATTTACATACAATAATAGTTTAGTTACATATTATAGACTTATAGAAAGAGTCCTTCTAAAAATGTTAAGTGTACCTGAAACCTTAAATTAGAGTGAATAAATGAAGACTCGGCACACCACTTCTGAAAGGTTGCCGACCCCTGAACTATATGCTCAAACTTCACATAAATTTGCTTCAGCCACCTTCATTTCCCTTTTATGTTCTCTTCCTATGTATATTCCTATAATCCAATTGCATGAGCAAGAGAATTCAAAGTCACATGCAGGAGCATTTGTGGAAACCTGTAACAGGGCACACTAACCTCTCATGGAGCACTTCCTTGGCCGAGTGCGGGTCCCTGCACTCACTCACTCTCTCTCAGTTTATCCCTGCTCCAGAATAGAGCAGTGCCCTAGAGCTCCTCCCTTGTGATAATGTTTTCACCTTCATGGGCTTACCTGCTGCAGCTCTCCAGCTGGGCCACTATAGTTCAGTTCCCTTTTTGGGGTGCCTCAATATCCAGGCCACTTCCTCCCAGTAGCTAATGGAGGGATGGTATGGGACCCTGTCCCACCCACTATTCCATGTCCCAGCCCAGGGACCCTCTAGATAGCAACCATCTGCTGTGTCCCTTTAAATATATCACATGGCTTCTCTAATTCCCTGGGCCACTTCCCCACAGCCCCACCATCTCACCCTTACCTCAGGGCCTTGTCTTAATGAAGTCCTAGCAATGAGCTCAGGGCTCCTTCTCGTTCTTCCTGGCTTCTGGCAGCACTGCCCTGTCCAGGCTTCTGTAGCTCTGTCAGCCACCTGCACACCATCCATGTTCCTGCAGCTCCAGTAAGAAACTGAACTCCCTCTGGCCCTGCAGCTCTTCTTATACTAGGCTGCTGTGCTCTGATTGGCTGTGTCCCAATCATACACTCTAGGCAGCTTAGAGGACCCTCTCCAATGCCCTTTTTTGAGGCAGGGTGTGGCAGGGCCATGAGGCCTCTAGGAGGGGCCTCAGAGGGTCTGAAATACCCCATCACAAACCATATTTCAAATTCACCATAGAAGTATTTCCATGTGGATTCTGTGGCCCTGAATCCAATCAGGGAACCAAAATCACATCACCTGAATTATCTGACCACTCACAGCTAACCAATATAGCTTGCAATTTGCAGAGAGCTGTGTGCCAATTAATCAGTAAAGGTTTTAAAAACTGCAAATAATTGATAGAATAATTTTGAATAAACAAATGCATTTGATGTAATGATAATCTGCTTGTAAATATTCAGTGAACCAGAAATGAGGTAAAATTAGTTGTATTTGTTATTCATTGTGAATTATTCACTACTCTGTATTAATTTCAGTATTGCTAAATCCCCTTGTTTTCTCTATGGCTGTAACACTCCTTGCATAGTCTTACTCCATCATAAAGATGGAGCAGATCCAGTACATCTTTTGGCTTTTACAATAGATATGTCTTTCTTAATCCATACACTTTAACCATCTGCAACAGAATATACAATGGCTTTTATTTAGTGTCCACTTTTTCACCTAAATTGCCAACAAAAGTCCACAAATTCACACCTGCTTTTTCTCTCCTGAAGCATCTACTATAAGAAATACTGTACAAATAAATACATGAGATGACACCAATCTAATGGTGAACTAAAACTATCATTACCACAGTTACTTTTACTCTGTGACTGAAGACTTCTGAAAAGTAGTTGCTGACCTTCACTGTGTATGAGTGGCTGTCTGCTTTTATTAAAGTTAGAGATTCTGTCATTGCTGAGGATTTGAAGTGACACATTCCTTAAGGATGAATCCTATCATGTAGTTCATCATATACATAAGAATACTTTGTGACATCATTGCTACATGGTAGCAGTATGAGAGGACACACAACAATGCATCTTTTGCTCCTCCTTCAGGTTCAGTCCCTACTCTGATGAAATATCTGGATGATATTGCCGGCTTGATGCATACAAGAGGAAGGGTCATGTAGATTGAATCATGAGAAGATTCTCTCTCTTCCTTCACATCCCACTTACCGGACAGTGCTCATCCAAATATACTATGTCAGTTTAATAATTTTGGCATCATTCTGACCTCACTGGTTTTATGGAAATCCAAGTGCTAGATTCAAGAGTGTTTCATCCCATGGTGACTTTGAAACAGTGTGATGCCTGGCTACTGCAATTTCCCATTAGAAAAGCTTTTCTGCCTTATGCAGTTTGTTCAGAATGCAGCAGCACACTCAGTCTCAAGCCAGAGCTATCATGATCATGTCACTCTTGCCCTACACTCTGGCCATTAAATGTCAGCTTGACTTTTCAATGCCACATTTGCCTTTTAAACCCTTTTAATGTCATAGGACCTACCTATGCTGAAATCCTCCTCAATGAATCTCTGCCTAAAGGGTACTCAGAGCCACCACTGCTTAAGAATGCCACCATCACATCTTAAATGGGAATTATGATATGTCCTAATACCCAGTTAGGGGAGATTTTCAAAAATGCTTTGTACAGTTAGAAGCATAACTCTCATTGGCTTCCAATAGGACTTATGCCCTGAATTCTCTTAGGTACTTTTGAAATCCCACCCTTCAGTTCAAAGTGTAGAACTTGCTCCCTTACTCAGTCTCTCCCTGCTTTTAAAAAAAAGTGTCTCAATACTATTTTATCCCAAAAATGCATTTTAGTCAGATGACTATTGGCCCCTATTTATTGCCTTCCATGCCCTTTCACTGCCTTTCTCTCCTTTTTTCCAGCTCCCTTTTACTGACTTTATATATTGATTTTACAGGGCAATCTTTTATGCTATTGCTTTTTCAAATACATTTTAACTTGTCTTTATTCTGATGTGAAGCACTTTGAGCACTTTGCCAGGCTGGGGAAGAGGAGAAAATGCTTTCTAAATAAAATTATGCTTTTTTTTTTTTTTTATAAAACCCACCACAATTCTGCAAGTATATTCTCTGAAATATCACATTTGCATGATCTTTGTATAGCCAGAAGGGCATACAATTTAAAAAATGTAAAACATGTTAACTATTCACATTTGAATAGCCAATTCTAGAGGCTGTATGATTTCCCAGCAGGAAATGGAGTTAATGCAATGCAGTTCTTTCCTGACATTGCAGGGTATTAAACTAGAGGTGGCTAAAGGTGACTGGTCTACAGCTATGATTTTTGTGATGACTTTTTTCCAATACCCACTTCAAGAAATGTTTTCAAATTTAAGGGAAAAAAAGAGGGGGGGAAAAAAGTGTAAGACAGAAAATGAACTAAGTTGCCTTAAAATGTGCAGAAAATGTATTTCTGAGTCAGAGACTAAAAATGTCTCACAGTCATAAAGCCATAAAACATCCGTAATGCCATTTCAGCATTCGAAGAGGTAATATTCATATATCAAAGCTGAGGTGCTATTAGCTTCCAACTTTTTTAGGATGGCATTCATCTTTATGTCAAAAATAATTATGGAATACTAACCTGCATCAACTTCAACCTTACTCAATGGCCTTCATAATTTAAAGAGCTAAGCTCTCGTTCATGAAAATAAGAAAAGGATAAAATATGTGAGCAATACAGGTTTTAAGTCTCTGATAAAATTTTTAGTTGTAAGTATTCAGTACAAAACAGGTTACAAAACATAGACATTTCTCAGGGTTCCCACTTCAGCCTTTTCTATCTCCTCTGTTTTCTTCTCTATAAATCTTCTCTCTCACTACATTCCAGATATGTATCCCTTTCCATTAGTATTTGCATTACGGTAGCACTTAGGTGTCCAAGCTGAGTTCAGTGCCTCACTGTGTTAGGCACCATACAATCTCAGGCTATGTCCACATTTTCATACTTCCTTGGGTACTTGCCCATGTACTGCAGCATGTACCCCATGCCTGTGCCAAGTATCTATATATTCCAAGCAGGGGACAGATAATTGCTGTGCACACACATATACTCACACCCACACTACCCCTTTTCAGTATGTGATGGTAATGCTACCATTTCAGAGGGAGTATCCCAGAATCCACGAGACACTCTGGGAACCACCTTGCTGTGAGTTGCTGGTACTGTGTGCTGCTTTCATGCATTTGATGATGGCAGCTCCTGCTTATCTGTCCCTTTGCCTGCCAAACTGCATGGGAGAGATGGAGCTGGTCCAGGAAGAAGAGGTTCTGTTCCTGCTTGCTGGACAGATGTTCATGAAGTGCAGTACCGGATACTGGATGGAATCAGTCCCAAGAGATTTCAGATAATGAAGACATCTGACCCAGAGAGGGACTGAGAATCCACTTGGGTCCCATTAACTGATGTGTTGAGCGTCAGGATCAAAATGATATGCTTATTGGTGGACTGCTGCTTCTGGTCCCAAAGAATCAGCATGGTGTAGTGGGAACACATCATCTTGGAACTTTGTCATGATGATCAGTGGCTACAGAACTTCAGAATGAGGAAGCAGACCTTCTTTGACTTGTGCCAGGAGCTTCTAGTACCAGACTACTTGATTCTGGAAACCCATGCCCGTGCAGAAATGGGTGGCTATTGCCCTTTGGAAGTTGGCAATGCCTAACAGCTATGGGTCATTTGCTAACAGTTTTGGGTTAGGAAGTCAGCTGTCAGAGTAGGGCGGCGGTGTATAGGTTTTCCAAGCTATCAATACCGTGATCTCCCCAGAGGTGGTTGCCACAACCCAAGTCCCTAAAATTATTGTGGGATTTCAGAGGATGAGTTTTCTCAACTGTGTGGGGGCCCTCAATGGAATACACTTCCCTGTACTTTGCCCACATAAGGAGCCAGTGAATATATGAACTGAAAAGGTTGCTATTCACTGGTTCTCCAGTGCTTAGTGGACCACAGGGGTCAGTTCATGAACACTGGACACATGGGAAAGATCCATGATGCCAGGTGCTTAGGAAGTTCTGGTTGAACCACAGAGGGGAAGAAGGGACTTTATTCCCCTGAAATGACATGATTATGCATGGCGTTTCTGTGCCAACATTGATTTTGGTGGGCCCTGCACACCCACTCCTACCAGGGCTTATGAAGTCATACCCCAACATTGCTGACCCAAGGAAAAAGCAGATTAAAGTATGGACTGAGTAGTTGCAGAATGGTAGTGGAATTCACTTTTGAGCCTGTTGAAAGCCCATTGGTGATCCCTCTGGACCTCTGTGGATACCAACGTGGCCAATGCATTTTGAATTATTGTGGCATGCTGTGGTTTGCATAATGCATGTGAGGCTAAATGGGAACACTTCCACAGTGAGTAAGTACAGGCCAGATCTGATTTTTCAAAGCCTGTGCGGGCAAATGGATCCCACTCATGTGCATGCAGCTCTTGGGTCCTGGCAGGCCAGAACATTTCCTCATGCTTTATGCTCATATGTCATGACCAGTAGGGAGCCACAAGTTTGTGCACAACCACCAGTAGCCTGATTCTTTAATGGTTAATAATTGTATTGGTGCCATTTGACACTAATTTAATGAGCTTAGAGAAATAGTCCCAGAACCAAACACAGCAGAGTTAAAACTAACAAGTTCAATATCTTGTAGGAAACCTTGGGGTGTACGGCAAAGACATTCACACTGAGGGCAAAGCAAAGCCTTAGCCACCTTTATTAACACAATCAGTAAAGACAGGAAAGCTCCAAACTACAGAAACAAATATCAGTAATATAGACTTGGGGATATCTTTGGTATCATTCCTTGCATATATTCATATATGCACACGCTTCCTTGGGGATCTGGTGGTAAAAGACAAAGGACCAGTCCTGTCCCTGGCATGCCAAATGAGTCCTATGGTCTAAACTCCAATGCCTGAAGGTCAGTGGTAGATAACCATAGAATCATAGGACTGGAAGGGACCTCAAGAGCTCATCTAGTCCAGTTTCCTGCACTCATGGCAGGACTAAGCATTATCTAGACCATCCCTGACAGGTGTTTGTCCAACCTGCTCTTAAAAATCTCCAATGATGAAGATTTTGCAACCTCCCTAGGCAATTTATTCCAGTGCTTAACCACCCTGACAGTTAGGAAGTTTTTCCTAAAGTCCAACCTAAACTTCCCTTGCTGCAATTGAAGCCCATTGCTTCTTATCCTATCTTCAGAGGTTAAGAACAATTTTTCTCTCTCCTCCTTGTAACAACCCTTTATGTATTTGAAAACTGTTATTATGTCCCCTCTCAGTCTTCTCTTTTACAGACTAAACAAACCCAATTTTTTCAATCTTCCCTCATAGGTCATATTTCCTAGACCTTTAAGCATTTTTGTTGATCTTTTCTGGACTTTCTCCAGTTTGTCCACGTCTTTCCTGAAATGTAGTGCCCAGAACTGGACAAAATACTCCAGCTGAGGCTTAATCAGTGCTGAGTAGAGTGGAAGAATTACTTCTTGTGTCTTTCTTACAACTCTCCTGCTAATACATCCCAAAATGATGTTTGCTTTTTTTGCAACAATGTTACACTGTTGACTCATATTTAGCTTGTGATCCACTATGACCCCCAGATCCTTTTCTGCAGTACTCTTTCCTAGGCAGTCATTTCCCATTTTGTAAATGTCCAACTGATTGTTCTTTCCTAAGTGGAGTGCTTTGCATTTGTCCTTCTTGAATATCATCCTATTTACTTCAGACCATTTCTCCAGTTTGTCCAGATCATTTTGAATTATAACCCTATCCTCTAAAACTCTTGCATCCTCTCCCAGTTTAGTATTGTCTGCAGACTTTATACATGTACTCTCTATGCCATTTTCTAAATCAATGATAATGACAATTAATGGCTGAAGGGTCAATGATGGAAGACATGCCACACTGCATACATGGCCAGACCTATTATAGGAACCATCATTAATTTTCATTCAGATGCCCAGCCTCCAATTTCCATATCTAACTTCCTCACTCTCATAACATTGGGGTGCTTTTAGCTCATTACCATATATATATCCACTATTGCAAAAGCAAGGTCGTGGTTAAACATCTGCCAATGATTTTATCCTAGAATATCCAAGCCTAGTATCGGTTCTATATTCCTGCAGTTTCCTAGTCTCGTTATGTATCAACACGCCTCTTAAGAAGCTATTTTGAGTTCCCCAAATTCTAGGATAACTGTTACACCATTTTATCTAGGTTAAGGGTCATTGGCCTATTAGCCATGTATGCTAACCCACTTAAGGCAATGTGTTACAGAATACAGGCCTGTAGGTTCCTTGCATTAGTGCTAATTAAAATAAAAGACTAAACTAGCTGTATGGGCTACAGGATACTTCACCCATCCCCACTTGTCCTGGCTTCCGCAGAGTGGCTCAGTGCAGGGAGAGGATAGCCACCAGAGACTGGGAATGGTACAAAACATTTGACATGACTACAGGGAGAATGAAATGCACTGACTTTTCTCAGACAACCAAACAGTTCCCTTCTTATTCCCATGCCTAGGCAGGCTTGCACACAAGCCACCAAACATCTCACATGCCTTCTGCACAACTCCCATTCAAAAGGGGCAGAAAAGATGGGAGAGGGCTGGAAGGGAAAGGTGTGGTGTTGGGTCTTTACACATGAAATTGTTCTTTCCCAGCCCAGGCCTTTTAAAACTGCTCCTTCCCTCCTTCCATTTCCCTCCCTGTTTCATGCAGCCCAGGGACTAGCACTGTCAGTGCTGGCCAAGAAACCCACAGCCACAAAGGAGCAGTGACTGTTCATTAATAACCTGTTATAGCTTCCGCTAAATGCTTTATAGCATCTTAGGGGATTTCAATAAAATAATCAATTTACAACTGTGTTTTCCTCTGGGACCATGTTGGGATGGAGTGGAGTTGTGAGGTAAAGGCAGGCAGCAGGCTGAGGCATGAACCACTGGAACAAGAGGGGATATTGTAAGGGACAGTGATGGTCCATTGTAAAACTTACCAGGGTTGGATTCTGGTTCCTGCCGTGGCTCTGGGTCTTCCTCTACTAGACTGGCAGAGCAGAGGTGCAGAATCACATGCTTTTCCTCCTAGGTGTCTCCCAGGGCTTCCTCCAGGATTTCCTCCAAGGTCCCTGCTACCTCTTGCCTTGCCTGTCATTGGCATCCCTTCATATGATGAGGCCAGAGGGGCTTGGGAGGGGGGTCATGAGTCACTTCAGGCTCTGTACTCATAGCCCCAGAATGATTGTTGGAGTCCTTCACCCAGAGGTGTTTCATGTGCTCCTAGCCTGGGACAGAAGTGCTTAAGTGCTTGGAGCAGGTTGCTATAATTTCTGGAAAGAGGATGGTGGTGATTAGGGATCTTTATACCTTTGGGTAAGGATCAAGCAGCAAAGGGATCAATGCACTGTGGAAATGGCCTTGGAGGATGATTGATATCCATGACCAGGTTCATGCCCCTTGCCCAGGTCCACACTTCACTGTAGAATGGGTATGGACCATGACACAGCAGAGCCATGCGCATACTCACATCTGTCTTGCATGCTAGCTTTCACGCACAAGACTGTCCTTTAGGATTATACTTCGATGCTTCAGATGTGGACACTAGGAGGGGTATGGCACAACAATGTACCTATAACCGTGTACAGTCACAAGTGTAGACACACCTTCCCTCTAAAAGATAGGCCCTATTCTGAATAGCCTACAGCTAAATAGGCAAACAAAGGATAAACTCTATTTTACAAATGAGAAACTGGGGCACAGAGCTATTAAGTGATTTGCCTAAGGCCACACAGGAAGCTTGTGATAATATTAGGAATTGGACATGCTGAGTCCCAGTGCAGTATCCTAACCACAAGACCATACTTCCAGGGATTCCACGCTACATTAATAAATGTTGACTGTTTTAGGAGTGGTATCTTACTTAGTCAAGAGACACTTAAATCTCACTGTCAGGTGTCACTCAGTCCTGTAATTTGTATGACTATCAATATCATTTTAATAGAAAAGAAGTAAGACAAATTAATTGAAGTCCATAGAGGTAAAGCTATTTATACCTGTGCGGCATTTGGCTCGGTATTTATTCAGAACATGCCCTAAGAAATGCAACTTTTCGTCTTTATTTCAGAGATACAGTGCCTTTGATTCTCTGCTGTTACATCTATCATGCAGGAAAAGTGACCCAATTTCTTTTTGTACATTATTCTATTTGCATAGAATTGAGCTCCGAATCTATTCTATAGCTCTGTAGAGCCGGTTTTATGCCAATGCAATGGCATAAAACTGCTGTCACAGAAGATAGAATCAGACCTTCTTTCTCCAGCATATGACTTGATTTGTTGTACATGTTGGGTGAGAGTCAGTTTTTCTTTGTTATATTAAACTAGATTGTTTTTGGAAGGTCTGAGATTTTAAATGCAACCCATAGAAAACAGCTTTCTAAACATTCTAACATACGGGTACTCCCCAGACAACAGTTGATTCTATTTATCTTTAGTAGTTTTGCTTACCTAGTCCCTTCCAAAAGCATTTATCTGTAGGAACCACTGCAACTGTCTACTTTTGTGTTTAACGAGGCATAAAGTAAAATATAAAATTACCCATGGGTCACCATTAAAAAGTCAGCATAAACCAAGTTTCTGAAATACTATTGTTGTAAATGTTGGTAAATACTGACTTTTTAATGGTAACCAATATATGAGTCTTGTATAGTCCTAATGAGGAAGATTGCATTTTTTCCCTTCATGCTTTGTATAATGTATAATTCTTGTGAGTCAGAAGGAAATAGACTATTGGAATGGAACTTCTAAAGTATAGTAAAGATGTGCTGTTGAAGGGGCAGATTCTGATATCCTTACTCATACAGAGTAGCATTTTACTCCTGGAATGGTTCCATTGACTTCATTGTGACTGTTCAAGGAGCAAGATGAGCAACTCAACTCAACATGAGTAAGGGTGTCACAGGCCCAAGAAATTAAACAGTTAAAATGTCAGTTGGCCGTGCGTTCGGTCCAGGTGGCAAGCCTTGTGAGGGTTGGCTTTAATCTCTCCCTTTGTAAAAATCCTCATTTTGGGCAAAACTTTGTTTCACCCCTTTAGCAGCTCTCATTAAAACCAAAAAAAGGTCCAGCAAATAAAAAAAGAGAAGGTCGTATCTACGGCACCACCAACTACAAAAAAAGCACCCCATGGGGTAATTACAAAAAGGAAAGGGACCAAAAGGGGTGGGGGATAGTTAAAAAGCCCGCCCTCCTTGCTAAATTAATAATAAAACAAAGCCTATGCCCATTAAAAAAAAATTCAACAAAAAAGCAAAATCAAGCCCAGCCAAACAAAAAACAAAAAGATTAAAAACAAATTAAAAGCCCTAAAAACATAACAAACATAAAAAATGTAAATCCCTAAAACAATATTTAAAGTAATAAAATCTAAATTAATTAAAATGTCATTATAAAAATAAAGAAATGATTTAAAAAAATAAACAATTAACTCTGCAAAAACTAAAAAAAATAAGCAATTAAACATTATAAAAATATTTTTAAAAAATTCTTAATTTCTTTGCAGCTTTTCTAAAAGAAAGCCCTTTCCCCCAAAGAGTCTATAAATAATCCAAGCAAAAAAACTATCTAATAAAAATCATTTATCTATAGACAATTCAATAATTAAATTTACTAAAAAAACATAAAGTGGTTCTATTAAAACTTAACTGCCCCAAATATATATTAAAAATCTATATACAGTTATATAAAAACAAAACAATATAAAAATATGCATTTTCTCCAAAACATATACAATATATATTATTTAAAAAAATTAAAAAATGCAAACCTACCATGCTACTTGATTAAAATCCTATAATAGCTCCAAAAAAAGCCATAATAGGTTATCTTTTCCTTTTCAAATCACTATATATTTTAAACCCAGTTCTGAAGAGTATTAGCATATACAACAAAGATATAGACTGAAATTCTGACTTATCGAAGACAATGGCAAATGATTTAAGCGGGGCGAGGATTTTACCCATAACATAATGCCTATCATAGAATATCGAAAAAATTGTAATACAGTAGGACAAGTGGCATCCTTGTAATATATATAATCATACTGAGTAATACCTGTTCATGCATAAAGTCTGCATATCAATGAAGTAAATATTTTCCTAGTAGCATTTAATCATGTCAAGGGTAATAGTGCTCAATCATACGTGTACTACAGATTGCAGTAGCTATAAATGCACTATGAGATAATTGCCAAGATATTCAAAGCATGAAAAAAAAAGTCAAAATTAGGGTATATATTAGGGTAAAATATTCAGGTAGGTAAACACTGATCAAACCCCATCCCCTGTTTTTCCTTTTACTGGGACTAATTCCAAATGGCTGTTGTCCATTGATCTATACTGAGTGGAAAGAGATACAGTATTTGAAGAATGTGCTGTGAGGAAAGAGATAACTTGTAGTGTGTTATACACTTGATTTAATTCTGACAACTTAGTGGAGATAAACGCAGGTATCTTCATAACTAAAGTATATAAACAGCCCCTTAATTACTGATCAGGAGGACTGATTTGCAGGGTTTGAATACTGACATATACAAATCAACATAGCACACTGCAGACAAGAGAGCAAAATACAAGCGATTCCTAATGGTAGCTGAGAAATACTCATCCTGCAGAACTTCCACTTGTTTCTTTTCTCAGATTTGAATAATGTACTGCTCAATGATCTGACAATAGCACATCACACAGCATCCTGAGCTCAAAGCCATAGCTTTGCAGCAGAGGTTAGAGAGAGAGGGTGTTACAAAAATAGAAATCCTGGCTGGAATTTTTAAAAGTGCATAAATGACATGGGAATACAAACTCCATTTTCATTCAATGGGAATTGTGCTGTGAAGTCACTTGCATCTACAGTGTAATAAAACATCCTTGGTACAGCCGTGGCTGGCCCAAGTCATCTGACTTGGATTCAGGCTATGGGGCTAAAAATTGCTGTGTAGATGTTTGGTCTCAGATGTGTGTTCTTATTCATCCTCTGGCTGAGGGAAGGACCCAAGCAAGAACACATGTATCCTGTAGATAAATGCATGGCAGTGCAGATGACATTGACAGGAGGGTTTCGGCTTTCTGCAGCATGGGATGCTGCTCTGGGAAGGAAGTCTGCTGGAAAGAGATAGGGTCCATCTGATCAAGAAGGGGAAATGCACTGACTCACCAACCTAGTGAGGAGGGCTTTAAACAATGTTCACAAGGGACAGGTGGAAAAAGCCCACAGGCAAGCATGAAAGGTGACTTTAACATTTTGGAGAGAACTTGGAATATTACAATAGGGCCTTAGAAGCAACAGGAAAGAAAACAGTGGGGAAATCTGTTCAACTTCTTAGATGTCTATACACAAATGCAAGGAGTAGGGGGAATAAACAGGAAAAACCAGAAGTATTAGTACATTAACTAAATTATGACTTAATTGGTATCTCTGCAACTTGGTGGGATAAATCTCATGACAGAATTATTGGCATAGAGAAAGATAGCTTGTTCAGGAAAGACAGACAGGAACATATGAACAGCCATACCAGGTCAGACTAAAGGTCCATCCAACCCACTATCTTGTCTTCTGACAGTGGCCAATGCCAAGTGCCCTAGAGGGAATGAACAGAAAAGGTAATCATAAAGTGATCCATCCCCTGTTGCCCATTCCCAGCTTCTGACAAACAGAGGCTTGGGACACCATTCCTGCCCATCTTGGCTAATAGCCATTGATGGACCTATCCTCCATGAACTTATCTGGTTCTTTTTTGAACTAGAAAAAAAGGAAAAAAGGGATGAGGTGTTGCATGACATCAAGAATATATACACTTGTTCTGAGGTCCAGAAGGAGGTGAGAAACAGTTAAAAGTTTCTAGATAAAGACAAAAAAGGACAAATAAGGGTGACATTACAGTAAGGGGTCTACTATAGACCATCTAATCAGGAAAAGGAAGTGGATGAGGCATTGCTAGAACAAATTATGGAAATATCCAAATATCCAAAACACAAGATCTAGTAGTAATGGGGGACTTTAACTACCCAAACATCTGTTGGAAAAACAATATGCCAAAACATAGAATTTCCAGTTAGTTCTTGGAATATATTGGGAACATATTTTTGTTTCATAAAACGGAGAAAGTAACCATGGAGACAGCCATTTTAGACTTGATTCTGACCAACAGGGAGGACTTGGTCGGAACTTGGGAATCTGAAGATATAAGGTAATTTGGGTGAAAGTGATCATGAAATGATAGATTTAATTATTCTAAAGAAAGGAAAAAATGAGCACAGCAGAATAAAGACAAAGGACTTTGAAAAATCAGACTTGAACAAACTCAGAGAACTTGTAGGTAAGGTCCCATGAGAAAATATCTAAGGGATAAAAAACGTTCAGGAGAGTTGTTTGTTTCTCACAGAGACAATAGTAAAGGCATAACTGCAAACTATCCTGATGCAAAGGAAAGATAGAAAGAATAGTAGTAAGAGGCCAATACAGCTCCATTAGGAGTGCTTTAATTACCTTAAAACCAAAAAGGAACCTTACAAAATGTGGAAACATGGATGAATTGCTAAGGAGGAATAACAAAGAATAGCACCAAGCATGAAGGGACAAAAATCAGAAATGCTAAGACATAAAATCAGTTACAACTAGCAAGGTACATAAAAGGCAATAAGAAGAAGTTATTTAAATACAGTCAGAGCAAGCAAAAAATGAAGGAAAGTGTAGGTCCTCTACTTAGTGGGGAAAGAGAGCTAATAATGTATAAGACCAAGAAGGCTCCGATGTTTAATGCCTACTTTGCTTCAGTCTCCACTAAAAAGGTTAATTAATTAATGCTACCAACACAATTAATGTTAACAGCAAGAGGGAAGGAATGCAAGCCAAAATAGGGAAAGAACAGGTTGAAGAATATTTTGATAAGTTAGACGTATTCAAGTTGTCAGGACATGATGAAATTCACCATAGGGTACTTATGTATCTAGCTGCAGCAATATCGAAACTGTTAGCAATTATCTTTGAGGACTCATGGAGGACAGGTGAGGTTCCATAGGACTGGAGAAGAGCAATAATAGTACCTATCGTCAAAAGGTGAACAAAGAGGAACCAGGAAATTATAGACCAATCACTCTAACTTCAATATTTGGAAAGATACTGGAACAAATTATTGAACAAACAATTTGTAAGCACTTAGAGGATAACAGGGTTATAAGGAATAGCCCGCACTGTTTTGTCAAGAAAAAATCATGCCAAACCAACCTAATTTCCTTCTTTAACGGGATTGCTGGCCTAATGGATGTGATGAAGCAGTAGATGTGATATAGCTTCATTTAAGTAAGTTTTTTTGACACAGTCCCACATGACATTCTCATAAACAAACTATGGAAATGTAGTCTAGATTAAATTGTTATAAGGTGAGTGCACAATTGGTTGAAAGACCTTACACAAAAAAGTAGTTACCAATAGCTCACCGTCAGACTGGGAGGGTGCATCTAGTGAGGTCCCACAAGCTTCAGTAGTGGTTCTGGTACTATTCAATATTTTTAATTAATGACTTAGATAATGGAGAAGAGAGTATGCTTATAAAATTTGAAGATGACACCAAACTGGGTAGGCTTGCAAGCACTTTAGAGGACAGGATTAGAATTCAAAATGACCTTGATAGATTGGCGAACTGGTTTGAAATCAAGGAGATGAAATTTAATAAAGACAAGTGCAAAGTATGTCACTTAGGAAGGAAAAATCAATAGCACAAATACAAAATGGAAAATAACCGGCTAGGTGATAGTACTGCTAAAAAGGATCTGGGGATTATAGGGGATCATAACTGAATGAGAGTCAACAATGTCATGCAGTTATAAAAAAATAATTATCTTTCTTGGGTGTATTAACAGGAATGTCGTATATAAGACACAAGAAATAATTGTCCCACTTTGCTCAACACTGATGAAGCCTCAGATGGAGTACTTTGTCCAGTTCTGGGTGTCACACTTCAGGATAGATGTGGACAAATTAGAAATAGTCCAGAGGAGAGCAACAAAAATGGTAAACAGACCTATGAGGAAAGGTTAAAAAAACTGGTGGACATATTTAGTCCTGAAAAAAAAAAAAAACCCTGAGGGGGACCTGATAGTCTTCAAATATGTTAAGGCCTCTTATACAGAGGACGGTGATCTTTTGTTCTCCATGTCCACTCAGGGTAGGATAAGAAGCAATGGGCTTAATCTGCACCAAGAGAGAAAGATTTTTTTCCCCTAATACCTAACCTAACTATAAAGGTAGCTAAGCTCTCAAACAAACTTCAAAAGAGGTTGGAATCCCCAGCACTGGAAATTTTGAAGCACGAGTTAGACAATCTGAGGTGGATGGTCTAGGTTTACTTGGTCCTGTCTCAGTGCAGGGGGATGGAGTAGATGACTTCTTGAAGTCCCTTTGAGCCCTACGTTTCTGTGATTCTTTGATAAAACTAGAACATCTGTAATTCTGCTGTTCATCTTAAGGGTGGCAGTCACAATCCAATATTGTTCTGCAGACGTTGGCCATAACATATCGTGATAGCCAACAGTTGGCACATCTTTTGATGCCAAGAGATGAAGTCCAGTCAATAATAAGCAATTGGATAGCTTGTCTTTTTGATTGACATGTTGGTTCTTTGTGTTGTATTGAATTCCAGCCAGTTCCAATTGCTGTCTAACTGTGTGAATGACTTAACACCCTAACTGATATTCCATGGTGTCTAGCACAACAATAATTTTACCACATTTTGAATGTGAAAATGAATTTAAAACTGTGAAACATGAAATGGAAGTGGCATTTCACAGGGTACACTTTGCTAGGCATCACTGAGCAATAAAAAATATGCTTGTGACTGAGCTGCTCCTATGATCCAGGAAGTTAACAAGCTTCACATTGCCAGCAAAAAGGAATACTTTGCAGACCTGGCTAAAAGTAAAACGTAAAAAAAAAGCAGCATAATGAAATACATCACTCGTCTTAACGCTCGGGAGCTGGAAAGCAGGCTTAACCAGAGAGATCCTCACAGGGCAGCTAGTTCTAGTGGGGTAACTAGACAAGGCCTCTAGCCTACAGAAAAATTATTTCAGGCAGAGGACATTTATTTGTGTTCAGAAATGTAGGGCACATCCCTACAAAGTTTCACATACCTTCAAACTGGGAATACTTGATGATTTGGGATTGGACCCAATTACCTTGATGATGTGCCCATACATTTATCCACACTTGGCAAAGGTGCCATAATTGCTACTGTTTTCCCCTGATTTTGTTTATACATTGACACATTTAAGAATTTCATAAACTGAAAGATGAGTGTACATTATTGGATCATATAAACCAACATAGAAATAAGTCTCTCCAGGGTTTACATTACAGGCTACTGGTGCATTGAAAGTAAACCTTCAAGCAATCAAGTGCGTCAATGGATTATGAAAACCCTGATTCAGAAAAGCATTTCTATTCAGAACTGCACTTAAGCACATGCTTAGGAGCTACTGAAGTCAATCAGACTTAAGCATGTATGTAAGGGGATCCCTGTAAACCTTGTACACACGCTGAGCCCTCTACCAGTTGGCACCAAGGGATCCCTGGGTCACAGGCACCCCAGCGTTATAAGACAGCAAATACTAGATAACAGAATTTTAATTTGTTCAGTATATTATATTTTCTCTGTCAGCAAAATATATTCTCAGTTTATTCCTCCTCATTTAAACACACATCTTATAATAGGACAAAAACTTCTCCTGTTTTAGGAAAAAATGCAATGCCTAACCTGTAATATATTAGACATAAACTCTAAATATAGTGACGTATTTTGTCAGACCTATAAAAAGTGTACCTTTGAAACTTTTTTCTTTCCCAACACTATTTAAATGTGTAATTACACAACTCATCAATGACGCATCACATAAACACTTCACTATTAGAAATGTTTTTCACAGTGAATCATTTAAGTGCTAGAACCCACAGTAAGTGAAATTTTGATTTACTTTATAATTCAGACTCTTAATAGTTGTGTTGGCTTCTTTCTGCACTATGATTTTTATCTGTATTTTATTATGGTAATGACAACAACTAATATGCTCTCTCACATCTGTCTTGTTCTTTTCTGAGGTCAAAATGATATTTAGAGCTAAATGTGGCAAGATATTTTTCCTTATTATGCTTACAGTATTTTATTGTACTAAATTAACCATCTATATGCATGTAACAGGGCAGCTGGCCCATTAAATGAAACTGGGTTCAGCGCTCCTGTTCCAGTCTAGGTTCCTAGTACGTCGAATAAAGGAGGTGGGCAGCACCTGGGGGCTATAAAAGGCGTAGTGCCTAGGAAAGTCAGAGCAGACTGAGTCACTCAAGAGAAAGCCGGAAATGAGAACTGCTAGAGGCAGAAGGTGGTTCCTGAGAGAAGGTTGAAGTGAGGAGAGCAGCAAGAAGGGTTTGCTCGCTGGCATCGCCAAGCCAGAGAAACAGGGCCGTAGGGCGGAAGGCAGGAGGAGCAGCCACAGACAGAGATGTTTGTTAATAAACTATGTTAATAGATTAAAGGAAAAGATGGCATAGAATTAGTGGGGACCCAAGAGGGAAACTGAGGTAAGGGGTTACTTGTAGGGTTGCCCCGAGGCCTTGAGGGAGCACCTGCAAATAATAGCAAATTAAGAGGTCTAAACAGGAAATAACTCATCTTTAATATATGCTTGGTAATCATAAAACTCTGGATCAGTGTGTCATTACAATAACTAATTTTCAATCTTGCAGGTAAATAATGTGCCATTACATCAGGTTATCTTATTGTCTATGTGTCAATAAAGTGTGAAAAAAATATTAATTCCACCAACTGGCATCTGGCAAATTTCACTTGTTTATGTTTTATTGGATTTATTCTTTTCATATAAAGCTAGTACTGACCATCAGCCTCCTTGTACCATGGCATTGCTCCGCTTAGATATCTTTATTAGGAGATGTTGTAACACCAGATAACATTTAATAATATGCATAGTTCTTTGCAAAGAGATTATTACACTGATGGGGAGTCAAAATTTTAACAAGACGTTTCCTCAAAAATATTTTTCCTTGGTAAAACTGGTTGGAAAGTGCTGCCTTTTTCCCCATTGAAAATGTCTGCTTCATCTTCCCATTCTTCTTTGTGGGCTGGGTTCTCAGGTCAGATTACATCCTTCATGATGCACCAGTCCCCTGCTTTGCTGAGTGATCACAGTGCATCCTGGGAGTAGCCTGACTGCAGTGCATCCAGGGAGAAAGTGTCTTGTTGGGGAACCCAGCCTATAGAGAATGGAGACACAAGGCACCCACACTACAGTTCACACGAAGCACAGCAGTGCTGTTTCTAAACTGAACATTTTTGGTTTTCTAGTGATGACAAGAAGTTGAAATTTTTCATGGAAAGCAAACACCTCACAAAAAATTTCTGTCGAAAAGCAGCTTGGACAGAAAATTTTTGAGCAGCCATTTTCCTGAGATACTGATTGGTGTGACATTCCATAGATAAAACAGTCTTTCACCTTCTGTTCCATATTAATAGCTGTCAATTCCAAACTCTTCCACCCCATCCCTCAGAAAAAACGTCAGTCCCATACTCTTCTACTCTACCTGCCATAAAACTCATCAGTCCCAGCAGAGTGTGCAGAGCATCATTTAAAGTATGGGAGGAGGGGCACAGATTCCCCCCACACTATGCTTGAGCCTCCTCTTCCCTTCGCAGGTGTCCCCCTACTAGCAACCTGACCCCTGGTCCATGACCATCCCCTCCCAGGAGCCTCAGACCTATTGTCCTCTCTTGGCAGCTCCTGCCTTGCCGACCCCAACTCCTTACCTTATTCTGTCCCTCTTCCCAGCCAGTCTGCAGCTCTGAGCGGAGCTGCCGCAGTTTCAGCTGTCAGCAGGTGATGATGCAGCACACTGTGCAGGCAGAGCAGGACCCAGGTGCTGGCTGCAGCATGTTCCTGGCCATGGTGTGTGTGAGTGCTAGTTACAAGACTGCAACACAAGAGGCTCCACCTGTGTGCAGCAAAACCCCTGACAAACAACACACTTGATTAGCAACTGACCAGAGTAGAAAAACTGGCCAAACTGGTCAAAACACAGCCAAGTAACAATCCTGTTTTCCATATTCCTCTTTGAAAGTGGGCAGGCCATGGCCAGGTGGCCTTACCCGAGCTCACAGTCTATGAGTTTCAGACTTTAACCTCACCCCTCTGAAAAAAACCCATAAATCCAAGACTCTTCCTGCCCACTTATCAGAAAAATTCATCAGTTCCAGTGCCTTCCCTCCTCCCTCCATATACCCATCAATTCAATTTATTTATTCCCTCACTTAATTTTTACACTAATCCTGCCTATTTCATTAATCCTTTCATCTCCACCTCAAATTCCACCATGCTTTTCCCATTCCACCACCTCCTGGAAGCTTCCCTAGTTATCTACCTTTCTCTACTGGCAGTGATGGTGGAAGCTGAGTCATCCTGTGGGCTCTGGCTACATGGTGGCTGGTCACATACATAGCATGAACCTCTAGCGTAGGCAGGTTGGGAAATGGGCCTCCTTTGGTTCTTGAGGTGGATAGATCTTCTCCTATGGTCTTTTCTAGCTAGTGAGCTAAGGGAAAGGTCTCACCTGGGTGTAGTGGATGGAGGGTACAGGGGTACTATGATGCCAGCACTTTAAACCCTTGGCTAGGGTTCAGTAGGTAGGCCTCAGCTGGGGGAGAGACTAGCTGTGGTAGGCTGCAGTATCTAGCTGTGGTAGGCTGCAGTGTCTCCTCTCCAGTGCCTTCTCATATGGTGTTGGAGCAACCAGAGAGTGGAATTCAGGGACTACATGGTGTGTTTCCTTTAGTCCTTCCTACATTCATGTACACCTAGCAGCACTGGTGGCAATGCAGTTTTCCTTGTGTCTTCAGCTGTGGCTGAAGCAATAGCAGATACCACCTACAGCTCAGCAGAGGCCTGAGTGAGCAGCAGCCACCTCAGTCCCGTCCTCAAAGAGGACTGAAAACAGTACCAAGCAGAGCTGTTAGTAGTATTTTTGGACAAGCCTTTGAAATACTTCTCACAAACACAATCTTTCCCTGTCCACCATGACCACATGATTGTGCACAAGGCCAGCTTACACATTCTGGGGGCAGTTAGTGAGAAGAGTCTTTGGGATATACTTCAAATCCAACCAACTCCTTCTGCATTCAAAGAATGTGTATCTGGAGGCAAGGGAAAGTGGGGAATCTCTTTGTGCTCCTCTCACCCACAAGCCTCCTGCTATATAAATGATACCCAGCTACTTGTTCCTTTCAAACGTAGTGATTTGTTTATGTCAATCTATGTTTTCTGGGCTAACTTCTCAAGGAAAAGAATTAGCAAGGCTGAGATTCTCCTTCATGGGGCTCCAGATTCACACAAGAGGTAGGTCTTAAGAGGTGATCTTATCTTTACGGCACACCCCAAAACAGCTTTTCTTGTCCTCCCGAGGAAGTCTTGTACATGGCAGTAGCCCAGGCCTGCAGTAGTTAGGGAGGCCATGATGAAATATTTGACTTACCAATGTTGATGCAGTGTCCGCATAACAGCACCCCTGCGAATGCACAGACTGGCTCCCATATATCAGAATAACCTGAGAAACCCACATATTAGTCCAGAATTCTTGAGTTACTTTGAGCAACGAGGTGGGTAAGGTAATATCTGTTATTGGACAATTTTGTACATTCGTCTTATGCGCTGTGGCTCAAAGGCACTTATATATAGTTTGTGATTATAAATTTTTTTATTATTAGCTGAAGTGGATTTTTGTTTGCAAATCTAACCTATGAAATTTACTAACTCTTTGGGATCAGCACCCCCATTTCCTAGCTGTTTATACAGCTCCTAGCATAATGGGCCCAAATGTAGTTATGGTCTTAAAGTACTACTGCAATATAAACATTAAAGAGTAATCATAATAATTACACCTGAGGTGTGCTTCCACAGGCTGTACTCCATTTTCAGGTTGAGATTTACAAGACTTTTAAAATACAGCTGTTTATCTGCCCAAAAATCATTTTGGAGAAAAATAAATTAAATACCCTCGTAGGCCAGAGATTCTGCATACAGTATTTAAAGAGAGTACATTTGACTTGACAGTGACTTTTGAAAAGAGTGGATTATAGTATTCAGTAAAGAGAAAAGAATAATAATATTTTTCAGATCCATCACCATAGGGTCTGACTGTCTTAATAAATTTATCTTCCTCCATACACAAGGATGTAGGTTAATATTATTGTGCCCATTTTACAGGTTTGTAAACAGGCACACAATAAAAATCAGTAATACTGTTTGCCCAAGGTGACACTAGACGTCTGTAGCAGAGTTGGGAATAGAACTCACATCCTCTGAATCCCAGTCCAGTGCTTTATCTTAGAAGAAGACTATTCCTTCTCTTGCTTAGCACCTATGAATCCCTTTTCATCTTCAAAGTACTGTAAAAATCAATTAAGCCTGACTGCAGATTTGAGATAGCTGGATAAATGTAATTACTTATTTTACAGATGGGGAAACTGAGAAGAAGTGAAGGGACTTATCTGAGGCTACAGGAAGGGTCACTGTTAATAGCTGGGATAGATCTCAGGAATTCCTGGCTCCCTCTATTGTCCTCCAATCCCTAGATCACACCTGTCTCTCTCTAAATCTGGTTGTCCTCTCTCTCTCTTGCTCGTGTTTGCAAGAATAACTAATAAACAGTGCAAGTGAATGAAATGTTTTGTTACAGAATAATGAAAAAGTGTTGATGGCAATATAATTTGTTTTTATAGTTTAATAATGCTATAAGCCAAACCTTCTGCATCCTTCATTATGGGTATTTGTACATTGAAAATGTAGCCCTATATATCATATTTTCAGGATAAGAAATCTTTTTATCAAGTGGACTATGACTGTATAGGCAAATGGAGCAAACATTAATGTTCTTAGCAATGCCACCACCCAGGACCGGCGCTAGGGTTTTGAGCGCCCTAGGCGGACGGCAATTTCGCTGCCCTGCGCGCTGGTACCACGGCTCCGGTGTAGCTGCCACAGTGGTGCCTGCGGAGGGTCCGGTGTGCCTGTGGGCGGTCCACCGGAGCCGTGCGAGCAGCCGACCGTCCACAGGCACGACTGCAGCAGCTCCATCCGAGCCGTGGACCAGCGGACACCCTGGGCTGCTGGCTGCCACGGCGGCGCCCTGACCCAGGGTCAGAGCACCTCCGCGGCAGCCCGGGGTTTCCGTGGGCCAGGGGACCTCTTGGGCTGCCGGCTGCCCCAGCGGTGCCCTGACCCAGGGGGCTCCTGGGCTGCCAGCTGCCGCGGCGGCACCCTGACCCAGGGGACACTCTGGGCTGCCGGCTCCTGCCGGCAGCTCAGACTCCTTCTCTGTCCTAGCAGCAGCGGCTGCTCAACCATTTAAAAAAAAAATTGGGGGCGCTTTTTGGTGCCCCCAAATCTCGGCGCCCTAGGCAACCGCCTAGTCCGCCTAAATGGTTGCACCGGCCCTGCCACCACCACAGTCTTACATCCTTATTTTCTGACAGAGGTCACTATGGTTACCCTATGTTCCTTCAAAAAAAAAATCTACCTTTAAAGCATAGAAAGGATTTTAGCATTCCTATAAAAGACAGCATTAGCAATGAGAGAGTCGCATGTGCAGTGAATGCAAGATCAGACAACAGATGGCAGAGCCACTTGTGTAATTCAGTTGGAGACCGGGCACTTTTCAGGCTTTATATCGCTCAGGCTTTATATTGTCATTTAGGTGAATACTGGGCAGAATGTCACTTAAAAGTGATTTAGGCACTGTGGAGCCTATGTCTCACTGACTTTCAATGAGACATAAGCTCCTAAGTGATTAAGTGACTTTTGAAAGTGAGACGTAGTTATCTAAGGCACTTAGAATTTTTGATTAGGCTTGGACAGACTAGATTTTTATGTTAAATGTTGGTAAACTTCAATTTCACCATCCACACATAACCCAGTGAAAAAATATTTCTAACGATAATAATTGAAATGTACAGATAGACAAAGTAAGAAAAATGCTGCTTGAGAACTTATTCTGGTTTAAGGATATGTGCTTTGTATATTTTGACATGTTGATAATTTGTGTTTTAATGGTTATAAAGCTTTAACTTTATAAATCTCTATGTTTATTGACATTAAATAATCATTATCTAACCCACCCCCTTAGTTTCCCACAACTATGAACATTTAAAGCAATAAAAATTGGGGGAAAAAGATTAAAATCAAATTCTGCCAACTCTACTTATAATGCTGAATAGGGCAACACCTTTAAAAATCTGTGCATGTATCAGGGGTAGGTCTACACAGCAAAGAAATACCTGCGGGTGGCCCATGCCAACTGACTGGGCTTGCAGGGCTTTGGGCTGCAGGGCTGTTTCATTTCTTTTGGGTTCAAGCTGGAGCTCAAGCTCTGGGATCCTCCCACCTTGCAGCATCCTAGAGTCCAGGCTCCAGCCTGAGCTTAGATGTCTACACAGCAATGAAATAACCCTGCAGCCTGTGCCCTTTGAGCCTATTTGGCATGGGCCAGCTGCAGGTTTTTCTTTGCTGCATAGACATACCCTTAATGGCCTCTAGAGATATCTCCAGACATGCTTTGGAGAAGTCCAATAGCTGTTCTAAAGTACACTAGGATCAATATAGAATTGTCCCCAGAATCAAAGAGCAGCAACCAGTTACTTTGAACTTCCCCTACCCGACAGCCACCCGTCAGCTGCAACCAGTAGGCAATGAGCACCGCTGAGCTGAGCACTTGTACCCAATATTTTCTTAACACTCAAACAATGATTAATGACAATGTTTCTTTTGTGACAGTTCAGAGAAATAAACACTGTTCCCAGTCTAATAACACCATTTCATTCTTCATAATGTTAGAAATGAGATATGTGAAATGATCCATACATTGATTTATTAATAGATTTTTTTGGAATTCAAAATGCATCTGAACAAATACACACTGCTACATTTTTAAGCCAACATTCAGAGTTTGTTACATCACTTTTCGAAGGAAATGGCCACAAGGTAAAATTCACACAAATAATGCCACTCAGCAGATGACCTTTCCAGCTGACAAAATCTACAATATTTTGAGAACAAACATCTAACCAGTTGCTTTACAGCAAAGAAAAAACAAAACTGGACCACTGTGCATTAGAGCACATCCATAACAGCAGAAAATAGGCAAGCCCTACATTTGGCAGATATCATCAGATATTTGTTGCCCACATTAATTGATTAATTGAAGCAGAGGGACATGCACTGCTACAGTGACTTTGAATGATTTCCCAGGACACTCCTGAAAATGAAATGACATCTCAAGAGATTACTTCCTGCTGAAGTCATTTTACATAACTATATTAAAAATAAATTAGAGTTTAAACATAGGACCTGATTCTCTTTTTCACGAACGGCCCTTTACACCTGTAGAGCAGCGCAAAGATGTCTTAAATTACATTTTAAGACCCTCCTTATATTACCAGAGTGGTGTAAAGTGGTCTTCATGTAAATGATAATCAGGCTAATAAAGTGAAGCTATGCCCTGCATTAACCATAAGGATATCTTTTAAACCAAAGATGAGCGTAGGATATAATGCTGCCATCCTAAAGACTGGTTGCATGTGTGCATGCTTTCAAAGCACAGAACTATTTTTGTGTTAATCAAGAGCAATCTGGTTAAATCTGTAGTCTTACAAATGGGGAATTAACCAGCTGAAAACACATTTGTATTGATATAAAACTTTATGATATTGTAACTTTGAAAACAATGCCTACACTGAACAATTTAATCTGCTTCACTTGGCTTGCACTATTTGAAATAAACATTTGTTTACATTATGAACATGCTGATACATTTGTCTCTTTTGGTTTTATAACAGAAATGCATTGCAAATTATTTTAAGCTCACAGTTAAATGTTAGATGCTAAAGTACTTTCTTGAGCAGTTATTTATTAATTTGCTCTTTGAAAGGAAGTTTTTTTAATTCCTGATCCAACTCCATTGCGAAAGGACCTTTTAATGAAAGACTTCTCCAGGAAAGGATTTAGAAAAGTCAATTCTTCACCCCTGTCCAGCTTGGCTAAGCAGCTATTCAGCAGGATGAGACAGTAATCAGATTTCCTGGACAGCTGGCAATTCAAATAAAAAGGATTAGTTCTCAGAAGATTAAAAAAATATATATCACAGATCAGAAAAGCCATAATTATGGATTTGCACATTTGCTGGGACTTGCCCACTGTAAAAAGCAAAGCCCAAAGACAAAAAAGTCATTTACACTTAAAATGACAAGGATTAACGATTATTTGCTTTGGATTAAAAGTATCCAAATTGGATGTTTTTATTGCTTTTCTGAAAATGCAAGTGGTGTTTTACCTGTATAAAATTCTGATATTTCTAGAGTTATATTTATGATCCAAAACATGTTATTTTCAATGTAGCACTAATGACGTTGTCTGTTGCGGTAGGTGACAGTCACTTTTCTCTACAGTACAGTACACATTTGCCATTATAAAATAAGATTTTTCTATTAATAATGTAACAGCAATTTCACTACTGTTTGCATGAAATCTATTTAGTTTAAAAGATAGATAACACCAGAAATGGAAACATCTGTAATGCACAGCAGCTTGGGGGGTTTCTCTTTCAATATTATAGTTACAGTCATGGTTATATTTCTTAATACTGACAAAAATATTTTTGATTATTTGCATTTAAGTAGTCTGGTATCTTTCTCTCTCTCTCCCCCTCCCCTTCTTTCTCTCACACATATACACACAGAGCTTTTACTATATCTTACAATTATAAAAATGTATAAAATACATATTGAGGGAGCAATAATTAGCTATATTTTCTATCCTTTCATACAGTAGTTATATAAAGCCTTTCATCCTATTACACTAGCAGTCAATAGGGGGTATTTATTGTACTGTATACGTACCGTGTGTCTATGTGTACATATCTTCTGATGTTTCATTAGTGTTTGAGAAGTCACTAAATATAAAGCCATGAGGTGAAAAATCTGGCTCCAATGAAGTCAATGGCAAAACTCCCATGGAATATTAGTATTGATCTGATAATTATTTATAATAATACCTTCTAATACTTAATAATATTCTCATTAATAGTTCTCTAAGCACTTTACAAAAGATGGGTATTATTATTATGATTTGCCTAAGATCACCCAGCGAGTCTGAGGCAAATTCTCAGTAACGCACCCCATCCACTGCATTACACAATCTCTCTGCTTATGGTTTTCTTACAAATAGAAATTATCTATTTTTATTAAAAAAAATAAAATCTTCAAGAAGCAAGCAAATTCCATCTCGAGATTTTAGAGACATCACTGCAACCCACACAAGGATTTGTACTAATGGATTACAAGGTCATCATTCTGTTAATCTAATTTGAAAGTGAAAGGCATTGGGCATATATTAAACAATAAAAAAGCATTTGATATACTATGTCATTGCCATAATGAGAGCTGAAATGAAATATGGCTAGTCAAATAGCTCACAATAGATCTAAACAATATATGATCAAAGATGAAACAGGATTAAACAGTTACACAAATAAAACATACACACAAAAATCAGAAGACTGATTGATGAAGATTAATTCGAACTTCACATCAACATAAAAAGAAAACAGCCACACAAGTAGATACTATTTGTAGTGGAGATAGATTTCATTAATGAAAATCTGGTGATATAAAATACATGCCTGAAAGGAAAAAAAAGGGAATCCCAACTAAGATTCCAAGAAATAATATTCTAGTTACAAATAAATACAGCAAAATACTTTAAATAAAACTGCATCCTAACATGGAAATTGAACTCTGAACTACTTAATTACTATTTGGAGCAAGACATCTAATTCAGAACATGTTCGCATAATCTTTCATGAGGTACTTTATACAAAGTTTAATATTCTACTATAGTAATTTCCCCCATCTCAAACATCAAATATTGACATGTACTAGCTTTAAAATATCCTGTTTACTTCTACTTTACAGAACTTTATTAAAATACATAGATACATAAAATGGAGAAAATATTACTGTTCATTCTATAGGCTGATGGGTTTTTCCCATTGGTTTCTTTTAACAAGACAACTCCACTACTGTTTAGGAGTTATCCTTCAGCATACAAACCTATTAAGAATGCCTAACAGTTACAGAACTTTACAAATAATAACTAATAACAGTATGTAGTAAATGCGTGTTGTTATTTCAATTTTGCAGATGGGGAAGCTAATATAGGGAGATGAAATAGAGAGGAAGTCAGTGTCAGAGCTCAGTGCTTCCCATTCTCTGTCCCATGGTTGAACCACTGTGTATGCTGCATCCCATGCACAAAGGCATAAACAGTTTATGCCTAATAGATTCTTTTAGAGAGAATCCTGTCTACCTTGCTAGCAACTAAAGCAAAAATTCTTCATAACAGGGAACATTTGATAGTAATATTTATTCTACACCTTTAACATAAAAACAAGTTTGATCAAATAGTATTTAAAAATAATCCAACTAAATTTAACTAAAACGTCTATTTGAACTAAATGAAGTAGATGATGTTCAAAGATTAGCTTACCGTAGAAGGGACAGTTGGGTAACACCCCCATAGGTGCATTGTTGAGATCCAAATAATTAAAATGAAGTTTAACCTGAACAGACTGCAAGAAAAAACTCAAATTAGTTTAATGTTTTTAAAAGGAAAACTTAATATATACATACATACACACCAATACAAACTGTCCAAAGATATAATATAAAGTGCAATATCTTTACCTGATCATTTTTTTTCTTTCAGCACTTACGTGCAATTATGCAGTTTTAGTGCCAAACTTCTCACATTTCCGATCAGTTCTTTCTTAGATGACCATTTTATACCAAGAGTTCAGGAGTGAAAATGTCATCAAATCCTATTTCAGTTTGACTGACTGGTCCTTGGTTGGCCTTTTATTCTTTTTAAATGGGAAAATGGCAAGAACACACTCTACTGCCATTATAAAACTACCAATTGACTTCATTAAACGTGTTGCCATTAAAATGTCCTTCAAGTGAGTTTACTTCCAGCCCGTATTATCATGGCACAAATGGTAAAAGGTCTCAAGATTCCACAAACATTTATTTTAACAAGAGTTTCATCAATTACTGTATGCTATATTAACCCTCTATATGTGTCATGCACATCTAGTAGCATACAAAAAGTAGCCCAAAATGTAAATTCGGCTGCCAGTTCCTCAAAGCAGATTATAAGTCATTGGGATCAAAAATAACAAAAGGACTTTTTTATCTCAGCAAAAATCTGTTTAATTTCTGCCATGAATTGTATTTTTGTTTTATATGGTACATTTCCCTGTTTGTTGTTTATTACCAGACTAAGGGGATAGACAATATTTATAAGACTCTTGAAATTAACAGACTTTCTTACAGCTAGAGCAAGCTGATGGGCCAATGCCCTATTCACATGCATGATCCGGTCCTTTTAGAAAACCCACGCATTGCACCATGGAAGTCCCACCATTTTGTAGACTCTTCTGTGAATATTGTTTAGGCCTCATCTGTATTGAGTTTTTAATGATGTTCAAACTTGAATTTAATACAATTTCTGCTAAAATGGCTTGATTGTTCAGTTTGACAAGGTCCAAGTGGAACTAGATTCATATTCAGAAACCATGAGCCTAACTGAAGTGCACTTAACTGATGTGCAGAGGAACACTAGTGTCTGTGTAAGTATAACATTTAATTTAGTCTTTATTTGGACTTCTTGGAATTATTATCTGGACACTATCTTACTCAACCTCAGCTTCATTAATTAAATTAATCTCTAGGCCTGTGCATGCAGTATCTGCCGATGTTATTGTTTGTTTACTGATGGGAAGTTCCCATTAACTTTAATCTATCTATCAAACTTTTATCTAGCATTATTAGAACATGGTTTCTGAAATTTAGCGCATCACTATTTTGCTCTAAGTATTTTAGTTGGCACAATGTTTATTGGGGTGGATTGAACCTTGTGAAGTCTGAGAATTCACAGACTTCTCTGGATCTTTTGGGTTTCTAGTTTGAGAGCTTTTGTTTTCTGTAATTAAAATCTGTATTTATTCTTTGGATTATTCATTATAAACAATATTTTTAGGTAAAAGAAAGACTTACATGTATAAAGAAAATCTCTTGCTCAAAACTTATGCTGGCACAATTGAATACTCTATATTTGGTTTACCTAGTGCACAACAATGAAAAAAATAGGCTAGATTCTCTGAGTGATGCAAAGGGAACAGAGGAAAAATCATGAAAAATCATGAATAGATGCCATCTGAAATAAAAGTTCTCAGTCTTACAGTGAGTTATAAATGTGAGAAAGGACTCTTGGCCACCATTGCTACATGGGAATCCAGGAGTAGAAAAGGATCCATAATTTGCAAACATCCTTGAAAGCTGAGCACAGCATTTCAAAAGAAGCAGCAGATAAAATGTCTGCTAAACCACGGGTCTCTCTTTACTCACCAGTAACTCCTCTACTTTGTCCAAATAAAATTTAATCCAATTTGTCTTTGTGCATGCGGAGGTGTAGAAGAGAATGAATAATTCACAGGGAACATTTCGGTTAACAATTGTAATAATAGCTCTCAAAGCAATTTACAAAGAAGATAAGTGTCATTTTCCCATTTTATAGTTCAGGAAACTGAGGCACAAAGTGAAGTGACTTGCCCAATGCCACCTGGCTAGCCAGTGCAGTTAGTTCCCTAGGCATTTATGAAAAATCCCAGCAAGATCCCTATCTGCATCTTCAGATGCTTGAATGCTTTTAAAAATCTGGACAATAGTGTTATTTTGTCTCCCTGATTGGATTAGAATAATTCCTAAAGTCAGGTTTCCAGTGCAAATATTCATGTTTACAAATGTAAAATGTGATTGCTTTGCATATTCCTAAAATTCACTTCAAACATGCTTATATCACTGGAATATTCAGAGAAAGATAATAAAAGATGGGTAAAAGGTGACAAAGTGAATTCAATTTTTTTCATCTGAGTGATACATTTAAGGATTTTCCTCCTTAGATGTTCCCTCGGTTTGAGTCATGTGGGCACCAATGGCATCACAGTCCAAAATGTGGCATGGTTCCCTTTTATGTCTCCTCACACACAGAAAAAGTGATTGGAGAGGATGACCGAATGAGACCCTAGGGAGAGGTTTGGGGGCAAATGAGCAGTTAGGAATTATGGCGAGATTGATCCAACCCTACATCCTTCGGAGCTATATACATGCAATGTCATGAAGTTTACTGCAGGAGCCCTCTGAGACAAAGTCTGAAAACTTGCAATGGTATTAAATGTCCTGAGCATTTTTTTCATAAAAGTAGGAGTTTGTCCAATGTCCTTGGCTGAAAATTTTCCCTCTCTTCACTGCCATGCACTATAGTACACCTAATTACCCACCCAGCTGCTGTCCTCTATGTCAAGGCTTGCTGCAATCCAGTGGTCTAAAGAGATATGTTTGTAATTGCTGGTCACAAAACTCATAACTAACATAACAGCCTGCTTTGTAAAGTACTTTGGAATCCTTCAGGGCCAAAGGGGTGATAGAAATATAAAATGAAAATATCCTGATTTAAAGACACTAGCAATCACCTCAGTTATAAAGATTATTAAGCAAGCATTTGACTGTTTATATATTCAGCACTTACTGTCTTATTCATGGAGAAAAGCCTTTCATTTTAATTGAACATCAAGTCTCAACAGGTACAGCATGTCCAACTCCAAGAGATAATCAGATTATCTGGGTGTTTCTGCTCCAGTCAAAATCATTTTGGGTTTGGTTCTGCTTGAGTGAAATGTAGCATCAGTTTTCATCTTATCCACACTCGTTAACCCAATTTCAATATACATTAACCTTCACAGCCTAGTGTGTGGAGAGATGGATGGTCTTGTGATTAAGGTTCAGGATATCAGGGTTCAATGCATAGCTTGGCCACAGACACCCCATGTGTCTGGGCAAATCACTCAACTTCTCTGTGACACAGTTCCCTCTCATTTGTAAATATGTCAGTCCATAGGGTTGCCAACCTTCCAGGGTTGCCTGGAGTCTCCAGGAATTAAAGGTTAATCTTTCATTAAAGCTAATGTCATGTGATTAAACCTCCAAGAATTTATCCAGCCAAAGTTGTCAACCCTAGTCCCTGGGTAACTTCTTTCCTGCCTGACCAGGATCTTGCACTCCCACCTCTATGCCCCACACATCCAGAAGCTTTCCCAGATGTAGGACCATACTATTTGCAGACTCCATAAGGAAGAAGGAATATCAGGACTCCAAAAGCCTGCTTACTCAGATGCCTGAGGCATGAACAGCCTGTGGGGACAAGGAGGCTCAGAGACATATGTCAGAGCAGCCGACTGCAGACCCCAGCCAGCCTACATATAGCTGGGCCTGCTCATACATATGAACTGAGATTGGACAGACACAGCTTTCTGGGGCAAGAGAGGAAAGAAGCTGACTAGAGGGAGTCTGCTTCCAGCAACGGGAAGAGATGCAGCTCATAGACTCATAGACTCGTAGGTCACAAGGGACCAATTTGATCATCTAGTCCGACCTCCTGCACAAAGCAGGCCACAGAACCCTACCCATACACTTTTATAACAACCCCTAACACATGACTGAGTTATTGAAGTCCTCAAAATTGTGGTTTGAAGACCTCAAGCTGCAGAGAATCCACCAGCAAGTGACCCATGCCCCACGCTGCAGAGACAGGCCGGAAAACCTCCAGGGCCCCTGCCAATCCGCCCTGGAGGAAATTCCTTCTCCGACCCCAATTGGTGATAGCTAAACCCTGAGCTTGGGCAAGACTCACCAGCCAGCACTCGAAAGAATTCTCTGCAGTAACTCAGAATCCCATCCCATCCAACATCCCTCAAAGACCATTGAGCAGACTTATCTGCTGATAATCCAAGATCAATTGCCCAAATTAAACTACTCATATACATCCCCTCCATATACTATCAAGCTTTCTTAAAGCCAGATAAGTCTTTTCCCACTACTTCCCTCGGAAGGCTGTCCAGACTTCACTCCCCTAATGGTTAAAAAACCTTCGTCTAATTTCAAGCTCCTCTGTTGCTCTTTGGAGGAAGGCAAGGTGCACAGAGAACCCAGGGCTCACTTGTTTAAGAAAGGTCACAGAGCCACTGAAAGGGAGGAATCAGTCAGCTGGGGAACAGGGATGGTTTTCTGAGGAGGCTACACAGATATTTCCTATTTGGCAAACCTGTTTAGGACTATCATTCCTCCTGATGCTCAGCCTTCTGACTTCTTTACC
The DNA here is from genome assembly GCF_003597395.2 of Chelonoidis abingdonii. Classification (NCBI taxonomy): domain Eukaryota; kingdom Metazoa; phylum Chordata; order Testudines; family Testudinidae; genus Chelonoidis; species Chelonoidis abingdonii. The sequence goes on from NC_133783.1 coordinate 42,945,472, forward strand.
CTGTGTCTAACTCTGATGTGAATACACGGAATTGTTACTGTTACACTCTCATGAGGTATGGCTACACTCGCAACTTCAAAGCGCTGCCCGCGGCAGCGCTTTGAAGTGCCAGTGTGTCGCAGCGCCAGTGCGGGAGAGCTCTCCCAGCGCTGCACGTACTCCACATCCTCTGTGGGTGTAGCTTGCAGCGCTGGGAGCCGTGCTCCCAGCGCTGCGGCATTGTTTACACTGAGGCTTTAGAGCGCTGTATCTTGCAGCGCTCGGGGGGGTGTTTTTTTCACACCCCTGAGTGCGAAAGTTGCAGCGCTGTAAAGCAGACCAAACCACCAGTGTGTGTCCCAGAGCAATTTTCCAGTAGGGTTTCTAAAACCTCTCTAGAGCCCCATCCCAGCATCCTGTTCCTTCAGTGAAATGCTGAGGGAGTTTGCCAAGAAAATAATCAATGAGTGGGAATCAATGACTGGATGGCTTTTGGGGGTGGAGGTAGTAGTGGTGACCATTTTTCTAAGGCATAAGTTAAATCTTCTGGCTAAAGAGTTGTGAGATCCAAGGAAGCTCACCTAGAATAAAGCTACCAAACTCAAATTGCTCTACTCTTTAAGGTACTCAGCTACCATAGTGTTATATAACGTAGTAATAGAAAGGCAAAGAAAGGTGGGACACAGACCACTCATTGTGACAGCCAGGCAGTCAACCACTATGTTAGGAGACAAGCAATCCAACAGAAATCTTTGGCTACTGGGAGGGTTAGTTAAGGTATGTCTACAGTATAGTGGCTCATTTATGGTGCTGCAGGTGTGTTGCTGTATTGCCATAGTGTAGATGCTTCCTACATTGACAAAAAGGGGTTTTCCATTGAAGTAGTTAATCACTTCTCCAAGAGGAGGTAGCTAGGTTGATGGAAGAATTTCAGTCTACACCATGGATGATGTCAATCTAACTACAGTGCTCAGAGTGCAAAAATTTTGACAGCTCTGAGTGATATAGCTAGGTCGATCTAATGTTTAAGTGTAGATCAGGCCTTGGAGCCAGTACTTAGAGCAGTAAGCAAGAGGAGGAAACTAGAGGGGAAAAACCAAGACATTTACACTGAATGTCCCCACCTTTTACACACTGGATGAATAGGGCTTGATAACTGGGAAGGGATAAGGTGATGGCAGTTTGGCAGGTTTTTAATTACAGCAGTGTATCCCTGAAAGTGAAATGCAGATCAGCAGGCCCATCCACTGGAGGTCCCCTCAATGTCCCAGGCAGAGCCACCTAGGACTAGGGGTGGTGATGCAGGCAATGCCAACTAAGCAGTATATAAGCTGTATCTTGATGCCCATAGTCCATTATTTAGACTACAAGTAAATGAAGATTCATGTCCTCATAAATTCGATCATTTTGGATGCAGTGGAATTCAGCCCTCCTACAGATTAGAGATTGATTAGGGATTAATAGAGGCTGGTCACCAGAGAGCCCATATCCTCCATACAAGAGGAAGACATTCCTGCATAAGTGACTGGCAATGTGGACTCTAGGAACCTGCGCATCATTTGTGAGTGGGGAGGGAATTTGTGCACATTCCTTCTTCAAAACTCAGTTTGCAAGAACTAGTTTCCATTATGCCTGGCCGATATGTCCCTTTAATTAGTATTTTTTTTTCTACCATGTCCACAGCAGATATTCTCGAACACTACAACCTCGCATCCCCCAACCCATCAAAAACCTTTTGCCAAGAAATGTTCTTTACATGAGTGTCTTACTAAACTAAAGAAACCTGGGGGATGTTTTAAAGGAACCACTTCATACTCAAGCAAATTTCACAGTGTGTATACATGAATATTTTTAAATTATCACTGGTAAAAAAGATAAAATCAAACCATTATTCTGCCTTGCTACAGCATTCAGCCAGGACAAAAAGCCCATAAGTAGGAGGGAGAGGGTGAGAGCAGGTAGTTCCATATCTACACAGCTCTAGTCATCAGTTATCAGATGGTACCCTTTGTTAAGTTTATGACTGACAGCAAGGAGCTTTACTGCTACGGCAAACGTCAGGGCCAGATCATTATTTGATGACTATCATTGCTGGCATAAAGGTCCTCATGTAGAATAAAGCTAATGTTGCTGTCGTACAATTCAGTGCCCAGCCTGACATGCCTTTTGTCTGAATGTAAGCTTTTGAACCTGGTTTCCCCACCTCACAATAAAACGGCTCGTTCAGGAATATCACATACCAAGGGACATCAGAGTTTTCAGCTTTCTCCCTTAAAAGCTATCATGTATCCCTCTACAGTTATTCATGGTAATTTAACACACTGACATGAATATGTCTTTAGGGTGTTTCCTCTGGGACCGTTATTGTTTGGTCTCTTACATTAGTATTTAATCTACTTTAATCTACTGCCTTTTTGGCCTTCTAAATTCCCATTTTAACTTTAAGGTCCCTAATCTGGATGAGGAGCTTTAATCTGTCTGAGGAGGACTAGACAGGAATCATTTTAGAGTCTATTAATTATTTTAGAGTCTATTAATGACATTCTTTAATCAGTAATAAGGATTACCAATAGTAAGAGGAAGTCATTTTCCCTGTGGGCAGACTATTCTATAACTGCCTACAGCAGGGTTTCCTTTTATGTTCCACAGAGACAGCTAGTACTGACCATTTTGAAGACAGAATAGTCAATGGACCATTGTTCTGAACAAATATGGTGCATTTATGTTCCTTGATAATGATAAGCAGATATTGCAAAGAATCAAGTGTAATCCTCCTCTCCCTCTTCCCAGCAGTCCTTCTTCCCAGAACACCATGGTACAGAAAGCCAAAGCCATCCATTCAGCCCTCTCTAGGATGTTTGTGTCCCTGCCTTTGCTCTTACCTTCAACTGGGAAGATGGATGAGAAAAAAAACCTTTACCCCCTCAACTCCTTCACTCTTGCTCCCAGAGCCTTGTAGTCACTGCTAATCTGGTTAGGATTGTACCTGGTAATATCATTAGTGCCAAAGTAGATAAGCAGTATGGGGTAGTGGTCAGAGAGATGCATGAGCCTCAGCAACCTTTCCGTATCATCTTGTATGCAGGATCCAGACATGCAGCACACCTCTTGGGACACCATGTCAGGTTGTCAGATGGATGTTTCTGTCTCCTTCAGAAGGGAGTCCCAACCATAGCACTCTATGGGTATGTCTACACTACGGGATTATTCAGATTTTACATAAACCGGTTTTGTAAAACAGATTGTATAAAGTCGAGTGCACGTGGCCACACTAATCACATTAATTTGGCTGTGTGTGTCCATGGTCCGAGGCTAGCGTTGATTTCTGGAGCATTGCACTGTGGGTAGCTATCACGTAGCTATCCCATAGTTCCCACAGTCTCCCCTGCCCATTGGAATTCTGGGTTAAGACCCCAATGCATGATGGTGCAAAAACAGTGTCGCGAGTGATTCTGAGTAAATGTCGTCACTCATTCCTTCCTCTGTGAAAGCAACGGCAGACAATCATTTCACGCCCTTTTTCCCTGGATTGCCCTGGGAGACGCCATAGCACGGCAATCATGGGCCCGTTCAGCTTTTCTTTTACTGTCACCATATGTCTACTGATGTGTAACAGATGCGACTGCAGCACTACACAGCACATTCATTTGCCTTGCAAGACAGCAGAGCCAGTTTCAGTTGTTCGTACCGTCTGCCATGCCATTGTAAATTGGCAATGAGATGACGTTATCAGTTATTCTGTACCATCTGCTCGCTGTATGGGTTGCGTGCCCCTGGCTGAGGTTGGCCGGGGGCGCAAAGACAAAAATGGGAATGACTCCCCGAGTCAATCCCTCCTTTATGGTATCTAAAAATAGAGTCAGTCCTGCCTAGAATATGGGGCAAGTGTACTAGAGAACCAGTGTATCCAGAGAACCAGAGAGCACAGCCGCTCCGTGTCAGATCCCGCAGAAATGAATGATGAGCTACATGCCATTCTAGGGGGTGCCCCTGCAACAACCCCACCCGTTGCTTCCCTGCTCCCCCAACCCTCCTGGGCTACCGTTGCAGTGTCTCCCATTTGTGTGATGAAGTAATAAAGAATGCAGGAATAAGAAACACTGACTTGTTAGTGAGATTAAAATGAGGGGAGGCAGCCTCCAGCTGCTATGATAGTCCAGGCAGGACATTAAACGGTGCGTGGGGAGAGGAGCCCAGCATCCGCTGCTATGATAGTCCAGGCAGTACAGAATCTTTCTTTACACATGAAAGGGGGGGGCTGATGGGGAGTCAGCCCCGGTTCCTATTGAATGAAGACGTTACCAGCCATTCTGACACTCTGGGAATGACCGTGGAGTCATTTCGTATTTTACCCAGGCACCCGGCCGACCTCACCTGAAGCCAGCCAGGAGCACTCACGGGATGATGACGAGGACAGCTACTAGTCCTATGCACTGTACTGTCTGCCACTGGAGAGGGGAGAGAGAGGATACTGCTGTTCACTGCCGCAGCATCGAGTCTACGAGCAGCATGCAGTAGACATACGGTGACATAGAAAAAAGTCAAGAAACGATTTTTTATCCCCTTTTCTTTCACGGAGGGGGGAGGGTAAATTAATGAGCTTACTCTGAACCACCCCCGGACAATGTGTTGACCTACAGGCATTGGGAGCTCAGCCAAGAATGCAAATACTTTTCGAGACTGTGAGCGTGGACTGTGGGATAGCTGGAGTCCTCAGTACCCCCTCCCTCCCTCCATGAGCATCCATTTGATTCTTGGCTTTCGTTACGCTTGTCACGCAGCACTGTGCTGTGGACTCTGTATCATAGCCTGGAGAATTTTTTTAAATGCTTGATTTGTCGTTCTGTAACGGAGCTGTGATAGAACAGATTTGTCTCCCCCATACAGCAGTCAGATCCAGTATCTCCCGCACAGTCCATACTGGAGCTCTTTTTGGATTTGGGACTGCATCGCCACTCATGCTATCAGAGCTCCAGCCTGGGACAACAGGAAATGAAATTCAAAAGTTGTGGGGTTTTTCCTGTCTACTGGCCATTGCATCCGAGTTCATATTGCTGTCCAGAGCGGTCAACAATGGTGCATGTGGGTATCCGATACCGCCCAGAGGCCAATACCGTCGATTTGCGGCCACACTAACCCTAATCCGATATGGTAATACCGATTTCAGCGCTACTCCTCTCATCGGGGAGGAGTACAGAAACCAGTTTAAAGAGCCCTTTATATCGATATAAAGGGTCTTGTTGTGTGGACGGGTGCAGCATTAAATCGGTTTAACACTGCTAAAATCGGTTTAAATGTGTAGTGTAGACCAGGCCTTTGTCTCCTCCTTTTCGGTGTGATGGTTGTGAGCCTCTCAGTCTTTGGAGCAGGTGACTCCTCCTCCTCAGATGTCAGGGTCTGCTTCTCACACTTCTTGTTGCTAGAAAGGCATACCAATTCTTGACCTCAATGGACAGGGGGCCTGGGTGGGGGCTCGAGAACTGCCTACTGCCGAAAGTGCCCAGTAACCAGTTCTCCTCCTTCCTCTGGTGCCACTGTAGTCATCAGGCTAACATCCTCCATCCCATCTCCATGTGCATCCTGCTGATGAAGTACACGTACTTCCGGAGGCCAGGGCCTGCTCCAGGGTTTTTGCCGCCCCAAGCAGCAAAAAAAAGAAGAAAAGAAAAAAGATCCACGATCATGATCTGCGGCACTACCGCTGCTGCTTCAGTCTTCGGCAGCTTGTCCTTCGCTCCGAGAGGGAGTGAGGTACCCGTGGCCGAATTGCCACTGAAGAGCCGGACGTGCCACCCCTCCATGTTGGCCACCCCAAGCACCTGCTTGCTGGGCTGATGCCTGGAGCCGGCCCTGCCGGAGGCTACACAGATGAGCCGCCTCCTCTTGCAGCTCCCTTATCGGCTTCCTGAGGGACTCCATCATTACATACCTCTCACACTGGGTCTTTCACTTTGCCTGGCTTTCTGTGGAAGGGGCATGCAAGCTGCATCCCCAGTAAGTCAAGACTAGGACCTGGTTAGAAGCCCCCTGGATCAGGATGGCTGGGTGGCCAAGGCCAGGGCCTTCATAGGTTCAGGCAGATGAAGAGCAATGCATCATTTTCCTTTTCCATTTTCTTCCCGTTATAGGTTTTTCCTTGTGTAGTACCTGCAAGTTAAGGGGTGGGGGGAAATAACCTTTCTCCTTGCCTTTCTCTGCTGGGAAAATCAACTGGCTAACTCCCTTAATCTCCCAGCACACCAAACACAGCAAACCAGCCCAGAGTCCTACCAAACTTCATGGCAAGCTCCCAGCACAGAAAAGTGCTCCTTTTTGTCCCCCAAAATTAATCAATGGCAATAAGACAGAAGTGGTCTAGATATATGCACCAGATGGTTAACTCCCTTAGTCTCACCAGCCATATATCTTACTTCTTATGTAGTATTATTAGAATTTATATTGAGAACTGGATAATAATTGGGTACCTATCTGTGGATACAGTGCAATTGGTACTAATTGGTTATATGCACACCTGTCTGCCTCATTTGGTTTACAGATGCTATCTTCCATTTCTAACGTCCTCTTAGCTGCATAAGCAGCGTAGAATAATGGGGGCATAGCCTTCATCTCTCAGTGTTTGCCTAATTCCTTTGAACCTGAGCATTCCTATAGCCTTCATTCATTGCATTTCACTCATAAAATAACCCAAACCTCAGAGGGGAAAGTTCAGAGCCAGCTCACCAGATTTGCTCTCCCAACATCAACAAAAATGGGAAAGCATTCTGTACCAGCAAGAAAGGAATATGGGCAAAGCTGAGCTCCTGGACCCTATTACGTCTGAAGATATTACTGTTGCCTGGGAAACCACTCTCTTTGTATACATAAGATCACTAAAATATATTCTATATGTTTATCTTTAGATATGAGTTTGTCACCTTGCCTATATGCTGTGTCGGCAGAAAAACATGACATTGGATAAAATTTAGATTGCAACCTGCTAAAATTGATTAACTGTTTTGAGGCGTTAGAGGCATTTTCCTAATGTTAAATGCAATACAAACCGTTCAGTGTCCAATATCAACAAATCTCATCTTCTGCTCTAAAGGTGGATTATTCTTAGAACCTTTCATATTCCAAGTTTAACTAGTGCTAGAAAGAAAAACCATTCTCAAACCATCTGATATATTATTAGCAGTTCAGTGAGCTCTGTCAGGTGAGGCAGATAGTCTGTAATCACAGGAAGTCAGGGTTATTTGAGGATTGGGATAATTTATTTAGTTTGGCTGGTTGTGAATGAAGATTGGAATATTGTATGTTGGGGATTCTTTGTTTTTTAAAGGAACTACTCAAGCCACTTTTAATATCAGCCAAATTACCATCAGGATCATATTAAAAACAAAAGAAAAATTAGAAACCATCACTGAACAGTCAGGCCATTTGTCTACATATTGTTTCCCATAACAACAAGCGCAAGAGCATTTGCACCTAACTGAAAGTTTAGATTTTTGCAGCATGATCAGCTTGTTCACTTCTCCTGAGTCTTTCCATGTGTCACAATGCAATATTCATGGCATCACATACATATCCCCATATCAATTCTAGAATGAAGGATCTCTAAATAATTTAGAGATAGGAGCAGCAGGCAGAGAATAATACTACTGGTCAGATAAAAATATATGATAGTAAGCAATAAGAAGTAAGGAAATAAAGTTAGATGGGGTTTTATTGAAATACAATGAGCTGCATTCTGCCTTTATACCTGTGTTTTCACATTCAATTGACTTCAGTGGGGATTGCAAAAACTCGTCCTTGGAAACATGTCAGCTCTGGGTATTACGTCCAAATCCAAGGAGACTATGAGAGGAGGTTTAGAGAAGAAGGGGGAAGGAAATATAATAATGTGGTGCTGGAAAACTCTTTATATCTCTGGAGTTATCTTAAATAAATAATTCAATACAATCCTACTGCTTGCTTACTCAAATCACAAGACAACACCCTGCTTTCAAATTTTCTCTGCGTGTTGTATTAATTTCAATGGACTAAATGGACCCAAAAAGGAAAAGGTGTTAACATGATCCTGTCACTGTCCAACATAAAATAGTGTTAAACAAAGGTTATGGTTTTGTATATGGAGACTTCAGCTTGCTTAGTGCCATGGTAAACACACCATTAATTTTTATTAACCTTTTATTAAAGATACAGAAAAGAAAGGGGAGAAGTGTTGAAGCATTTGAAAAAAGAAGTATTAAGACTTTCATTTTAATGACTTCCCTTCTTCCATTTCCCTTAAGATGGAAAGAGTTTTTATAAAGAATCCTCCTCTCCTCCCACCCAACCCCATTTGGCAGGCTTTTAGATGGTATTAAAGATGGTAATAACTGTCCTTAGGGGTGGAGGAAGAGAAGAAATTAGTTGAGCTGTGTTGGAGCAGTTTTTGTTGCTGTTAAAATCCAATCCCATTTCCCAGAAAACAAAACAAAAAACACACACAAGACAAAAGAACAGCAAAGATAGAAAAGGCAACTTCTATCTTCACACTGCTGGAGAAACATAGGAACAGCACATGGTCTTATCCACCACTTTGAGACCTGGAAAACTTTTACCAGCATCGGGTTGTTTCAGCAATTGCTTTTATCTGACTCTCTGGTGACAGGCTTACAGCAGTGTTGCGAAATATATGATATTGGCCAACTAAGTCAAACTCTTATTAGACAGAAGGAAAAAGGAGGATAGAAAAGTGAAGAAGCCAGGTGTGTGTTGTGTGGGGGGGGGGGGAGAAAGGGGTGGCAGGATTCAGCCAAAGCAGGTGAAGGTGGTGATGTCACCTGGGTCCCTCTCTCTCTCCTGGTCTGGTCAGGATGATGAAGGCCTAATAGCATTACAGTATATTCCAGGTCCTAGAAGATGGTGAGGTTCGCAGCCATGATTGCAAAGCTCACTCTTTCCCTCTCTTTCAGTGAGAAATTTTTGTATTGCCTTCCCTCCTAATTTTCCCCTCAAAATATTTTTAGGACCCCCAAAAAGGGAATAATGGTGGAATAGCCCATCCCCGTATTATTTTGTCCACCAATTAGGCCTAATTTATGACATATCACTTTTATTAATTGATTTCTAGTCCCACACTTCTCTTGTTTATCAGGAACAGTCGCAACCCAGTCCTTGAATTATACCAATAGACATGTTTGTTTATACTAATTCAATCTGTCTCCCTTTTGTATCTTTCCCCATCGTTTATGATAAGTTGTTGTGCAATTTAAGAACTTTCACTCGCTTATTGTAGTTGAGCTCAGAATTTGAGTAAATTGTAGCCCAGTTATTACAACAGTGTGATACAGGGCTCGTAAGCTGAAATACATCTTTATACCATCAACACTCTAGGTCACAAACTGGGACCCAAAGCTGTGTTTCCTACAGGAATACCAAAACCTAGCCATGGACACTAAACTCCATTTTGTACTTCAAGATCCCAGCATATCAACTGCCAGAAACAGTCTTTTTCTCTGGAAGTTCCAACTCCTTCATCCAAGAAGTTAAGTAAGGGGAGAAGGAGTAGTGGGAGTAAAAACCATGTTACAAGGTCTTTTTAAAGTTCTGATTCTAATGGGCAGAGCTGCTCTACTAGTACTAGCCAACAAAGAATCCATTGCACCATATAAGTAGCTTAACTGTAGGATAAAAGCATACACATACCTCAGAAGTATAAGACAGCATTCGGGAGTGCTCCACTAGCATATTTTTTCTGTTGTAAACAGGGCTTAATATCAGTGTTAAAGGAATTACTGGATCATGCTGTTCGCACGCATGGAAAATGGAGGCTAAGATGCATATATAGCTAACTTGATACTTTTTTTTTAATTAGAGGCACTTTGGTAAATATTCCAGGGTTTCACCAGTAAAATCTACTGCTGCATCTTGTATACACCCTACAAGGTAATTTTCAGTATTTTAGATATGGTTCAGGATATCATTAAAATTATACATACCCTTTTATCATGTCATTCATTGTAGTGTGAATTTCCACAGTTTATTATGCTCATACTATGCATAAACATAATTACTTCACAGCAAGCTATAAATTCCACCTATTGGAGAACATAATTTGTTTCATTATTATATGTTTAGTATAGTTTGTTCATGTACAACAAAAATGTATAGCAATTCTTCTTTGTGAAAGTATTATAAACAAATGGAGACACGGTCTTTTATTTCTAACGCTGACCGTTCATTGATCAAGTTTAAATAAATAAATTTCATTCAATAAGAAAAGCATATATATACTTTGAAGAATGTAAAATTTGAGTATTGCTGATGTCTTTTTTCCTTAGGTCACAGTAGGTCAAATTCAGAGCTGGGGTAAGTGGAATTCAATTGCATTTGTGCCTACTGCTGCTAGTGTTAAATTTGGTCCTATAACTATCATCGACTTTTTGGGTCCTTTTAAAATGTAACCTCTTAAAGGAATTTTTACACTGTTTTGATTTAATTGTGGTTTTAATTATTCTAAGGTTCAGGTAAGGTGCTTAGAAATTAATTACCAGATTAGCCACTTTAGGAATAAAATGTTTCTTATTTCAGTTGACATCTGATGTTAGCATAAGAGATGATGCTGACAGACCAAGCACATTGTCCTAATCAGCTGTCTCTTTGGGATAAAAGGCTAGCTCTTTGGGATAAAAATAAATAAAATTAAATTACTTTTTCATTTTTTTTACTGGTTTTAATACAAATTTCTGGTAGTTTAGTGCTCACAAAAAATGCCAGACAATCAGGCCAGTCAGCAGAGACAAATGAAGTTGCCCCAATCTCCACCACCTGCCTCAAACTTGGCTTGAAAGGATGACCTCTTGGGGTTGATAGGGTAATTCAGTCTCCATGCTCAGGCAAATCTTTGGTCTTTCAGCAGAGACTGCCAATGAGGCTGTCAAATTAGTGCTTAGTGAGGTGGTGTTTTTATGATGTGGATGCCTCTCATGTAGGTCAGCAAACCTATTTCATATAGGCTATCAAAGAGCTGCTATCAGCGTGGGCTGGATTCAAACTAGCCACCTAGAGGTGAATGAATCAATATCCAATTACCAATTCCTGAAGACATCTAGTCCCTCTCTGCTAAGTTTGTTTTAAATAGGAACAAAATGCCAAGATATTACCATGAGACAAGAATGCCATCATTGCTCTTTAGCAGGCTTTTATATTTTGTGTTATATTTTATATTGTTTTACCTCATTTTAATATATCTAAACAGCCTGCTACTATTGCTCACAGTCAAAAGAGCTGGAATGGCTGGAAGAAACGGAAGAAAAACTACAGTATTTCACGTGTTATTTTAAAATATAGCAATAGCATTGTGACAGGCTGAAGTAGCTCTACCCGAGCTCTGGCAGACTCCCCTTCAGGCAAATGGTGAGATAGTCAGCCAGGCTCAGGAGTTCAGAGTTAAATCAGGAATTGCCATGATAACATGTCTGTGATACACAAGAGAGTGTGAGTGTCTGAGGAGGCAGAAAACCACACCCATTTATTTGAAGGGGTAGATTGTCTTGGAATCAGAGCTGGGCCTTTTCCTTTTGATTTCTGCTTGAGGAGGCTTGAGGAGAACATGAGTGCCCCATCTGTGTAGGTGTCTGCTGACCCACTGCTTCTGCACCTAGTGGTTGATAAGGGAATCCCAACTATTCCCAGGGCCTCAGAAATTCCATCCTGGGAGCTCTTACTCTGCTTCTGTTGGGCGGTGAAGCTGGAAAAAAGAGTTTCTGAAGCCTCTGCAAGGGGATGTCTCCAAGGATTACTGTATTGTAATAGCACTGATCAGAACTAAGGTTAGAAATGTTCTGTATTAAAATAAGAGTAAACAACCAGCAAACGTGACTGATGCCCCTACCTATGGAACTCTTGATCAATGAGGTCAGAATGAACTCAAGGTGCATCAATTGTAAAGTACATTGCAAAGCCCATCTTTGTGGGCAAGCTTTCCCCAGTAACAATGGCCGAAGTTCCACTGAACTACATACATGAAGAAGGGAAGGGAGAAAAATAAAATCCCCCCGTATAAGGAACAGTTGGCAAAATTTAGGAGCAGTGGGAAAACTGAGGTCCTTTGTGGATAAAATGCAGGTGTTATTTTTTTTATTTAGTGTCTATCATATATATTGCAGTGATGGGTGCTTTCTAAGTGACTAACATAGGTAAATCCTTTGGGGGGGCTGAGAGGAGGAGATGTTTCTGCAGATAACACATTACAACAGTGTAGATAAAGCCAGTAATTCAAAACTGCCTGTTTATTTTGTATAAATACATGGATCTGAGTCATAGTTTCATCTCCTGTACAGGTTCCTGCCCCCAAGCTTAGTCAGAGGGCACCCTCCTTCTTAGTTTAACTCTACTGGTTTCTCTTACCATTTGGGACCCTCCTCCTTTACTGCCAAAATGGGTTTGTGCCGATGTAGCAACTTTGCCATACCACTCCCACAGCTCCTCTTCCCTCCCTTCCCTGTTATACCTGCCCACCATCACCAAGGTAACATTCAGTTTCACCACCATTAAAAACAGGTACAGTTCAAAAGCTTCAGTTCCCTTCATTTAGGATCTTTCACCCTCCCTTTCCTATCCATCCAGCTGCTCAGTGATAACAGCACCATCATAGCATCTTATCTCAAGATGTCACAAGTACATTCTTGTTAAGTATTTCATGGATTATTGAAAGGACAGATGGTCTAAGTACGAACCTTCACAACAAGTTCAGCCTTGAAAGAGAGATGGGTTTTCTATAGCTTTGGCATTATATTGTGCAACTGCTTCACCACAGAATCAGGAATTCAGATACAACCTTTTAAATACGTGTGTTTAGACGGAGTAAATGCATATCTTCTCATCTGAACTGTTCTTTTTTTCTATATACTTACCTGAATGCAATGAACATAACCAGTACCATGGATAACTCCAGGACCAGTGAGGCAGGTAAGACAATTTAAAAGTAACAACTCTCTTCAATCAAAACAGATTAATTTCCAGGTGTTAAAAGGAGCAGAATTTAGAGGACAATGCCAATCACTATGGAAATCAAATTAAAATACATGCATAAACTTGCTTTTTCCCTTATATAACAGAAAAAAATTACAAGAAATAAGCATGTAAAATACATAGGTTTTCAGATGTGAAGTGTGGTGTTATTATACAGGTATTTGTTGCAATATTGTTGTATGCTGATACTGTAAGGGCCATGAACAGGTCTATTTATCTAAGATACTTATATGATCTCCATTACTGTAGCTAAGTGCCTCACAATCGGTAATGTATTTATCCTCACAACATTCATGTGAAGTAGGGAAATACTATTAGCTTCATATTACAGATGGGGAACTGAGGCATAGAGACACTAAAGGTATGTCTACACTGTAATTACATACCTATTGCTGGTCCATGCCAATTGGCTTGGGCTAAGGAGCTGTTTAATTGCAGTGTAGACATTGGAGCCTAGGCTGGAGGCTGGGCTCTAGGACCCCGTGAGCAGGGCGAGTCCCAGAGCACAGGCTACAGCCTGCGCCCAAACATCTACATCTCAATTAACCATCCCCTTAGCCTGAGCCCTGCAAGACTGAGTCAGCTGGCACAAGCCATCTGTGGGTGTTTAATTGTAGTGTAGACATACCCTAAGTGGCTTGTCCAAGATCACACAGAAAATCCATAGCAGAGCAGTAAATGAACCCAGGTCTCCAGAGTCCCAGGCTAATGACTAGACCATCCTTCCTTTAACCTTTACTCACAGGTAGGGTAGATCTTTCTCCCTGTAAGGTCAATGTCAAAATTTCCGTTGATTTCAATGGTGCAGAATTGTTTTACTCTGGAAAAGTATGCAAATGTTATTTATTCACTATATAAATGAGATATTACACATGCATATTTACTAACTGTGTTCAAAACTGTGTGCTAAATTATGCCAGGAATTTACATGGCCAGCAGCTTGCAAGGCTGTGCCATTAAAAACAATGCAAAGTACACTGAAAGCAAAATGAGAATAGTTCATGTATACTAATAATCCAGGAGGGCATGATCAGCATGGAGAATCTAATTAATGTCCTTGAATTTTTTGAGAGGGTTTAAGATATTGATAATGACAGTGCATACATAATCATTTATTTCGATTTTCAGAAAGACATTAATAGACTGTTCCTCATCACAGCATCTTGTGTAAGAAATGAGCTTGGGGGATGCAGCTTGGAACTTCAAAACTGATAAAGAGCTGGTTCATTACATAAAACAGATGTTATTTATCTGTGTAGAGGACTAAGTGAAACTTGCCATGGATCCAGATCAGAGTAACAGTAAATATAAAATGTGAATCAAGTGATATACCACAGGTTTCAGATCTCATTAATAAGTAGGATAAGTGGCCCATATGGCATTAATAAATACAAAGTGCAGTGAAAGCAGAGTTTAAAGCTAATTACATGACATACAAAATGAAGAAAACTGAAGTAAAATAAACCCCAAACTGATTTTTGGGGAAAAACCTCTCTGTGAAGAGTTTGATAGATTTCCTAACGTAGAACTTACACATTCCAGTTGATTGTATGTAATTGCTGCGTCACTGAATGCCTCAGTGTTAAAGATCTAGGCAAGTTCTCTCCCATGGACACTCACCAGACTGCTGTGAGGAAATCAACATACTGAATCCACCTGTGCTTTAGCCTCCAGAATCCAGGCATTGCCCCTAGGTTGGGGTTTCTAGGCACACTCTCAGGTGCAGATCTTCTCTGTCTAGCACCCTGTGGGGTGTAGGCACACGCTGTCTCCTATTGAGGCGGACAATGGATGTGCTGACATTGTGGTTACACTTAGGGTTGCCAGGTGTCTGGTTTTTGACTGGAATGCCCGGTCGAAAAGGGACCCTGGCGGCTCCAATCAGCACCGCCTACCGGACCATTAAAAGTCTGGTTGGCGGTGCAGCGAGGGTGCATGACTAAGGCCTGACCTAGTTCCATGTGACTCTCGGAAGCAGCCACCAGGTCCTTGCAGCCTTTAGGTGCTGGGATGGCCAGGGAGGCTCTGTGCACTGCCTCCACCCAAAGTGCCGGCTATGCAGCTCCCATTGGCCGGGAACCGTGCAGAGCCTCCCTGGCCACCCATGCACCTATGGGGTGCAGGATCCTGGTGTCTGCTTCCTGGGAGCCATGGTTAGTGCCACCAGGATCCCAAACCCCCTCCTGCACCCTAACCTCCTGCCCCAGAGTCCCCTCCTGCACCCAAACTCCCTCCTGGAGCCCACACCTTGCACCCCTCAACACCCCAAGCCCCAGCCCTAACCCTGAACCCTCTCCTCCACCCCCAAGCCCTTCATTCCCACCCCCACCCCAGAGCCTGCCCAAACCCCTCCCCCCCCCCCCCGCACGCCAACCTCCTGCCCCAGTTTGGTGAAAGTGAGTGAGGGTGAGGGAAAGCAAGTGATGGAGAGAGGGGGGATGGAGAGAGCAAGGGTTGGGCCTCTGAGAAGTGGTGGGGCAGGGGCAGGGCCTTGTGGAAAGGGCAAAGCAGAGGCATTCAGTTTTGTGCAATTAGAAAGTTGGCAAGTCTAGTTATGGTCTACCCGACTGTCTCGTGCTTCATCACGATAAGGGACAATTATCAGATTCAAAAGGGTGGCCCTTGGGTTTAGGGGAGTGAGGCCCAGTGGCCAGCCTCATTAGCACTGCCCTTGGAGTCGGGGCTGTGCAGCCTACATACCAGCCTCAGTACAATGGCCCTTGGGGTCAGGGCTGCTCATCCTAGTGGCCACTCTCAGTATAACAGCCCTTGGGTCGGGGCTATGCGGCCTAGTGGCCAGGGTCAGTACAACAGCCCTTGGGGTCGGGACTGCGCAGCCTAGTGGCCAGTCTCAGTACAACGGCCCTAGGGGTCAGGGCTGTGCAGCCTAGTGGCCAGTCTCAGTACAACAGCCCTTCGGGTCAGGGCTGCGCAGCCTAGTGGCCAGGGTCAGAGAAGTGAACTGCCACCTAGTGTGGCGGTGGAGGGGGTAGGAGAACCTGGCCCTTCCCTCTCCAACAGGTCCTGGCCCAAGGCCCTGTTAGTAGTGAACATGATCACCACCCAGTCAGCAGGGATCCTACCACAACACACTGACTTTCCTTGGGTGCGAGGTACCACTCACTACATCCCTCCAGGCCACTTCTTACCATGAGTTCTGAAGCTAGGGTCCATTCATCATCAGGGTCTCTAAGCTCCTTGGCGCAGGTAGCTTGTTCGGACTCCAACTCCTGTCAATTGGCTGTAGGCAGCCAGTCTTTGGTCTGGGCCTCAGGCTTTCTAGTTCCTGCAGTCAGGGGCTGAAGTGGCTCCTAGGCTGGAGCCTTCACCGAGCGTCCTCCTTCCCCGGTTGTCAGTCTGGAATGAACTGGGCTGTCCTCCTTTATACTAGTGCAGCATTTGGAGCATGCCTGGTCTGGTCTAAGAAGCAGGACTTCTGGCTCCCATACTGTGGGATTAACCCTTTCCTGCTTAGTGCTGGGAATGCACGCCCCGTCACACACACCTTCTGACAGCTGTGACAATATAATTCAACTGGTGACCTCTCAGGCTTCCCACCTCCATAGTTTATTAACCTCCTTTCCCAGAACTCTGTCTTTGTGGATGCTCTGGGTTTATAGTTTACTTTTTCAGGGGCAGGTGCTAGGTAACACACAACAAACACATGGACTTTGTTTAGAATTCTAAAACATCATTGATTTTTACTTAGCAAAATGAGAAATGCACACATCTTGACAAAAATAAAAAACTCTGCATGTATTTCTCTGCCTCAGTTTCCTCACAACTCTGGAACATTCTTTGGATTAAGGTTAGGGTGTTTTGTGGCATCTAGAATCCTTCTCCTACAGTGCATAGCTTGTCTTCAGAACCACAGAGCCTCTCTCTCTCTCTAGGTTAGCTTACTTTGACCTTGGTTGGTCCTGCAGTTGATCTGCCTCTACACCCTCACTACAAAAGCATGCCCATCTCTTGCCCTCTCCTCTTCACAGCTTCTTGCATGACTCTGAGAATCCTTCCCCATCCTTTTCAAAGAGCAATTTCATAAGAACAACTTTATAGCATCAGCCAGAGTTCAATAGTTATGCAGACACATTCTCCAAATCATCACACTGACTGTATACTGCATCAAGCCTGCTAAGGCCTGGTCTACATTAAAAAGTTATGGTGATGTAAGTCACCTCATGTTGACCTATTTGTGTATGTTTCTACACTCAAATTTGTCTCCAATAGTCATAAGTGCCCTGTTATGGTGATCCAGTAAAACCACCTCTCTGAACAGTGTTGAGCCATGGTTGACTTACCGAGGTCAACACAGTCCAAGTGTAGACACTGTGTGACCTGTGTTGGCTCTAACAGTCATCCAGCAACTGTCCCACAATGCCCCATTCCATAGATGGTGACCATTCTGGTCTCAATTGTAATCTCCACTGCGTAGGGAGTGGAAGCCACCTCCCTTTCCTGTTTAAAACCCTCAGCATATTGTTGAAATGTGTTTTCCTGATTGTCCACCTTGGCGAGAATACCTAGCAGCTCTCCTTTGTTATGTGTAACTGCTCAGCTGACCATGCTGGCTCCATGCACAAGATACAGTCCTGCTTGGAATAGATGGGAGGTATTGGATTTCCTGGGCCTGTGGGGAGAAGAAACTGGGCAAGCACAGCTGTGAACCGGCCATAGACATCTATGAAAAGGTTGCATGAAGGAGACAGGCAAAGGGGTACAGCTGCAATCAGCATCAATGCCATATGAAGGAACTTTGGCCATCAGACCATAAGGCCAGGGAGACCAACAATTGACCTGGTTCTGAGCTGCTGACCTGCTGCTTTTACAATGAGCTGCATGGCATACTTGATGGAGACTCCTCCAGCACCCTGCAAACCACCATGGATACCTTGGAGGAGCCCTGAGACAGAATCTCTTGCTGTGAACAACAAGGAGGAGAAGGGAGACGCTGTGCAGGAGTCCAGCCATGCCACAAGGCAGGACCTATCTGAGAAGCCACCACAGTCTAGCCAGTCCTGCCAGCCAACCGTGGACGAGCCCAATGAAAGGGAAGGGACCTCGGGTGAGTGTGTGCATGCACTCTCCTTTCCAATATTTAAATTTAAAGATGGCTCCTGATTCATCCCAGGTTATCATGAGACAGGAATCAACTTTTCATTGTTTTACTCATATGAGAAGGGGTAGCAGTACAACAAACAGAGGTAGAGTTGGTATCTGCTTTTCATTCCTCTGTAGGCTTAGACAGGGGGCAAAGAGATAGGGGAGAGCCCAGACAGAGTAGCTTGTTTAGCTACATAGGGATATCCCTTGTACCCTCCTGAGAAATCTTGATGAAACTTTCATGGAGATACTCTGCAATCCTTTCCTAAACCTGTGACTTTCCCAAAGGTTGCTAGGGATGGCTGGCATATTTCTTCCTCCATTCCACTCCACGATGAATTCACTGTCACCATTGCAGTAAACAGATTAGTGACACATGAGCCCCATAGGCTTCAGAATGCCAGTAGCAGCCGAGTGCTCTGTGCACTTGTAACCCTCAGGAGTGAGATATCAGCTAAAATCACCAATAGTGCCAATATTCAGTGCCATTACCCAATAAAGACCAACATTTTATTTTTTCATGAAATTCCTCCCCCCCCCCACCCCGCCTTGCTCCTGCTCCTGGCAGGCCATACTCACCATGGCTGGGGTTGGAGAGTGGTGCTGTGCAGGGGCAGTCCAAAGCTGAAGTGTTAATTAGCATGCCTTATTAAAAGCTTATATGGGAATAAGAGAAGGGAGTTTTAAACTTATCTTTTCCTTTGCATTATGACTTTAAATCCAGTGCTACAGCTATCTGTTTTTATCAGCAGCTGCTTCCATTCTGCCCTTGATGTATTGCATTGCCTGTTTTTTGTTTTTTCTGGGTTTAGGAGAATAAAATTATCTATAGTAGTAGTAAAGAAAACCTGTGTTTATGTGCATGTAAGCCTACATAATTTATCTTTACTTATTGATTTTATGCAGCAAAATCACATCACAAAGAGAAGCTGACAGAGGATGCTCTTTTAGTCATGGGAATGTGAAGGGTCTGTTTTTATCTGAAGCAGTAGGGGAAATGTGTTGTCTCTTGGATGATAGACTCAGCAACCGTGCAATAACAACAAGGTCAACTGATTCAGGGCATGCAGCTGATTCATAATGAGTTGTCCAATAATGAGAAGCACAGAGCATAGTTATCTGAAGTGATTTTAGGATTTGGAACAGCATGTTGGGAAATTTACAATGATCCAAAGAAAGATGGGCTCTGCAAAGTGAAAGAGGATCTCTCCATAGGTCTGGCTGAGGCGAATGAGGAAGATGTCTTCCTGTCAAGTTACCTCATTGCATCATTTCATTCCCCATTCTTGAAGTGGCCTGCTGGCTAAGTAAGCGATACAAGCTAGAAAGTTTTAGTTTGGTGGAACACTGGCCCATCTTTTATAGGGAAAGCAGATTGTACAGTTTGGATTGCTCCATATAAGGGGAACCAATCATGTAGGGGACAGTCTGGCTAGACTAGTAAAGATGGCATTAAACTAATAACAAAAGGGAAGCATGAAAAGAGAGAACAAATGAGCACTCGTTTAGGACAAAATCAAGATGTTGAGCAAAAATGTAATCAAGAAACCAAAGGACGTGAAGTGAAGAAATTCGTTTTAAATTGCCTATCCACCAATTTTAGAAGCCTGGGTAACAAACAAGAATTAGAATTGCTCATTTGAGAGCTATAATTCAATCTAGTTGGCAGTACTGAAACTTGGTGGGAAGATTCATATGGTTGGAATGTTAAAATCACTACTTTGACCTATTTAGGAATAGTATTACCTGTTTCTGAGTCATTGTCAATTCAGAAAAAAATTATTTTGAATTCTTATGTGTAAATGTTCTGAAAGATAAAACACAAGAGAGAGTAGTATTTGGTGTTTTTTGCAGACCACCAAATCACACTAGAAAACCCAGCAACCAGCTCTTCAAGTGCCTATCTCTAAACATATGGGGGCAGGGAGCTGAGTTATCATGGGGGACTTCAATTTGAGTGACGTATTCAAAAAAGTCTCATGCTGCCAGGAGTACATTGTCTTTGGAATTTATATAATTTATAGATGACTATTTTCTAACTCAAAAAGTGTTGCATCCAACATAGGGGAATTCTATATTAGTCCTCATCTTGACAGATAAAGACCTGATTGCAGGAAAAAAAATGAGTGACAGCGCATGCAGAAGAGATCATGATTTGATTATATTTGTTACATACAAACAGAATAAAGTCCAAACCAGTAATACACACACACACACGCACACAGTGCTTTAGAGGGGCCAGTTTCACGAAGTGGAAAACAATTATGGGTCATATCAGTTGGGTGAAAAAAGATGAATGACAATTGGGAACTGTTTAAGCACATTTTATTAGATGTCCAAAAAGAAGGTAACACTGACTAAAAAACCCAAACTTGGCTTAGAAGTCAAGTGAAGGCAGATAGAAAAAAATAATAATGTCCTGCCACCACCACCATATTAAAAAAAAGAAGAAAGGGGAAGTTGATAGTACTGAATATAAGTTAGAAACTAGAAATTAGAGAAAATTGATAAGGGAGGCACAAAAGGAGAACTCTGTGGCCAGCATTGTTATGGCTAATAAGGAATTATTTTAAGTAGATTAAAAATAAAAGTAATACCAACAATATTATTGGTCCATTACTAAGTAGAAATGGTAGAATTGTCAATAACAATCCAGAAAGGGTAGAAGTAGTCAATAAATATTTCTGTTTTGTATTTGGGTTGAAGTTAGATATTGTAGTCATATCATATCATACTTTCCATTCCAAGAGTAACTAAGGAGGATGTCAAACAGGAGCTACTAAATCTAGACATTTTAAAATCAGCACAGGATTTGTATCTGACAGTGTTAAAAAAAGAGCCCAAGGAGCTCATTGGGCCATTAATGCTGATTTTCAATAAGTTTTGGATTACTGGGGAAGTACCAGAGAACTAGAGAAAGCTAATGTTGTGCCAATATTTTAAAAAGGTAAATGGGACAACCCAAGTAATTAAAGGCTTGTCAGTCTGACATTGATCCTGGGAAAAATATTGAAACAGTGGAGACAAGACTCAATTAATAAAAAATTAAAGGAGGGTAGTATCATTAATACCAATCAACGTGGATTTGTAGACAACAGATCACGTCTAACTTGATTTTTTTATGAGATTACAAATTTGGTTGATAAACAGTAATAGTGTTGATGTAATAGACTTTCATAAGGCACTTGACTACCACATAAAATATTGATTAAGCAATTAGAATAATATTAAATCAACATAGCATTAAATGGATTAAAATCTGGCTAATTGGGAAGTCTGACAAATGCAACTGTAAAAGGAGAATCATCATTGGGTGAGTGTATTTCTAGTGGAGTTCCACAGAGATTGGTTCTTTGTCCTGTGGCATTTAACATTTTTATCAATGACCTGGAAGAGAATCCAGTATCATCATTGATAAAGTTTGCAGATGTAGAAAGATTGAGGGAGTGGTAAATAAAGAGGACTGGTGACTGTTAGAGAGTGGTCTGGTTCACTTGATAAGCTGGGTGCAGGCAAACAGAATATGCTTTAAAAAGCTAAATGTAAAGTTATATATTTAGTAACAAAGAATGTAGGCTATATTTACAGAGCGGGGAACTCTATCCTTGGAAGCTATGCCTGTGAAAAGAACTTGGGGCTCAAGGTGTGTAATCAGTTGAACATAAGCTCCAAGTGTAAGCTCAGTTGAACATAAGGTGTGTAATCAGTTGAACACAAGCTCCACTGTGGCCAAAACAGCAAATTTGATTTTTGCATGTATAAATTGGGGAATATCAAGTATGAGTAGGGCCCTACCAAATCCACTGTCCATTCTGGTAATTTTCACAGGATTTTAAAAATAATAAATTTCATTATTTCAGCTATTTAAATCTGAAATTACACGGTGTTTTAATTAGAGGGATCCTGACCCATAAAGAAGTTGTGGGGGTGGTCACAAGGTTATTATAGAAGGGAGGTTGTGGTTCTTTTACCCGTACTTCTGCACTGCTGCTGGCAGTGGTGCTGACCTTCAGAACTGGGCAGCTGGAGAGCAGTGGCTGCTGGCCAGGAGCTGAGATCTAAAGGCAGAGCTACGGCCAGCAGCAGCGCAGAAGTAAGGATGGAATGGTGTAGTATTGACAACTTTACTTTTGCGCTGCTGCCTGCAGAGCTGGGCCCTCAATGAGCAGCTTCCAGCCACCCAGCTCTGAAGCCACCCAGCTCTGAAGGCAGCAATGCAGAAGTAAGGGTGGCATGGTATGGTATAGCCACTCTTACTTCTGTGCAGCTGCTGGCAGGGCTCTGACTTCAGAACTGGGCGCTTGGTGAACAGCCGCCTCTCTCTGGCCACCCAGCTCTGAAGGCAGTGCAGAAGTAAGAGTAGCAATGCCGTGACCCACCCTAAAATAACCTTGTAACCCCCCTGCAATTCTCTTTTGGATCAGGACCCCCAATTTGAGAAATGCTGGTCTCCCCCATGAAATCTGTATAGTATAGAGTAAAAGCACACAAAAGACCAGATTTCATGGTCCATGATGCATTTTTCATTGCCTTGAATTTGGTAGGGCCCTAAGTTTGAGTAAGGAGGTTATATCATTCTGTATATGTTGCTGCTGTGATCGCTGCAGGAATACTGTGTCTGGTTCTGGTGTCCATAATTCAAGAAGGATATTGATGAATTGGAGAGGCTTCAGGAAGAGCCACAAGAATGATTAAAGAATTGGAAAACATGCCTTTTAGAGAAAGACTTAAGGAGCACAATCTGCTTAATTTAACAAAGACAAAGTTAAAGGACTTGATCCCAGTCTCTAAGTACACTGCTACCTCGATAGAACACCACCAGATATAACATGAATTTGGATATAATACAGTAAAGCAGTGCTCCAGGGGGGTAGGGCTGCGCACTCCAGTGGATCAAAGCAAGTTCAGTATAACATGGTTTCACCTATAACGCGGTAAGATTTTTTGGCTCCCAAGGACAGTGTTATATCGAGGTAGAGGTGTAGCTACATGGAGAACAAAAAATTGAAAATAGAGGGCTCATCTGTCTAGCAGACAAAGGCATAACGAAGCTCCAGTGGCTGAAAGTTGAAGCTAGACCAATCCAGACTGGAAATTAGGAGCAAACTTTTAACAGTGAGGATAATTAACTATTGGAATACTTATCAAGGGTTGTGCTGGATTCTCCATCAATGGCCATTTTAAAAACAAGATTGGATAATTTCTAAATATATATACTCTAGCTCAAACACAAGTTAATTCAGGTATGTTCTATGGCCTGTGTTATATAGGAGGTCAGACTAGATGTTCACAATAGTTCATTTTGGCCAGACAATCTATGAATCCTCATTAAAGAGAAATGAAATAGATTCTGTGTAGACAATGAGATGGGCTTTCTTCCTCCTCCATCCCTACAGCTGTGCTCTTGATGCGCAATAAAATCTATTTTCTTTATCATCTTCTCAGTACACAAAGAATGACATTTTCAAAAGTGCACAACATTGGCCAATCTCTGCTCCCATTAAACTCAATGATAAAACACACTTTCACTTCAATGGGAGCAGTTAATACAATATTAAGTGCTTTTGAAAATGCCATCCAGCGAGTTCTTGGAAAAGCACAAATTCAACAAGATTAATAATACTTCTCTGATGGATTGACTTTACTGAGGGACAACGTATACTAAATTCTGAAGGACAATCTACACTCATTGCTATGTTTGTTTTCCATAAGCTACTCTTAATATAACTTTTTTGAGTGATGTACCCGAATATTTAGATGCTAATATTTTAACTGTATTGTTAAATTTATTAACCTTAATTTGGCATATTGAAGATTATGCACTACATGTATTTTATGAGTTTTAAATCAAATTTTATACTTAGGAATAATACCCAGATCTACAGACAATTTCCCCTTAACCTGTGTATTAGACAATTTTAACATTATGTAAGTGGTCATTTTAACATTTTATGTAAAGTGGTCATTTTTCCTCTGTTATTTGATCTATATGGCATAATTTCAAAAAATATCATTAAAATGGGGATCTTCAAATTTAGTTCAACTTTTTTATATTAAGTCTATTTTGCATTCATGATATATTTTAATAGCATACTTTTTTGGGGGGGGATGGCATATGTATGAACATCTTTTAAACCATTTGTTTGCTTAATAGAAAAGAAAAACATTATGTGGGTATATTACTTGGCTATAGGTATGGATGTAGATGTTTTTGTAAGTTATAACAAACATCGCCTTTCTTTCCCCTTTGCTTTTCTTCTGAAACGCATTATCTTTCTAATACTCTATGCCTGTAACACCAGATGTGCACGACTTTTAACATCTGGAGCACAGAAGTGAGAGAACTAAATTCAGTTTCAAGCCTTAGGTTGAGCAACACTTATCTAGTGGTCCATTGAAATCAATAGAACTACTTGAGTAAGTGCTATTCAGCATGAGGCAGGGTTGCAGAACAGGGCCTAGGACAGAATATGATGGATGGGTTTGAGTTTCCTTACTTTAACTGATTTGTTGCAGCCTTACCACTTTTGCTCTAGAGTTTTAGAAAATATGAATTGCATGTCAGTTGTCAAATTACACAGCTTTGATATTTTTCAGTTATCCTCAGAATCTGGGACTAAACTTCCAGCCTGAAATTGAAAAATGCCCAGGGTTCTATTTCTAATGCTTTGTTTATACTAGGAAAACTTGGTATCCAGACAGCTCTGTACCATCACCATCAAGCCCTTCATCCATGTTCTCTTAACAGGATGACAGAGTTGGTGCTATGGGAGCTGGACTTGTGGGTGGTCCCATCAGCACATGCCCGGGACCCAGGAGACCTGGCATGGGTAGAGGCTAGCCAAGCAATCCGTTTGGCAGTCTCTTTTGCCTGGCTCAGCTGGGTCAAGAGCACTGACCTGGTGGTCAGGGGTGGGTGGTAGGTGGGCTCCCTCCCACCCACATGCCATGCCATCTGGTGGGGTACAGCACACTGATCTAGCTGGGTATGTACCTTTCTGCAATCAATTCTTCCCCACTGGAGAATTGGATCGATCTTCTACAGGCCAGGGTGTTTGATTGGTTGTGGAAGTGGATGGGGCTGCTCTGATGCCTTTCCTTTCAGCGGAGGGTACTAGCAATCAATTAGCTAGTCCTGTCCATGCTCTGGCACTGGTTCAACACCCAGAGTCTGCTCCCATGGAACCTGGCCAGCCTCCAGAAGAAGGTCCTGGAGTTTTTATGGCTGGGACTGCACTGGGTTTCTGGATTGTCCTGATCCCCCTGTAGGGAGGGCAGACAGGGCCTGGTTTGCTTCAACAGCCAAGTCCATGCCTTCCATCTCCAGACCCTGCAGAGATTTCTCTAGAGTCCAGTATGGAGTGTGCCGGCATATGCCTTCTGTGATCGTTGGACCCACCATCCGGGATGCCACCTGATGTGCTGGGGTCCCACTAAGCCCACCTGTTCCATCAGCCTGGGCTTCCTCATTCTGTCCTTGCTGTGCCAGGCCCTCAAGCCTTCTCTGGCACATGCACACAGGTAAGGCCACACCCAGCTGCAGACATAGACTGAAATCAGCTCTATGTGGAAGGATTCAGCTTGGGGATTTGCCCAGCACTCACGTGCAAACCTCCTTTGGGGTGTAAACCCAAAATAATATTGTCTTGTGCTATATAGAGCTCTATATAGAGTTAGCTCATAAAAACTGCCCCCTCCCTCAATGTGGAGGGAGACATGCACCGCTTTTTGCGCCCCTCGCCTGCAAATATGAATTACACAAACTGGGTTTTGAAATAAACAAAAACCATAAACAAAAACCAAGTTTATTAACTACAAAAGGCAGATTTTAAGTGATTATAAGGGATAGCAAATAGAACAAAACAGATTCCTGAGCAAATAAAACAAAACACGCAAACTAAGCTCAATATACTAAAGAAATAGGTTACAAATAGTAATTTCTCACCTAAATCTTGTTTTAGGCAGGTTGCAGAGTTTCTGCAGCTTAGAGTTCCAGTTATTTCTCTTCACAGGCTAGATCTCTGTCTCAGCCTGGATTCAGCCCTTGCTTTTCCCCAACTTAGTATTGTTTCTTCAGGTGCTTTCAGCAATCTTCCTTCTTAAGCAGGGAGGCAATAGAGAAGAGCCTAGATTACCTCACTTCCCAGCCTTAAATAGGATTTACACAAGGCAGGAATTCTTTGTTTCCAGTGGAAAAATATCAGCAGCGTCCAAGGTGGTACTCCGTACCAGGTGACATCATCACATGACCTTGCAGTGTTAAAGCAACCATGAGACAAGGTTTATTTGTAAAGTCCACAGGAGGGAATTCCAGGAAGATGAGAGGTCAGCATCTTCAAAAACCCATTCCATTGTCTTTCCTAATAGACCATTCAGGCTGATTGCTTACTGTCTGCTGGGTATCACCCAAAGTACACACACAGTTGTAATTGTTACATAGTCAATATTCCTAACTTCAGATATAGAACTGATACATGCATACAAATTGGATAATAACATTCAGCAAATCATAACCTTTCTAATGATACCTGACATGACCCATCTTGCATAAAACATATCTTAGTTATGCCATATTCATATTATAACAATATTTTTATGAAGGATATTCCTCCATTGCCTCCATGGACTCTGATATGACTGGATTATCTCCACCCAAGCGGTCTCCACTTAGACCTCTCTGAGATGCCGGTCTTTTGCCAGGACCTCCTCAGGACCTGGAAGCTAGTTTCAATGATGAGGTTCATAGTGGCCACCAAGGGGGAGACCTCCTAGCAGAATCCCTGCTCTAGAATCCACACCTTAGTGTGCAGATGGTGGAGTCCTCTTTGGTGCACTGGAGGTTGGTACTACCAGACTCAGAGACCTCCTGGACTACTATCAGAGAGACTGGGTGGACCCCGTGATGCTCAGCCAGCACATGGGGCTGCCCACCCTGTACCTCCCCTGTCACGTGCTCCAGGAGGTGAGGGCAGCCTTGCCTTCTGCTTCTCTCACTTTTCTCAAGCGGATCCTGTGGAACGCTGATCTCTGCCCACCCCTCACCCTCCAGAACTTATCATCAGCCCCTGCCCTGTGAGCCTCCCCAGCCACCCCAACACTCAGAGAACATCTATACATGCTCATGCTTCACATCATATACTTCATTGCCTTGGTGTCCCACCCTGACACCAAGTGGTGGGAGCTGTTGCCAATAGAGGAGGGTGATGAACCCCACTGAGCCAATCTGTACTCCACTATGGTTTCACAGCCCACCAGAAATATTATTTGGGGGCTCCTCCATGGAGTTACGACCAGGGGCCTGTACCTGGGGACATTCATGTTACCTGTCCTTTTTGTAGCGAGTGAGACCCTGGCACAAATGTACATAGAGTGTGTCAGGTTGCAGCCCCTCTTCTGGCTCCTCCAGAACTCCTTACTGAGGTTCTGGCTAAATGTCTTCTCATTTATGAGCACCTCATCCCTGGCCTCCTAAAGTCATTGGACCTCCTCATCAACCTCTTCCTGATGCTGGCCAAGATGGCCATCCATCACTCCAGGAGGAGGAAGCTGGACATGGGGGGTACACTGCGATTGTGAGGTCTCTTTCCATTCCCTTGTTTGATCGTGTCTCTGGGCAGAGTTCCTCTTGTTGGTGTCCACTAACTCCTTAGATGCCTTTGAGGAGCAGTAGGCAATGTGTGGGTTCTCTGCTTGATGCCCCCTCTGGCTGATTTTCAACCTTTGATGTCACTCCTGTCTCTGTTTTTTCATTTGCTGTCCAACTTAGTTGCAGCCTGGGCCTAGTGCTTCCTCTCCCATAGCTGAGAGTACGGGCCTTAATCCCCCTGTCCCAGTCCTGCAAGTATTACTAGAAAAACTCTGACCCATAATTCACCACTGCTGCAGCTTCCCGATCCTCAGTGATAACGAAGATGGAAGCTGCGGTGGAGACACTGTGCCTACAGCTTCTATCATCACTGGTGGAGCTGCACCAGTAGAAAGTTATGGGCCCCAATTTCACCACCAGACATGCAACGTGATTGCCAGGCTGATCAGTGGAAACTCCTAAAATGGATGATTAACATTTTAAGATATTAATAGAAACAATTGAGTCTAGCAGCCTTCATAGAGATAAGGAGGGATCTTCTCACTTGGAATTTTTATTTAAATACAAATATACCTAACAGTTTTTCCATTTAATTTAATTTGTTTTATTATTAATATTAATTGATTTCAGTTTGATGTACGTAAAGAAACAGAAAAACGTAAAGTCATCCTGGTAAGTAATGCTGATCAATATTGCAAGAAAAATTAAAAGAGAGCACAGAGGTACATACTAGTTAGTTTTTCCACCTATCTTCTCATCTGAAAGGTATTATTTTCACTGTTGAAAGGGTCTGTAACAAATTTATGAATGATTTTAACCTCAGCTAAAGTAACAACATCTTTTGGTACAAGTTTTTGAAAAAATTGTTCAAAGAATAATTTTTTTCTACAAGTACACGCCAAAACAGTTCCTATAAGACCAAATGTACTCCTCTGAACTGGATAACAACAATAAGAGTTTTCAGTGTGGTGGATGTATTTAAAGCATTTGGAAGTCATCTTAATAGGCCGTAAAGTAAAATAAGTTATTGTGATGTTATTCATGCCTATTGACCTATGAAAGTAAAAAAAAATAATATAACCAAATAAAAATAACTAAGGGAGAAAATTCGGGGGGGGGGGAGGGGGAGGAGGGTTGTTGCTTTTAAAAAAAATCTTTAATCTCTAACTTAAAGTAAAAATTATTTTTAACCATTATATATTTTAATTCAGTTATTTTTTGCAACTAGAAAAACCCACCTCTGACATTCAGCAGCGGGTAAAAACACATCAATTACAAGCTGCTAAAAGAAAATGTATCAGTGAACTGCAAGCTGATTATATGGTACCCTTGGGCATTCTGACTGTTACAGAATTTCAAAACAAGATGTGAGAATCTAGGACAGTCTGTTGGTCACCATAACTTCTGAGAGATTCTCTGGCTTTTAATTTGACATTAAATTACAATATTTCTATTATCAACTCATCCAGTTTTGCTAAAGTGCTCTACACTTCCTAATACAGCACATAAGGTTTGTCTAGCAATGAAAGGGGAAGATGGGGATTAAATGCAAAAGTAATAGCAGCATATGTTGTTAGACACAGGATAAACACAGCCTCTGAATGAAAGGGGTGTATGTGCGACTGTATATCTACGCCCATTGTGAAAACAGCACATTGCATAACTAATGAAAATGCATCAGTTCATACAATACACATAGTCTTCCAAGATGCTGATTCCACAGATATTTGCATATTTAGTAGAATAAGCCAATATTTAAATATAAAATGTACAGGTTTCACATATTAGGTGAAGTTTAGTGAAATGGCACCACAAAGCTCAACAGCATAGTTTTTGTTAATGAATGGAATTCCTGCATAATGCATTCAAGAGCAGGATGTACTTTCAGTAGTGGTGCCACAACTGCAGCTAACGCAGATAGTAAAGTGCCCGCTAAAGGGTTATGTACAGTACCTTACGAATATTTTCAAAGTCTACTGTGCACAATGAACTTTCTATGTCAGCAGAAATTCAGAAATAATCCTATAGCAAAGAGGATTTCAAAAGATAATTGATGTCTTTTTAACTTAGAACTGTCAGATTGTATTGAGAATAATGGCATCTGACAAGTCTAAAGTTAAAAAAGAAATTGTAAAATTGATCCACCTCAGGTTCTGAATTTCAACATTAAGTTAGCATTATACTTGTATTGGCATATTATTACAATATTTGCCTTTAAAGTTTGGAGTTAAAGTATGGAGGGAGTGTTTTCTAGTGCTTAGATAAGAGATGGGGTGTCTAGACAATTATATTTTTCCTATAAGTCTGCCAGAATGGCTGACTCCCATTTTTAATAGCAGCTACAATGGTGCTGATAAGAGTTTGATGCATTGGGAAGAGTTTGATCATCTACAATGATAAAAAGCTAATCAATTTAAAAGAAAACCTTTTAAAATCTAAAATACACTCACCTTTTGCAGCCTTGTTGCTGTTACTGTGAGTCTCCCATCCCATGCAGAGAGGCGGAAGGGAGGCCTATATGGAGAATTTTAAGGGCTTTTATGACTAAGAGAAATGAGAAAAGGCACAGAAAGAACTCAGTGAATTTGTTCAGAATTGAGAGACCATGTCAAGATCAAAGATTTGGATGCTCATGTTAAGGAAACTGAAAATGCTTCTTTCAGTTATGTTATTAATTCTGTCTATAATGATACATAACATGCTCTGTGATAGGGTAGATAATCTTGAGACCAAAGCAAGGATGACGAACCTGAGCACAGAAGGAGCACAAGAGCAGTTAACTAGGGAATATTGCCAGATTTTTTGGCAGTCTACACTAAACTGTTCCACCCTAAAGTTTTCCACTGTTGCAGTTCTGCTGAGCAACATTGGGAGTTCTAGGGTATGAAAGGCACCATCAGAGGCCAGTGTTTTAGCCACTGTGCTATACAGATCCACTCTGAGCAGAGCTAGACGAAATGACAGTTCAAATTGAGCTTAAAATGCCAGTGATGCCTTATTTTCACCAATATTTCCATCACCAGCTACACTGCATGAGTGGTAGTGATAGTGATAGATTTTAAGGAACAAATGCTGGCACACATAGGGCTTCAAGAAACAGTTGGCTGAGATGACTACGTCAGTTAGAGGGCTTAAAAGAGTTGTTGTGGTCAATTTATGGTACAGAACTGCCACCAACTGGGGTTTCATGCACTACATTTCTGAGGTCTATTTTCTCAGATTTTTATTCCCTTTAGTGTGAAGAATTTAAGCAACATTTTCAAAAATGGGCGCTTGAAAATAGGTTCCTAAATCCATGTTTAGGTATTTAAAAAAGAGGCCTGGTTTTCAAAAGTTCTGAATATCCAGCAGCTCCATTAAAATACAGTGAAAAATGTATCCTTTATACATATAATACTTAGACTTTATGCTTTGTATTATAAACCCATTCACTTTAAATAAATTAAATATTTAATAAAATTATATAGCAAAAAAAGCACAAACAGCTAATTAAAGCATAATATAAGCATAACAGGTAAAATCCTAGCTTCAGTGAGGTCAATGGCAAACTCTCATTGACTTCAGAGAGGCCAGGATCTCACCCAGTGCTTCTTAGGCCCAGCTGTGGTCTGCCATGTCCAGCAGGGTTGAAAGTGGGGTTTAAGGGCCAAATTTAAGTATTTGCTCTTTGGATGAAACTGGATTATGTGATATCCTGGGATCAAAACCACCACAAACAACACTATTTTCAACTATGGATTATCTGATGTCAGATGTGACAGTTTAGGTACAGTCAAACCTCGCAATAACGTGCCCCGGGATAACACAAATTGGGATATAACGCGATCTTAAGTTGGCACCCCTTTAAGGCTGTCATAAGTAGATAGGTAAGGTAAGGGTTAATTGGTAAGGGTTAATTTTCTTTTGCCTGTGAAGGGTGAACAAAGGGAAAAACACCTGACCAGAGAACCAATCAGAGAACTGGATTGTTTAACGAAGTTATGTGTATGGGAATTTGTATACTCAGCGTCTTTAGTATTTCTCAGATCCGTGACCTGTAGAACTAAGCGGCTTTCTCTTCTACTCCCTCTTTTCCATTATATATCACAAGGAGTTAAATCTTCTTACCTATTAAAGTTTCTGTGAGTACCAAAAGGAACAATTCACATAGGATTAATCAAGGCTATTGATCGATATGCTTTGTATATTACATGTATGGTGTATTTCACTTCTGTGTACATGCTGTTTAATCGGACTATCTTATTCACATCACGAGCTTCTTAATTCATCATTTTCTTTAAGCAAGGCCTGTATGAGTTTTTAATGCAAGATCTAATTGTTCTGTTATTTTCTCTTCTATTAATATATCCAAGTATTTTTGAAAGCTGGTGGGAGTTTCTTTTCCTAGTGCAGGCTACAAGGGGATAGAATTTCCTGTACAGGTAGCGTCTCCCTACGGGAAGACAGAGAAGGAAGGAAGGCAGGCTGTGCGTTTTTCCTATCGTCCCCAGGGCAGGTGAACAGGCCGGGGAACCACGAGAGAAGGAATCATCCTCTGTTCTCTTGCGTGTTGGAGGTTCTTTTCTCTAGTTACTCCACGGGAGACCAGGGGGGGAATCTCCTTTGCTGCTAGCTGTGATTAGCTGTGAATGCCTAGCCTCGGGGAAGAGAATCTAGCCTCTCCTTGGTTTTGCATTCAAAGGAGTTGAAGGCTAGTCTCCGCACGCGGCTAACCAAGGGGGGGGGGGAAGCTGGGAGAGGAGAGAGAGAGACCCAGGAGTCTGGGTCTTGGTGGTCTTCCCAAAGGAAGTTGGGGAGTCCACAGAGGGGGTCACCAAGGAGTATTTGGGGAATCCAGGCTGATAAGAGCTTATTCTTATCTGGTGGCAGCGAGAAAATATCCAAGCTGGTAGTGAGCTTGGGGGAGTTTCAGGTAAGCACCCAGATTTTGGACGCTAAAGTCCAGATCTGGGACAGGAGGCTTTACCACAAAGGCCGTAATACTGTTCGCGTTTTGCCGCAATACTTTTTTTAAGACATTTATGAATAAACTGCATTCTTCCGGTCTTATAGGATAAAGTGATTCGTAGCCATTACAGGCCCATTGCACTTAGTTCTCGGGTTGTACATGTGTATGGTGTTTGCCTATGAACTTCTTATTAATTTCCTATATTTTTAAAAATATTTTACTGTTTTGGATACGCCAATTCGCAAATGCAAGTCATTTTCTGTCCAAGAGAAATTGTACGCCCTGGATCAACTAAAGAAGGGCAAATAACAAACTCAGCTTGCTAGAGATTTAGGAATTAGCGAGTCCACTCTGCAAGGGTGGAAAAAAGAAGAAAAACTCCGTAGCCTACCCTGCGTTCTTGAAGAGGCAACTGGTTTACAGAGTAAAAAGGTCAAGTTTGCTAATGACGAAAGCCTAGATTCAGCCTTGTTTCAATGGTTTGTCCAGGTTCGCTCAGAAGGAGTTCCCATTTCTGGCCCTGTTCTGAAAGCTCAAGCAGAGAAATTTGATCGCCTTATCAATGGAAATGAACCAAATTTAAGGCAAGTAACGGCTGGCTGGACAGATTCAAGAAAAGGCACACTATAAGTAAAGTTCTTGTGTCTGGGGGAATCTGCTCAGCTGATAAAGAGGCTGCTGATTCCTATCTAATTGAGCTTAAAAATTTGCTGGAGGAAGGTTGCTACACAGCCAATCAAGTTTACAACTGCGATG
This sequence comes from Chelonoidis abingdonii, assembly GCF_003597395.2. Classification (NCBI taxonomy): domain Eukaryota; kingdom Metazoa; phylum Chordata; order Testudines; family Testudinidae; genus Chelonoidis; species Chelonoidis abingdonii. The sequence goes on from NC_133783.1 coordinate 42,978,840, forward strand.
AGACTGGTTTATGCTTTAAAATGTTTCCTGATCGCATCCTCGCAACCAGGAGTGATAGTCACAAACAAGAAAGCTTTAAGCAGGGGAAGGACTGAGTCACTCTCTTGTTTTATGTCAACAAGTTTGGCAGCCACAGAGTCAGACCTCTGATGATCGGAAAAGATAGGTCTCCCAGATGTTTTCATCATGTTAATATGAAGGCCCTTCCCTTTGAATACACCAACAGCAAAAATGCATGGATGAATAGCTCCATATTTAAAGGCTGCGTCCACAAAAGTTTCGTGCCAGCAGTTCGGGCTCATTTGTGAAAATTCAAGCAGAAGGAAAAAGCTCTCCTCCTGCTGGATAATTTTCCTGCCCACCCCCCAGCGGAAAATCTTGTCAGTCGTGATGGCCAGATTAAAGTCTCTTATCTCCCGAAGAACACTATATCAGAAATCCAGACACTGAACCAAGGCATCATATCAGTATTTAAGCAAAACTATCATTTTGAAATTATGAAGTGGATAGTAGCGGATAACAACTCGTCCGTCTACACATCACTGGCATCACTCAGCTTTGAAAGAAGTCTATCACCTTGGCAGGAAAGCCTGGGATGCTATCTCTGCACATTGCATTGAACGATGCTGGATACAGGGTCTTGGTCCAGCTTTTCCGACATCTATATACGATGATGGTGACGATGATGAGCCTGAATTTACAAGATTAATTGAAGATGACGTATGTTTAGCCAAAGAAGCACTCAGAGAATATGAGCACAGTCACCATGATATCTTCAACTGGTTTTCAGCAGATGATATCTGCCCCCTATATGAACACATCTCGGATGACAAAATTGTTGCAAATGTCAGTGGGAAGAATGAAGCTGCACCACCAGAGCCCAAAACCAGTGGCGCTAATGATGACGACGATGACGATGGCACCTCAACTCCCCCACCAGAAGTGTCCGAGGCAGTAAAGCACCTAGAAGCCAGTTTGAGGTGGCTGGAAACTCAAGATGTGGACAGCATCAAAATCCTCCAACTCAGAAGCATACTTGACTTTGCTAGAAACCAACAGTCCGCAGAAATAAGCAGATCACACTAGATAGCTTTTTAAAGAAGTGATGAAATTTAAAATGATGGAGTCATGCAACCAGATTGACTTTGCACTCTGCGCAGTGATTAGTATAGTCAATTTCACATGTTTCTTTCATGTATAGTACATGTAATTAAATTACTACTGTTGTGTTTAAAACACGCTGGGATAACTGTTAGTTTTTTTACAAAATTTAAACTGACCAGCTTGAAATGGTAAATTTTCGTAACCCCACTATAAAGCGACCCCGCATTTATTGTGATCGAATTTTTTGGACCCCAATTATCGTGTTACAGCAGGGTTTCACTGTACTCATTTCCATGATTTTCCCAAAAATTTGCTATATTTTGGCCTTTAATCTTTGCTTCCCAATATCATTAAGCACCTTCAAACACAGACCTGGGGAATTATTTGGTGGCTCTGTGGGCCACCAAGTTTATTTCCATCCTGGTCTAAACTAAAATTCTAAAGGGGAGAAGCTCATAATTTAACCTCCCCAAAAGTCACTCTTTTGTCTCTCCTGTTGCATGGGCTTTTGATTTAAACAGCATAGCAAAACCTACAGTAAATATAATTATTAATAATTGTGCTTTGAGAATGGAAAATATTGCTTCAGCCAACTTATCTATTGTTAAAACTAATAAATCTACTGTGTTTTATTTCTATGGTAAGAAAAACTGAAGAGAGGAAAGCCAAGCTCTCACCTATTTCTAGATAATTTACCTGTGTTTGACCTATAAAATAAATGTCTCCTGGATTTCTCTCTTCCATTGTAAAAGAGAATGATGGAGCAGCTGAAGGCACCTTCAGGCAAGAGCAGAACTTGCTAAGAACAAAATAGAACACATGCTAGCATTCTGGTTCCTGGAAAATTATGAAAGCATTCTGCAACTCCCAGTAACATACTGTGACATCTGTATATTCTAAACAGGGGGCTGTTAAGTAACAGTGGGTAGCAAAAAAACCCACCACCACCAGACTGAGAATTACTGTAGCCAGGTCTGCTGATCACATGAATTATTTTCTGGTAGGAAAATCACATCTTTTATATATCTCAGGGTAAGATTTTATTTATTTTGCAGTATGTCCCTCAAAGTCCTTCTCTCTTTTTTTAATTAGCTGAAAAAGGGCATACTTACCCCACCTGAACTATTTAATCAGCACACTGTGTTATTTCAGACATTTGGTTTTATTACTATGAACACAGGTCAGAAAAGTGCTACAAGATTAATAATATATCAATGCAGTACATTTTAAAAGAGATGGTACTGTACTTGTGCCATGCAAAGAGGGACTTTTGCAATGTGACAAATTTTCATGTGTGGTGCAGTATTTAAGAGTGCCTCTGTTTGTTTTGTTGCCTGTTTTTTCAGATGCCTGAATCTTGCACACTGTGAGCCACCATTTCCTAAAAGAGCATTTCTTTCTAGAAGTTTCAGTGTCTGCCCAGAAATAGAAAGAAATCCTGGTCTTATTGAAATCAATGAGAGTTTTACTATTGACTAAACAGGGTGAAGATTTCATCTTTAGGAATGCCTTGCTGGTTCAGATGACTGCCATTTTGACTGTAGCAGATCCCCGATGATCAGTGATTTGCTTCAGAAAGTGGTCACCATTAAAAAGCCAATACTGTATTAGTTCTTCAGCAGGAGTAAGAACTTGACTTTTTAATTACATTATAATTCAATTACATTAAAATTTTGATTAATTTCAGGGTCAAATATAAAGTGACTCTGTGTGACACTAAGAACCCTACCCCCAGAAAAACCTTGCAAGGTGGGGCATTAGACTACCATCAGGTTCTGTGTGTTACTACAGACTTCATTTTCCATATATACGCATTGCTTAGTGAGGTCTAAGAAATCCACAGCATCCCATGGCCTGCAGGGCAGGTTGGAGGCAGGGAGGTCTAGCTGACGTCCAAACAGCACTTAAAGTTCCATGTTGGCTTAGTGTGGTATTTATCTGTCTGTTTGCAGCTGAGTTAGCTTTGATTTCCAGGCAGATCTGACTTCAGAGTGTTGCCTGAGAACTGTACTCAGAAGCCAATGGACAGATGGATCCCATAATTCCTGCAACTAGACCATTAAGAAACTTTAAGTTGCTTCTGGATAGCAGGTAGGATTCCAAGAGATAGTTTTTTAAAGAAATGGGATGGATATAAGAAGGCCCATTAGGCCTTGCTTGACCACCAGTAGGATGATCAGGAGTCCTTTTAAAATAGACGCCAAAACAGTTGTTTTAGCTATTGTGAAACAAGATGCAGGATGGTTTGGGCTTCTGAAAGAAGGTGGGAAACTTTGGAAGCTGAGAGTGGAAGTGGGTTGTCAGTCACTAGATGGGACGTTCATAGGAATTGGGCAATTTCCTTTGTCCCCTGAAGAGCTTTGTTCCTAGAAAAGAGGACTAATCCTCTAGTGTCTGTACTCTGATGATCCCTTCTCTTAACACAGTCTAATGACATGTCACATGTGGAACTATGAACATCAGGGAAGCTGCAAAGATATCCACTTAAAAAAAGAAAAAGAAAGAAAGAAGGAAAGAAAGAAAAAGGCCTACAGCACAATTTTGGGGCTTCATGCACCTTTTTGCCAGCAAGGGTGTTTATGAACGAAATGTTATCTTTGGGAAAATGGAGTCAGTGCAATTCTGCTATGTGCGAGAGCATGATAAACGGAACACATGGACATAGATTTTTTAGGGAAGCAAGGCAGTCCAAGAAGTGAAACTATGCAGTTGCTGTACAAGAATGGTTCATTAGAAGCTAAAATATTGAGCCTTGGAGTAAATGCTTAATCTCAATATACTGCAGTACATTGTATAAGCTTGCTTACTTGTTTGCTCTATTGATCATAATTTTCCAAATATTCATCAATATGCCCCATTCAGAGTGAGGACTCATCATTACACCATAAACCAGAAATAGAGGATGTCAGTTGCCATGTAATTTTTCCTCCAGTGGATATTTGCTGAAATAAAAAAAATACTAGGCAGTTTGGTGCGGTGGCCAGTCTGGTGCTGAATGGATCCCTAAGATTTAACAATAGTAGGGAAGGCTGTATATCAGACCTTGTAAAATATTCTAGGGTATTAAGCCATAACATTACTGCAAACTGTAGTATTTTAGACAATTACTGTAGAATATTATACTATTTTAATTCAAAGGGAGGATAATGGTTTAATGGCAGAACTGTGACTGAAAGCATGCATAAAGCCAGCATACCATCTATCTTAGGTACTTATATGGCCCCAGCACCACAGTATTTATCCTCATAACACCTCTGTGAGGTATGGGAGTTCCACTATCCCCATTTTGCAGATGAAGAACTGAGGCACAGAGAGGCTAAGTGAATTGCCAACATCACACCCAGAAGTCTGAGGCAGAGCAGTGAACTGAACCTGGGCCTCCGGAGTCCAAGGCTAGGGCCCTCATCATTTTAAGAGCCTCTCTCTCCCACAGCCAATGCTTTTAAATCCTCAGTTGAAGGAGCAAAAATTTCATCCAAAAATATGTTTTTACAACATTCCCCTGATTAAGTAAGGTGCGATATGCTAAATGAATGGAGATTCTGTACTGCTTTGAAATGTTTACACAACATTTGTATGTTGTGCTGTAATTTGGTGGTTACAGTGCATTCAATGTACTATTCCTCCATAGATTGGAGAGAGGGGGAGGAATAGAGGGAAAAAAGTATCTTCAATGCAAAGATTTTTTAAAGGAAGAACTCCCACACAAGATTTTGTGGTCACTGATCACTTCCAATTATGTTGCAACATCAGCTAACGTTTGTTGTCAGCCAGAAACAAAGAGCAATGCAGAAAGATAAGTTCGAAGCAGAGAAATTGTTTCTTTGGTACTATAATGGCCTACAGAAAAAGAAAACATTTCTGCTGAAGTTACATAATTATATGTTAGATAACCCTATCAGAATCTCAGTGAAAGCATGGCAGTGCTGCTTTTTATTCCCATTAAAGATCAGTGCCCTACTGTCAATTACCTGCCAACTTGAGGTCACACTGCTCTGGGGATATACTTTTCCTGTACTAAAATGGAGCAAACATTTTTACTGTAGTTCCTTTAAAATAATATTCTATGACTAGTGAATACAGGAGACAAAATCATTTTAACTAAATGTAATTGAGCACATATATAACATCAAGATGCACATTGGTTAGAAAGACTGCTATTTTTGAATCACAAAGGCATTCTGCATCTCAGGTTGACAATACTATCTTTTGTAATTCTGATCACTATAAATGCAATTTTAAAGAATAAGAAACTCAATGGAAACTGGTTTAAAATAATTCTGCAGGGTTCTAATTTTTAGAGGGTGAGAAAGCAAAAGGCAAAATCATACCATTAAGCTTATAATCAGATGATTTTCTGGAGGCCCATCTACTGAGCGGTGGATCCTGGATAATAGGTTGCTTTTGGCCTAACAACAGGCCTCATCCTCGAAGTTCAGATACTGATCCAAAAACATCCAAAATTCTATAGGGATTTGCTTTTATTCCTTTATAGAGATATCAGCCATGAACTCCCCATTTGGCTCGGAACTTACTTTGTCTGAGGTTTTGCTTTGGGCCCATCTTTACATCACAAAACGTTCAAGACCAGCAGGATGAAATCCTGCATCATGGAATGGACCTTTCTGAGGCACCCTAACAATAATTACCTGAACCTGACCTTTCTGGTAAAGGTCCCAAACCATAAACTGCTGGGAGGTGAGAAGAAGAAAAATGAAGTAAGGTTACAACAAAGCAACGGTAGCACATTCTGTAACCTTCAAAAACTGACACAGTATTTGGAGGATAAGCCTGTGGGTGAGTGGGAAACTTCTCATTCCCAAAATGCAACTGCAAGAATTTTAGTGGGACAGGCCAGTCTATGATACTGTGGGCCCCTATTCGAAAGGAAAATGTTCAAAGGCCCATCCTCACCATACCTGTTGCACCCTTCCACCCAACACATATCTGCCAAAAGTCTGCTGATGTGTGTGTGCACGCATTTTATATAAAATCGGGTAAAGATGAAAGGAAGACAAGTGATGCAGAGATAGAACAGGTAGGAAAATCTCTCTGACATTGTATCTTACTACCCTGAAACACACCCATCACAGAAATGGAGAAAGAGTCTGAACAGGGAGGAGTGGTCTTGAAGCAGTGAGAGGGCCGGAAGTATATTGGCAGCTATATTACTGGAACTGTCGGCTGTGTACAGGGCCTTGTGCAACCATACAGAAAGCATAGGTATGTCACGGTAGTTTATTGTTTTGGTCAATGTTTTTTCTTTTCTCCTTTGTTGTGCTCTTTACACAATACATGGAATATGCTGGCATCACGAGGGCAGAGGAGAGTCCATATAACCCCATTTATTTACCACAGACAACATGCAAGGCCTAGCTACGTATATGTATATTTCTGCTTTGGCAGGGTTCTGCTGGCTTCTGAAACATAGATGACAATAAGGGCTACTTCATGGCTCCAAAACTATTTAAAGTGATACTACTCAATTCTTATACCCTACATACTTCTCCACCTGTAGAGTAAAAATGAAATTAGATATGTATCGCTCTCATTAAAGCTATTTAAATGGATTCTACCCAATTCCTGTACACAATGTCCTTCAAGGATTTGTATGGAAAAAACTCAAAAATTCTTGCTATCCCCTTTATTTGGGATTTTTGAGATCCTCTTCCTGAAAGGGCAAATGCGGGCATTTTTAATAGGCTCCAGGGAGTAAAAAGTGCTTAATCACCTCTCTAGCTCTAGCGAACATTTCCAGTGGCATGTATGTATGTCATACAGATGGAGTTTGCATGAGATAGACTTGCTGTCTTCTTTATCTTATTGGTGCAGCACACTGGTAGTCCTTCCTTCTCCAACCCCTCCCCCCCCCGCCTTGTTCAGAACAGACACAAACCATTCCTCCAACCTTCTCCTAGTTAAAGGGTTGTTTCACCTTAAAGAAACTATTGCAGGTCCTCTCTTCAGTTCTTATCCCCAAGAGGCCTGGACTTATGAAGCAGACAGTCACTGTCTGCTAATGGGAATGCCTTAGGGCATGGCTACACTTGCAGATGTAGAGCGCTTTGAGTTAAACCAGCCTTCATAGAGCGCAGTAGGGAAAATGCTGTAGTCTGGTCACACTGACAGCTGGCAGCGCACTGGCATGGCCACATTAGCAGCTCTTACAAGGGCCACAGAGAGCAGCGCATTGTGGTAGCTATCCCAGCATGCAAGTGGCTTCAATGTGCTTTTCAAATGGGGGTGGGGTGGAGTGTGACAAGGAGTGTGTTGTTTATACGTGGGGGGAGAGAGAGTGGGTTTTTTTGGGGGCTGAGAGCATTTTAGCATTCTGTCTTGTAAGTTCAGACAGCAGCAGACTACCCCGTCCTGCTCAGCCTCTCTCTTTCTCACACAGCATTCCACAGTAATGGTTGCTTTGTCTCGAAGCAGATAAGCAGCTGGCTGTCAGAAATGGCGCTTTCAAAGGGCATCTCCAAGAGTGGCCACTTGACTTAAGGGGATTATGGGACATTTCTGGCAGGACCAGCTCCAGGCACCAGCGAAGGAAGCAGGTGGCTGGGGCAGCCAATAGAAAGGAGTCAGAGCACTTTATGTGCCTTCCCAGTGCGGACAGATAGTGAACTAATTCACCCGAGGCTCCTTTAATATGCTGTAACTCGCAAGTCTAGAGACAGAGGCCAGCTCAGCTGCAGCTAATTCAATGAGTTTTAGGTGTGGCACTTAGCAGCTAACTGGAACAACTGTATAACGAAACAAACATTCACTTCAGGGCTCACTGCTGTTTAGCGCTTCAGAAAGGAAGGTCAAATTAAAGAAAGGGTCCAGGATAACCTCAGGAGGAGAGGCTAGGGATGGAATGTTACATAAAGAATCTGATGTAGAAAACCACTGTTTTTTTAAAATAAACACTTCGTTTTACTCAAACCTGAACTTTTACTCAAAAGTGCATCAGTCACTTTTATGTGAGCCCATGCCTTTCCCTCAGACCAGCAAGTTTAAGGTTACCAAACCTAATGGGCCTTTTTTATGGTCACTATGTGAAGGACTGTATCAACACCCTACAATCATTTTCCTTGCATTTACATCAGTGCCCCATGCAACCAAGTTGACAACCATCTTGTTCACTACTGTGGTAAATGAGATGAGAGAGGTATTAGAAATGAATATCCTGAATATAGCGTGAGTGAAGGAAGTTGAGCACCTACCTAAGAAACAAGGAGGAGGAAAGTTAGGAACATAAGAAAGGCCATATTGGGTCAGCCCAAATGTCCATCTAGCCCAGTATCTCATCTTCTGACAGTGGCCAGTGCCAGGTGCCCCAGAAGGAATGAACAGAACAGATGATCATCAAGTGATCCATTCCCTGTCGCTCATTCCCAGCTTCTGGTAAACAGAGGCTAGGGATGCCATTCCTGTCCATCATGTCTAATAGCCATTGATGGACCTATCCTCCATGAATTTTTCCAGTACTTTTATGAACCATGTTATAGTCTTGGCCTTCACAACATCCTCTGGCAAGGAGTTCCACAGACTGACTATGCATTCTGTGAAGAAATACTTCCTTTTGCTTGTTTTAAACCTGCTGCCTATTAATTTTATTTGGTGACCTCTAGTTCTTGTATTATGAGTAAACAACATTTTCTTATTTACTTTCTCCACACCAGTCATGATTTTATAGACCTCAATCATATCTCCCCTTAGTCATCTTTTCCAAACTGAAAAGTCCCAGTCTTATTAATCTCTCCTCACACAGAAGCCGTTCCATACCCTGGGATGACATCTGCATGCAGTATTCAAGATGTGGGCATACCATGAATTTATATAGAGACAGTATGATATTTTCTGTGTCTATCCCTTTCTTAATGATTCCCAACATTCTGTTCACTTTTTTGGCTGCCACTACACATTGAGTGGATGTTTTCAGAGAACTATCCACAATGACTCCAAGATCTCTTTCTTCAGTGGCAACAGCTAATTTAGACCCCATCATTTTATGTTTTCCAATGTGAATTACTTTGCATTTATCAACACTGAATTTCATCTGCCAGTCACCCAGTTTTGAGAGATCCTTTTGTAGCTCTTCAGTGTCTGCCTGAGGCTTAACTATCTTGAGCAGTTTTGTATCATCTGCAAATTTTGCCCCTTTTTCCAGATCACTTATGAATATGTTGAATAGGACTGGGCCCAGTACAGACCGCTGGGGGAGACCAGTATTTACCTCTCTCCATTCTGAAAACTGACCATTTATTCCAACCCTTTGTCTCCTATCTTTTAACCAGTTACCAATCCATGAGAGGACGGACCTTCCCTCTTATCCCATGGCAGCCTACTTTGCTTAAGAGCCTTTGGTGAGAGACCTTATCGAAGGTTTTCTGAAAATCTGAGTATCCTATATCCACTGGATCCCCCTTGTCCGCATACTTGTTGAACCCCTCAAAGAATTCTAGTAGATTGTTGAGGCATGATTTCCCTTTACAAAAACCATGTTGACTCTTCCCCAACAAACTATGTTCATCTATCTATCTTACAATTTTGTTCTTTCCTGTTGTTTCAACCAGGTTGCCCTGTACTGAAGTCAGGCTTACTGGCCTATAATTGCTGGGATCACCTCTGGATCTCTTTTTAAAAATTGGCATCACATTATCTATCTTCGAATTAAGAGAGAGATATCCATGTCCAGCAGCGCTTGCTGATTTAGGGTACAATTCAGCAGCCCTGAAGCAGACAAAACTCTTGCTGACTTAAAGCACTGCAGGACTAGGCATTTTTATTGACATTTAAAAAATAACTATGATTTAGAATGTAATATTTTAAAATTTAAAATTTTAATATTTCAAATTCTAGCCTATTAGCCTTTGGAAAAGGTCAAACAAAAGCTGGAGCAATTCTAAAAGGTCAGACAAAAGCTGGACCAATTCTAAAATTCACTTTGGAAGCAAGTGTATACAGCCAACAGGGGAGTTTGTGAGGGGAGGAGTTGGTGCAGCCCTGTGAAGGACCCTAGCTGAAGAAGCCAGAGACAGAGCGAAGCTTGTGGTAAGGTAATTACTAACTGTGTGTTTGTGTCTTTCCTAGAGGGGAGTTAGTTACTGTGTTACTGTGGGGTTTGGGACTGTGATTGCCTGATTGCTTGTGTGTCTTGGGCCTGTTTGCACCATTGTTCCCTGCTGACCTTTGATCAGCCTCAACCAGCCTTGTGATCAGCCTCCCTGTGTGCTAACGAGGCAAGAGCTGACCTAGGCTAAAGAAAGGCTTTAAAAGCCAGAGCCAAGCGAGCCAGCGGACAGCCAACAGGGGGGTTGCGAGGGAAGCGAGTTGGGGCAGCCTGAAGGACCCTAGCTAAGAAGCCAGAGACAGAGCGAGCTTGTGGTAAGGAATTGACTACTGTGTGTTGTGTGTTGTAGGAGGGGAGTTAGGTACTGGGTTAGTCTGGGGGTTTGGGGACTTGTGAATTGCCTGATGGGCTTTGTGTGCTTCCTGGCTGTGTGCACCATGGTCCGATGCTGACCTTGATAAGCCTCAACCAGCCTGTGATCAGCCCTTCCCTGTGTGCTTAAACTAAGGGGCAGAGCTGAACCCTAGGCGTAAAGAAGGCTTTAAAGCCAGAGGCCAAGCGACCAGCAGGACAGCCAAAGGGGAGTGTGAGGAGTTTGGGGAAGCGAGTTTGGGCAAGCCCGCTATGGTGAAGAGGAAGGCCGCGCTGGTCTTGTGCCTAGCACCTCCTTCTGTCTCCTCCGCCAGCCCGTGTGATCCAGACAGACATTCTGTCCATGGATGTCCTACCCAGATCCTGGTGTGGATTGCAGGGACTGTGGCCTGCACTTCCCACGTGTCCACCTATCTAGGCTGGGGGGGGGGGGGGGGGGAGAATCAATGTACAGGTGCTGCTCGTGATCTCTCAGGAGGAAGTGGGAGAGTTACGGGAGGAGTGTCTAGGCTCAGAGTATCCATGCCCCTGGAAAGTGTCTTGATATGGGTCCACAAGAGAACGGCAAGACTGAAGATTCCCTCCAGGTGCAGAGATGCTCCTGCTACACCACTGGAGAAGGCATGAGATGGCTTCTTGCACAGGGAGGACACTGGCAGCTGGTTACTTCTCTCGCAGCCTGTCATGTCCACCTGTCCCATCACACCCCGTCTGGTGAAGATCATTATGTGGCCGCCTGCGAGATTGAGGAGGAGGAGGAGGAGCGAAGCCATGCACCCCTGAGGCTGGAGATCCCATCTACAGCGCCAGGAGAAAACTAGGGTTGTGGGATTGGAGACTCGATGCTGAGGCGGGGCGGTAAGCACCCATCGTGGCCTGACGGGCCTCTCGGAGGCTATGCTGCCCTGCCAGGGCCCGTACCGTAGACGTGACGGAGGGATTGTCGAGCAATCGTCCGCCCCACTGACTACTACCCCATGATACTCTCCATTGGGAACCAATGATATGCGAGAGGTGAGCCTCAGCAGATCAAAGGCGACTACAGGGTCTGGGAGCCATGGGTGAAGGAGTTTCGGTGTCAGGTGTGGTCTCTCGATCTTCTGGTGGGGTAGGGGCCAAGGCAAGAGACAGATGCCATCCCTAGACGGTTGAATCTGGTTGCGGAGATGGTCGTCGTCAGGAGGGGCTTTGGCTTCTCGACCACGGACTGTACTGTTCAGGAAGGAGGCGGGCTAGCAGAGTGGACTCCACCTGTCAAGGAAGGGGAAAGACATTTTTTGGACGTCAACTGGCTAATCTAGTGAGGAGGGCTTAAACTAGTTCTCGGCGGGGGAAGGGACCAAAGCCCAAAGGTAAGTCTCAAAGAGGAACCTGGAGGAAGGAGAACTGGAGAATGCGGGGTGTAATGGCGGGAGAAATAGAGAAAGTACTCGGAACTCGGAGGTGGCGGGAACTCACAATCATTGCTTAGGTGTCTAAATGAAGCCCTTATATGTGAAGGTGTGTAGAAAGAGAAAACCAGAAGACAAGTCAAGGAGGAGGATGCACAGGGGAAATCAAGCAGCAGAACGAAAGTAGGGCAGTTGGCTGAATTTTTAAAGTGCCTGTACCACAAATCGAGGACCTGGGAACAGAAGGAAGAATTAGCTAGTACTGGCAAGACAGGGAATTACGATTAATTGGCATAATGGAGACATGGTGGGTATATGCTCGCATACCGGAGACTGCCCATGGATGGGTAAGAAAGCTGTTCAGTGAACGGAAGGCGGGGCGAAGAGGCGGGAGGAGTAGCGCGGATAAAAAGACGGTATGAATGCTCAGGCGCCACTACGAAACTGGAAATACCAGTTGAAAGTCTTTGGTTAAATTTAAGGGGAATGTCACAAGGGTGTATGGTGGTGGTGCGACAGACCACCAAGACCAAGAAAAAGAGTGGATGAGTGCTTTTACAGACAACTAGCAGAAGTCGTAGAGCACCAGGCCGGGTTCTCCATGGGAGCTTTCAATTATCCTGATATTCTGCTGGGCAGATGAAATACAGCAGGTGCACACAGGCAAGCCAGGAAGTTTTTTGGAGATCGCTGAGGACAACTTCCTTACAAATGCTGGGGGAACCAACCGAGGGGCCTTGCGCTCTCGACCTCCTGCGCACAATATGACAGAAAGAGTTGATCGAAGGAAGTAAGGTGAATGGCAACCTGGGCAGCAGTGTCATGACATGGAGAGTTCAGAACCCTGGTCAGGAAGTAAGGAGAGAAGCAGAAGCTACAAACCTCTGGATTCAGAAAAGCGGATTTCAGCTCCCTAGAGATATGAGGGCAGGATTCCCTGGAAGCTGATAGCTGAAGGGGATGGGTGTCCAGGAGAGCGGGCAGTTTTAAAGAAACCATGCTAAGAGCACATAGGAAAATACCAATCCGATGTGCAGACAGAACAGAGCGTAGAAAGGCACACGGCTTAACAGGGAAATCAGGGTGACTGAAGCAAAAAGAAGGATAGCTTACAAAAATGGAAGCTTGGAACAGATGACTGGGGAGGCATATATGTATTATTGCTCGGGCCTGCGGGATAGAATCAAGAAAGGCAAAGGGCAATTGAGTTGAAACTAGCAAGGAGTGAAAGGAATAATAGGAAGGGGGTTTTAACAAGTATGTAAGCACAAGAAGAGGACTAGGGATGGTGTAACGCGTCCCCTTCCCTCAATGCAGCAGGTATCCTAGGTGGAAGAAATGGAAACGGCTGAGTACTCAATTCCTTCTTCACTTCATCTTACGGGCAGGCATCAATCTCCAGACTTCTCACGGGGAATGCAGAGAAGGAAGAGGAGGAGACGGCAACCCACTGTGATAGAGGGTCAGGTAGGACTACGATAAAGACCTTAGACGTGCACAAGTCTATGGACCAGCGAACTGCATCCAGGGTGCGGAGCGGAGTTAGCCTATGTGATTGCCAGAGCCGTTGACCATATATCTTGAAAAATTCATGGCGAACAAGGAGAGGTCCAGAGATGGAAGAAAGTCAAAATAAACCTATCTTTAAAAAAAGGGAAAAAGGAGAATCAGGGAACTACAGACCAACAGGTCTCACCTCAACCTGGAAAAATCCATGGAGCAATGAGGTGCTGAAGGAATCATCTGAAACACTTAAGAGGAAAACAAGGTGATCAGAACATGTCCAGCATGGAGTCACCAAGGGAACTCATGCCCTGACCAATCCTGATTGCTCATATGATGAATGACTGGACTTTGTGATGGGGCAAAGCGCTTGCTGTGGCTATACCTAAATTGAGTAAGGCTGTTGAACGGTTCCCACAGCATTCTCATCACAAACGAAGGAGGATGGGTGGAGGAATGGAACTGTGAAGTGGATAGAAGAAAACTGGTGTGAATCGAAACGGGCTTCAGCGGTAGGTACTAATGGCACATCTCGATTTGGCAATCCAGTAACAACGTGGGTGGCCCCATGGGGTCTGTCTTAGGGCAGTTTCTATTCAATGTCTTCATTAATGATTCTTGAATGATGGGTAGCTGCACATTAAGTAAATTGCAGCATGACAACCAATTGACGGGGGAGTGGTGGACACGCTGGGGCAGCGGATAGGATTCAGAGAAAAACTTAGACAATTGGGAAGTGGCCACAAGGAAACTCATGAGTTCAAACAGGACAAGTGCAAAGTCCTGCACTTAGGACCAGATAAAACCCCTGCCTGAATACACGGCTGGGACGTTTGGCTAAGTAGCAGTGCTGAAGAAAAGGATCTTGGGGTTCGGTAGATGGAAAGGTGAACAGTGAGCCTACAGTGTGCTCTTGAGCCAAAAAGGCTAATAGCATACTGGCTGTATTGTAGGAGTGGTGGCCAGAGATCCGAGGGATGTGATTATTCCCCTCTATTCGCACTGGTGAGGCGACTGGAAATTGGTGTCCAGTTTTGGGCGCACAATACAAAAAGGACGGGAACATAGGGAGGAGCCCAGCGGAGGGCACAAAAATTATTAGACTGGAGCACATGACTTTATGAAAGAAAGCAAGGGGGAAAAAACGGACGGACTGGGCTATTTAGCCTGCAGAAGAGAAAAGACTAAGGGGGATGTGGAAGCAACCTTCAACTACTTGAAGGGATGCTCCAAGGAGGAGGGACGAGGCTGTGCTCAGTGGTGATGGAGGACAAACAGAGGAGCAATGATTAATTGCCAGTTGCGGAAGTTGAGCTGGACATTAGAAAAACTTTCTGACTAGGAGAGTGGTGAAGTATTGGAATGGGTTACCTAGGGAGGTGGTAGAATCTCCATCTTTAGAGCTATTTAAGGTCCGGCTAGACTGCACCCTGGCTGGGATTATTTAGGGAAAATGGTCCTCCCTTTAGCAGGGGGTTGGACTAGATGACCTCATGAGGTCCCTTCCAACCTTTTGATTCTATGATTCTATGATTCTATAATATAGAATAAGAAAATAAGAACATTTTTGCTACTCAACCATTGTCATACATATATAAGGAAGTAATACTGTTTGGCATCAGTCTTGGCCAATCTATTCATTATTGACTTTTAAGGTAGACTTATAATTTGTACTAATTTATTATGTCCCTTTGTAATTTGCTCTAGGGTTTTCTTGTTTATATATAAACAATAAAGTTTTATTTAAAATAAAGCCAAAAATGAAGATGATAGACATTATCTTGCAGACCTTGACATCAATGGAAATTACGTCTGAGTGAGACTTGAGTAAAGACTGCACAATTTGCCCTATGTTTTCTATAACTAATGAGCAGACTGAGATTTTTTTTTAAAGAAATGGAAAGTAAATGGTATTGCAAAACCATTTTTGACATACCACAGAAGGAACAAAATAAGCTTTTATAGCAACTGTTTTATTGCCTAATGTTACCAAAGTTTAGAATAACAATCACAGTGTCAGTGCTATGGGCATAAACTTACTACTGGCCTTGCAGTTTCATTACGCTGAAAAGGTTGTTATATTATTTAATGGATACATTTACACTGAGTAAATCTTAAGAACGGGGGCTACAGTTAACTCTTGATTAGATCTGCGAACACTGATTTTGATGGCTTTGCATAATTGTACTGTAACTGAGGAAAGACTTTATAGCCCACCGTGTTCTCTCTCTTCTTGCTTTTAAAGTTGACAGTTACAAAGCTTGTGAGATCAAGACTAAATTTGCCTCCAAATTTGCCTCTTAAATTTTTTTTTTAAAAAGAAATACCCTATATTAGAACATGGATTCTACTTTTTACCCCTTCTTTCCCCTACCCCCTTTTTTGTTTGTTTGTAAAGAACAATATTTTGCACAGAAACTGAGTCAGGAAGGACAGAAATATAACCAGTTTTTCAAAGACAGTCAGCTTTCACCACTGTTCATTTCCAGAATCCCCACAGAATAGGTATTGAAGAATGAAGATTCCCCCATGTTACTTTTTTTGATATAAGGTTCAAAAGTGGATTGGCTTTTTTGCTTAGTTAATATTTTTGCTAACATACTTGACCCTGTGTGTTGGGTAGGTCTTCCTGAGTGATTTGAGTTCTGGAAGACCCAAGTTAAAGCAGTCAACAATCCTCCACAAATCCTCTCGTCTGTGCAAGGATGATGAAGTTATTTATCAAAAGCTGACCTTTGAATCTCTTATTTACATTTTTCTAGCTATTTCCTCTTAAGATGGATTCATCAATAGGATACTGAAAGGAAGAGAAACTGTAACACACACACACTTGGTGCACTAAATGCAAGTAAAGGTCATGAAGTATTCTAAGACCTTTATGAAAAACAGAAATCGACCTGGTTATAGATACATTTCAAGACAGGCTGCTTTTTTATTGCAAGTCTGTAGAATATAGTTACTGAAGTTGTTGTTTTTTTGGTTGATTTTCCCCCATAGTTTTTGAGCATGTGTAATCAAAAGTCAAATGAATGTATATAACACACAGTTTTCTCAAGACACATTAATTACAGCTTAAACGAACTTTCCATATTTTGCAGTGACTTCTTTCCTCTGCAGAAGAATACACTCCTCAAACCAGTGCTCATATTAATTTAACTGTTAATAAGCATTTTAAAATAGTGTAAATAAAAATTGCATAATTTATGCAATATACTGAGGCTGATAACTTTTTTTACCTTGTAAATTGTTTCACTTTTACATAGGATTTTTTGATTAATTGCAGCATGCCCGTCATACTGCTTTGTAATGGTTTTTGGATACCCATTAATTTCCATTGGATGTTTTATATTTTTATGTGCTTGCCTAAGTATTTCACTGTTCAGTTTACTCAGTGCTACAACATTGAGACTTTGATCTGTCATTGTCTGCAGGAATGATAGAGAAGGAAAACTCAAATTAAGTTGTGATTATAGTTCTGAATAAACATAAGAATAGTCACAAGAAAATACACCCCCCCATGAATAAGTGTAAAATTTTTTTAAAAATTCATAAATACTGCAGACAGGCCAAGCAGATAGATCAAGAGAAATGAACTCAGAAAGGCAACCCTGTAGTAATTCTCTTCCTACTTGTAGGAAAAATAAAGATATTGCTTACCTGCTTTTTGAGGAGGAGTCACAATGATGACACCTCCTAGTCCTATGATGAAAATTGGCAAAAAGCCACAACTTTTTAACTGTAGCAAAGCAAGCAAATGAACTATGGCATTTCCTCAAGCATCTGGTAAATAATCCTTGTAGTCTGGCAATTCATAAGAAATCAACATGCCCATTCTTGATCATGTAATTGTGACTGTAGTCTTCAGACCCAAAGCTCTCCCACACAAGACCCACTTTATTTATGCCAACCACCCATCGAAAAAATGGGTGACAGGAAACTTGGCAGTCCTGATAAAGAAGCCCATTTATCTATCTATAGCTGGAGTTTGAAAAAGAATAATGGTTTCCCCTTTACTGTAACCCTTCACCTGGATTTGGTATAAACTAACTATGTGCCTATTTGTCAGTGAGTATGGATCCACCAGAGAATTATCCA
The DNA here is from genome assembly GCF_003597395.2 of Chelonoidis abingdonii. Classification (NCBI taxonomy): domain Eukaryota; kingdom Metazoa; phylum Chordata; order Testudines; family Testudinidae; genus Chelonoidis; species Chelonoidis abingdonii. The sequence goes on from NC_133783.1 coordinate 42,996,363, forward strand.
GAGTAATTACTGTAGGTTTTCATTGCTTACTGAGCACTAACAGTTTTCTGTATGCTATATGAACATATTAGGGGATTTGGGGCCTGAATCTGATCTTAGCTACACTGTTGTAAATCATGAGTAATGCCACTGAAATCCACTGGATTACACTAGACTAACAAAGATAGTGTAAGAAAGACAAGAATCTGGGTCATGGTCCCTATTTCAAGGAGTTTGTAATTTAATCCAGCCACACAGAGAACAGGTCAGATACATACAATACACTGGGTGCCTGTACAGCTTAACGTAGCAAAGCAATTCTGGTGCATTGCAGAAGCTGCACTGTGATACCTTTCATGGCTGTGTGTGTTTTACACAGGGGTGGTAAGGAGTCATTTGGCAAATGAGCAGATGCTGGGCACATGAAATATATGCAGTGAATAACTGAAGGTCAAGCTGGTGTTTAGTACTGACAGTGAGAGGGAGAAAATGCACACTAAGAAAGTACTAGTATGGAGGGCAAGAGCAATAAAACTGACAAAGCCAGAGGGGTTTGTTAGTCACACTTACCCAACACAAAAGCAGGATTTTTCTTTGTTTAGAACAGCGTTTCTCAAACTTTTTTACTGGTGACTCCTTTCGCATAGCAAGCCTCTGAGTGCGACCCCCACCCATATAAATTAAAAACACTTGTTTATATATTTAACACCATTATAAATGCTGGAGGCAAAGTGGGGTTTGGGGTGGAGACTGACAGCTTGCGACCCCCCATATAATAACCTCATGACCCCGAGGGATCCTGACCCCCAGTTTGAGAACCCTTGGTTTAAAACATGCAACACCATTCATGGTGACTCACAAACAAGCTGAGGCTTTTTTGGGGGCTTCACTGTAGTTTTAGATATTAACTCTTCCAAAAAGCATGTTTACTTTGGTAACCAAAAAAAAAAAAGAACCTGGGAGTCTCCAACAATTGGAGGATGGCAGAATTAACCCAACATTTTCTCAAACTACACAAAAGCCAACTGCCACTGTGAGGACCCTGGAATACAGAAATTATTTTAGATTGTCAGATGATGTATTTTGTAGTCATTTTGAATGTTGCTTGAATATTTGTTTATTTCATTTGAAGTGTTTGCATTTGTGTTAACAGATGTTTTATGTAAGTATAGGAATGAGAAAGCACTGTCAGGGGTTTATGAGCAGAACATGTTGATGCACTGAGAAATCTGCCTGAATCCCAACAGTGGGGAAGGACACAGCCTACAGGAAACGCCATTAAAAACAGAACTTAGAATGCAAATAATAAAAAAGTTATACTGCAAGAAAACAAAGCATCATCACTGATTGCATACCAGCACCACATCATGGCCAGAATATCCCCCGTCCAGTTCCCCAGAAAAACATAATTGGTATACTCACTGTGAAATCAAGCCCTTTTAATATCACCTCCCACACAATCTCTGTAAATTTGGGGTTGCAGACTGGGGCTTAGAGGTGACTCGAGACAATCTGCTTAGACTCCAACAACTATATAGCATAAGTGAATAAAGAACTGGAAGCAGGTTTGCAAAACAGAGTTTTATGTAGTCCCTGGCCATGCTGGGTCCCACTGAGTGATCTCTCAATGACTGGAGCCTGAGGAACCCATCAGTTCATCCATGTCCTTCAAAACCCACTCTGACTAAATTTGGGGCAAGTCCTTTAATTCAGCTTCTTTCATTAATTCAGGAGTTAAATACTGTATCACATGTCTAATAGAATACAAAGGATGTTATATTTTCATTTTAGAAATTGGAAAAGAAATCTCCACAAAAAGCATTTCCCTTTCTGATGGACATATCTCATTTACAGTAATTATTCAAGTCTGCAGTATATTCATGAGAAGTTTTTACAAAACCAGGAAAGAATTAAAACCATAATCAATGGTACTACTGCAAAATAGCTACTGTATTACTGTAGCTAGTTCCCATTTACTAAGAGGTTATTTATTCCCCAAACCACACTCTTCTATATCACCAGAAAAAATGGCAATTGTAAGCCTGAAATTAAGTTTAAATCCATGAAAAATACAAAACTGGAATGAAAGGAAATTGAAATGTCAGAGCAACTGGACCTCGCAGCTATAATATACTGTATTCATGCTGAAAGCTGAAGATAAAGAAAAAAAAAACACCTTAAAATAAGCTTTTCAACACACACACACACATTCACATCTAGCAAGCTCTCTCTTTGTGTATGTTCTGAATGGAATACAATTTGTAGCACCTATCAGCAGAATATGGTCTGGATGTAAATTGAAAAATGCCTTATTTTTCTAATTCTATCAGACACTATCTTTTCCTAGCACAAAGTGGGCCAGCAGCACAGGAGCAAGAAAGCTGCACCTCCCACAGTCTAAGGATTGCCCTACTGCAAAGAAATGTCAAGGTAAATTGGCCACGCTCCCTGTGAACTTGGGGTGGGGTAGAGCCTCCTGAGAAACCATCCCCTTCAGAGCTTCCCTAGGAGGGTTCCACTCCCAACCATATCCATAGGATGTGGGGTTGTTACATGTGTAACACCTTTCATGTAATTTAAAGATACAGAACAGAGTACAGCTAAATTGTTGGAGGTGTATATCAAATGGCACAATAAAAATGGGTAAACTACACAAAAGAAAATTAATCTAATATGTGGTAAGTTGGGGGAACAGGAAATTTTACAAGAGAATAAAAAATAGCCCAAAATACAAAATCAGGGCAAAGGGATTTTCATCAGTGACAACATGAACGAAGGGCAGGTGTAGTGTTTGTAACAGAGGAGGGAAGCCAAAGAAAATTTGAGAAAAAGCGAACACTTCTTACACCATATTTATAAATTGAATGAGTTTTTGGTGCTATATAAGAGATTAACAATAGCAACAATATGAAATGCTGCAGAACACATACATAGTACATAACACAGTAGATGAAGGAAAAACAATTATGTCCCAAGATCTCCGCCTGGAATAAAAAAATTTGTTTTGTCTTGTTTAATAGCATCCAACACACTGGTGTTTAAGCACTGTAGCACTTGAAACATAAGAGCATGACTCCCAGAATTCCATATGTTTATTAAAACTTGTCCAAGCAGATTTAAATACTGAACTGTAATCTTTATAAAACCTTTATTTATAGTTATTTCATCAGATTGCATCAAACACTTATATTAAGAATGAATGACTAATGTAACTACGGGAACTTTGGTTAAAAATAGTTGATCATGTATATTCATCATAACGGACAGCTTCCTTCACAATTGTACTAAGTTTCTTGGGCAGTACAATCCCACACAAGGCCATAAAGTTTTTGGAAAACATACACTGTATGAAGCAAAATATAGTGGAATCTTCTTTAACCTGATACTGAAATAGGTTAAGATGGAAAAACATCAATAAAACTTGCACCCAACCTAGATTTTGTTTTTAATCCTGCTCCTATTGAAGGCAATCCATGTTTAATCGTTACCTTTAATGGGAACAGGATCAGGACCTCTAAGTTTCTCACTAACATCATCTGCTACAAGCTCCTCCTTTGGCTCTTTCTACACAAAGAGTCAACACAGACATACTGTGTACTTATATTATACATTATGAAGAATATTTCGTGCATTAATGCAACACTGATTTGTCTTACTTTATTATTCTTATACATAGCATTTGTGACCTCACAATCATCAGAGGCATTTTCAGTAGTTATAACTCAATCCTAAAAAATTGGTTATTATGGCTGAAAATTGGCTTGGAGTAACTCTTTGAAACAAATTTGATTAAAAATATTTCTGGCCTACTATTCATACATTCCAAAACCAGATGGGACCGTTGTGATTATTTAGTCTGACCACCTGTATAATACAGGCCATAAAATTTCCCCCCCCAAATTCCTAGAACATATATTTTTTAAAAATATCGATTCTTGATTTAAAAATTGCCTGTGATGGAAAATCCACCATGACCCATGGCAAATTGTTCCAACAGTTACTCCGTGTTAAAAAATGATGCTTTTTTTCCCAATCTGAATTTGTCTAACTTCAATTTCCAGCCGTTGTGTTATACCTTTCTCTGCTAGATTGAAAAGCTAGGTTGAAATATTTGTTCCCCATGTAGGTACTTACAGATTCAAGTCACTCAATAATCTTCTCTTAAGAAGCTCAATCTATTTAGCTTAACAGAGTCAATTAATATAAGGCAAGTTTTCTAATCCATTAATCATTCTCATGGCTCTTCTCGGAACCCTCTTCAATTTATTAACATCTTTCTTGAATTGTGGAAACCAGAACTGGATCCATTATTCCAGGAGCAAAACCACCAATATCAACTACAGTGATAAAATACCCACTCCACTCCTGCTTGAGATTCCCCTGTTTATGCGTCTAAGGATTCTTTTTGGAGACAGCATTGCACTGGGAGCTCACATTCAGCTGATTATCCAACCATCCATCAAAAAAAAATCTTTTTAAGGGTCACTACTTTTTGAACTCGAAGGGAGCAGTCTCTGTTGGCTTTGCTCAACCAGCCAACATCCAAATTTTTAGGTACAATGACTGGGGGTTCTGATCCAATATTACAGAAATACATAAGTGAAAACTGCCCTTTATATCTCAAGGTAAATGACAAAGTAATAATAACTTATATTTCCTTGCTATACAGGAAATCCTTGAGAAAACATTCAATAACTAGAGACTGCAAGCTGTTCATTCAACATCATGAAGGTCATTCTTGGATTGCCTACGTTTTGGACTCCTACATGAATATTTCTTTGCTTTTGCAGATTCATGTAACAAATCAATTACGGTATTATGACTCTTTTTTTATTGAGTGTAAACCAATGGCTCGGAGGATGCAATACTTCTGTTGGTTTCAATAGCTGCTTGCAACTCAGGCTTATACGCACATAATTCTGAAATATTGGGTCCACGGAGGAACTAAGTACTTTCATTTTAGACAAGGACGTTTTAAGCTTTGTAGTTTAAGAGACAACAATCAAACTGCAAGAGTGATGAACATGTTGTGATAAGCCATCTCCCGATAATATCATTCTGCACTTATAAATATAGGGAACCAGCTAAATGTATCACTAGCTTTCGCGTATGAGTTGAATGTAGCTCACAGCAAAAATATTGGGGACCACAGCCAAGCAGGAAAGGTGAAAAGATTGTGTTTGGAGCCTGATAGCTGGAACTGGCAAGAGCAGTAACCAGCTGAACTCCAGAGTGTGACTGACAGTGACATCCTTTGGCAGCTCTTGTCTGCGAGGCCAAGAGGGCTGTCACTTGTCCCAATGGTTTTAGGATCAACTTGGTTTTATTAGTGTGAGCCTGCATCTTGCAAAGAGAGTTTGAAGGATGCTCACAGGCCCTGAAATCAATTCTGGGTCCTGCAAAATGTCATTCTGCTCTCGATACTACAAAATGCTGCAATTTTTTTTTTTAAAATATATGCATTTGGATATTTTGATGCAACATCACTAGAGTGTGAAGCAACAGTTTATCTTGCTGGAAAAATGACAATCCTACCAGCGTGATCAATGGGTAAGGAGGTTGTTGTTGGATTAGTTCCTGGGTTTGGTGCAATGTGGCTTGCCAGCTATAGCTGTGGTGAAGGGAGGGATTCTTGGTGGCTGGGTTTTGTACAGTAACTCCCCACTTAATGTCCTCTCGCTTAACATTGTTTCAATGTTACGTCCCTGCTCCATTACAGAACATGCTCGTTTAAAGTTGTGCAATTCTCCGCTGTAATGTTGTTTGGCTGCCTGCTTTATCCACGGCTGGCAGCTCTCCTATCAGCTCCTCTATGCCCCCCCACAGCGCCTCCCACCCACTGGTGGACCCCGCAGATCAATGCCTTTCCCCTGCTCCCCTCGCCTCCTGCCTGCGGCAATAAGCTGGATTTCCATGAGCAGGAGGCAGGGGAGGGAGAGGACAGGCTGCGCGCTGCATCCTTGCTCCTCCCCCCTCCCTCCCTTGCCTCCTGCCTGTGGCAATCAGCTGGTTTGTGGCATTCAGGAGGTTGGGGGGAGGAGGAAGGAGCGAGGATACTGCGTGCAGAGTAAAGGGAAAGGCAGTGGAGGGGGGGAGAAGAGGCGGGTTAAGGTTGGAGGCTTGGAGGAAGGAGTGGAGTGGGCAGGATGAGGGTTGAGCACCCCCCGCGCCCCCGGCAAAGTCAGTGCCTGTGTTTGCACAGTAGGGGAAGCAGCCACTGCACAACATGCTTCTCCGAGCCTACAGCACCTTCAACCTCCTCACCTGCCCCATTGTCTGCAGTGCCAATGGGCTGTGCCTGTGTGGGGTAAGCTGGGGGAACCTCCCAACTATAGTACTGTATGGTATGTACAGCATGTTTGTAAATACAAAGCACGTGCACCCCGCCCCACACCTGTATTAAATTGCTTGTTTAAAATTGTTTAAAATGGATATAATGCCTTTTGTCTGGAACCTAACCCCTCCTATTTACATCAGTTCTTATGGGGAAATTGGATTTGCTTAACATCGTTTCGCTTAAAGTTGCATTTTTCAGGAATATAACTACAACATTAAGTGAGGAGTCACTGTACAAGTTACTAGAAACTGCTGGGTAATAAACACAGTGAGCAATCTGGGTCTCAAAGTGAATCTAAGAGCCTGATTTTCAGGCTACACCAGTGTGTCTGCAAAACTGTGTGTACATATATAAGTACACATGAAAATGTTGCAAATTTTACTTGTCCTAAACAGTCTTGCAGGACCAAATTCTAACATTCGCACAAAAGTTAGAATTTGCAAAAGCCATGTGCAAGTGTTTGTCCCTGCAAAAAGTATGCACAGGTCCATGTATGCAATTTCATGTGTGCACAAGTAGAGACTGTGTTAAGGCCCAGATGAAAATTTGGCCCTCTGAGGCCAGCTCTTAACTGAAATTAAGTGAAATTAAAATGACTGGAAAAATTACCACACAGAATGAGATTTCAGCACAGTTACTTAAAACAAGAGCAGGAACAACAACAACAACAAAATCTTCAATTTAAAACTCTCTTCCTACAACCATACTGCAATTTAAATTCTTCATTACCTAAAAAAAACACTTTTCTGATTGACTGTAGCCTGAAATCCTTTTCTGCTTCCACCCTTTGGATCAAAGGTCATATTAATAAAAAAAGAGTAAACTGGAATTGGAGGACAACTTGTAACTTGTGTATAAGAAGTTCAGTTGTATGGAGAAATTTTGGTCAGGTGGCATGTTCTCTCTCTGCTGTAACAAAAACTGCTTGGTTGTGATCCAAAGCTACAAGGTGCTTAAAGGCAAAATCATTTGCATATTTATCTGACCAACTGAGCTGACAAGGACTATTTGTATATTTAATGAAGTTGTTGCTTTACTGCTCTGTAAGTCATGTTTCTGCCTTTTATTTTTATCTGGTTGGCATCAAGTAAGCATTAAAGCGCCATGTAAAACTAAGCTATTTTATGTGCTGTTTATACAAGATTGGCTTTAAAATTGAAATAGACTGTCAATTGCAATGTGAATAGCATATAAAAGATGCACCCTCATAGTGTTGAAATTCTTATTTATTTCAACACTACATATATGCATCATAAACACATTATGTAACTATTATAAAATAATAAGGTAAGAATGTAGAATTTATCAGAGGCAGTTTCAAATTTTTCTTGTTATAAATCTGCATTTCAGAAAATTAAAAGTACAGACATTTAATAAAGCAGCTCCTGAAATTAATAACACTTCCATAAAAAGGATGAAAAATATATAAAGTAAATACATTTATTTTCTTAGACAAACCTTTTTTTAAAAAATAATCCTTAATTTTTTGAGTCAATGATGTATTTAAAACAATCTACTGTACGATTATAAAGATTGTAGATAGCAAAAAATATATAGTGTGAGGGAAATAAAAAACACAGAGGAATAAAAAAAAAAAGAGTTACTTTCCTTTTCTTTTCCCTTATCATTGTCCAATATTTTCAGATGCCAAATTTGAAAAAAAAAAAAGTTAGCTATTTATACACTTCCAGCAGTTACAATTAAAAACACATAAGGAATCATTTGCAGATACTTTAAATCATTATTATATGAAAAGCAGGCAGCAAAAATTAAAAACATTCTAAGAACCATCATATATATAAACTTCTGTACAGAATGATGACACAGGGACAAAAAGATAACATTCAATTTGTCCTAATCCACCTAAAATATTACACAGTATAAAAAAAGCTCTTCCTGTTATGTTCAACTGTTTGGTTGTAGAATCACATCAGGTCCCATATTTGTATACTTAGTTTCTTTTCCTATAAATTAGTGCCTGTTAAGTAGCTAAAAAGTTATCTTAATTTAAAATGGTGTCAGACAGAAGGAGGAGCAGCCAACCAGTAATGAACGTTTTAAAAAAGCTCATCAGAAATCAGCTTATTTATAACACAGAACAATCAAAAAAAGCTACGGGAAAATCAGGTTTCTGAATGTGTAATGCACTGAATATGTTTGTTATTTGAAGCTATCATAATGCTGCTTCTTGGTATTGTTATTAGGCCCAATCCAATGCCCACTGAAATCAATGTGAGTATTCTCACTGACTTCCACAGGTGTTGAGATCAGGCCCATAGTGGCCAACTGTCATTTTTACACACCAGTATCCATTTCTATTTTCTGTTAAGTAGTTTGGTATGACAAAGCAAAATGTTCTGGAATAGGGAGTAGTGTATTGTCAGTTGACAAATGCCTCCCTGCTTTGAAATAGGTCGCAAGCTCCTCCCAAGAAATGGGTCACCATTGTCCTGTGACAGCTTTATTCCAGTGACATGATCTCTTTAGAAAACTATTTTCATGTTACAGATGAGTTCCGTTCAGAGTTAGAATCATTTCACTAAACGTTAGACACTACAGGCGTGAATGAGGTAACTGTTATATACCTTAAAATATTCAGGGAAATGAAATATTACAGCTTCATCTTTGGAGAAATGCTTTCTTGTTCACTGGACAATCCCAGAGTCAACAGATGTTTGCTTTCGAGTGGTCTTTGGAGGAGGCGGTGGTGGAGTTTTGCTGGGTAATGGAGGTGGTAGGTGCTAGAAAACATGAATTTTGAATAGAACATGTTACTGATGAACTGATTTTGATGAACTGGTTGTTCATGTATGATTTCATATACTGCTCTGAATCTTTATCTGCTTTATTCCTGAAAACTTCCTCTCAAACTCTGCCATTATGAATACAGTTTTGCTTCTAGCTTTTCACTTACAACCTAATTTTTACTGCTGACAATAACAAGTCTCTCAAGAGTTATTGATTAACTATCTCAATATTACAGAAAAAGTCTACTGAAAGAACTTGTCAATTTTTATATCCCTATACTTTATATTGATTATCAGTCTGTACTAATTGTTGTCACCCCTAAACACTAGAAGGTTTAAAAAGTACTTTGAATTACAGCTCTATTTCTTGTCTTTTCTTTTTTCTTTTCATATTTTATATTTTTAGAAAAAGCACCACACTAAAAAAAGAAAAAGGAATAGATTAAATAGATTATAAATAGTTTTCATCTTATTACTGGATATTTGATAATCTTCAACATTATTCAAAATAACTTCTGAGTTGATGAAAAACATTACAAAAATTATCTCTCTACATTATAGGAAATCATATAACAACGTAACAGGGCTGTCGGTTTGCTTCAGAGCGAATGGAAGGGCAAATATAAGCAAGTATTCCAATTGATCATGGAAGTCAAATGATTTATTTTCATAAAATTCAAGCTATATGTATGATGACAAAAATTCATATTGCTGAAAGAATACAAGGACATTGCAGGCTTGTTCATACACTGTTTACAGGCTAGATTTCAACAGCATGTTGGCTATGAAATCATTGCAGCTTTTCAATCACTGCACTGGAAGTTATACTGCAGCATTGCACCCGCTAAGTATTTGTTTTTCGGTTCATAACATCCTTCCCCCGCTGGTGAAGATAAAACCCACCTTTGCTTTTTTTGGTTTCTCTGTAATTCACTTTTTTGCCATTTACACTCATGTTATATGCCCCCCTTTCCTCAACCCATTCTTGTTATACCTTATTAGATTGCTATCTGACACTCTTCCAAACAAATGGTTATAAAAACGTTAGCCACACACTAATACTTTAAATTACAACAACACTGCGAGTTTTCCATGTTTCCTGGTCACTGCCATGGGAACAATTCAAATGTTTGAAATAGCTTAGCCTTTTATTGCATGTACTGTACATGGAATCTTGATATTGGCGTTTCATTTCTACTTCTCATGGCTCCATTTTTAGATTGTTTTAGTTACTAGAATTCATTGTAAATAAGATCTTATTTTGATTAGTGTCTGGGAAGGCAGTCCATAATTTCTAAATCATAGTTACACACTCATGCTATTATGAGAACATCATGGATAGACCATGTGAAATTACATTATTTGAAAAGAAGCCGAATATTGTGATACAAAAACCTAGTGGTTCTGGATGACTCCCTGCCATTTCACATAATTCCCTCCATTCATTTTGGGCAGGGTAAGCCCTAGAGCTATGCTGGATATGTTTGCTCATATTGAAACATTTAATTTACTTATTGAGAACCTGCAGAAATGTCAGGGAGTAGAGGAAAAGTATTTTTAAGGTAATTTAAGGTCCATTTCATGGCTACATTTTAAGACAGCAGCAAACAGAGTTAAACATGGGGCTTGAAATATTTACCAGCCCTCTATTAGCCATAGGCAGATACAAAAGATGAGGGAGGGGATTGGATTCCTACTGAAGCTCTATTCTTGGATCCTAACTCGAGAGAAATGTCTTTCATATCAGTCTCTGCCTGGTAGGTGTCAAATTTGAAGCCTCATCTCCTCTTTCTGACTACTGGAGGAGAGGACCGCTCTCTCTCTCTCAGCTATTCAGTGGTGATTGTGATGACAAAGTAGTCTTGGTTGCTATAGTCCTGTCCGCGCCTCCTGGCTGCAGCAAAGGGAGGTAGATGGCATTTCTCCCCTACACATACTCTCATATGAAAAGCAAATACTGACTCTTGCAGGGAGGGGGCCTTTGCTAGTCTCCTCTTCCATAACCTCTATCTTTGGGTCCTCATCCAACCATCTGCAGAGTGAATATGACATGTTTCTTGCTAGTTTTTGCTGACTTTTACAAACTTCTGATAGCAATTGGGAAAGTAATCATAACTGGTAATTTTAATCTGCTGCTGGATCGGAAAATATGAACAGCAGCAAAGACAGTTGGGTTGTATCTACAGATGAGGGAAGATAACACTGCATGAGTTCCTGTTTGTAAGATTATATTTGCAGTCATAAAGGAAAGAAATCTTACAGAGATTGATAGTTTAGGCTCCACACTTACCATATGAAGGTGCCTACTCAATAGTAATGAGTCTATTTTTCCAAGACCTGATTAAGCATACCCCATAATGAGGAATTTCACATCCATAGTCCAGTTAAAATTTTCAATATGTCTTTCCAGAGAATAGCCAGATTACCAAGGAAAGCTTTTATCCTATAAACAGCATTGCTGCATTAATTATATGATTAATGAAAATAATGCTCAGAGCAACATTCATTTTCACTGTTTGTCTAACAAACGATGTACAATTTTCTCCTGAATTACATTGACATACAATTCTCAGTGACCTCTGTATCAGAAGATCAAGTCAACATACTATTTAATATGAAAAATAGACAGCTAAAATTAGAATTTATTTTTGGTTAAAAGTGAATTTTTTTTTTCAAAATTGGGATTGCTTTTATGTTGTGCTAGTAACTTTCCGTTTCTAGGTCTGATGGTCTGAAGCTTTAAGTTTATTTATTCCTATCTGGCCAAAATTTTTGAACGTAGGTCTCTAAAGTTAGGCTCCTGAATCCGTACTTATGCACTTGAATATAAGTGGCTTGATTATTAGAAGGATCTGCAGATTTCAACACTTTTGAAAAACAGGACATTTCTATTGAAGTATTTACATATAGATTTATGAACCTGGTGTTAGGGATCCGGTTTTGAAAATTCTGGCCACATTAATCTAGGATATAAAGTGAACACTTAGTGGCCCAGACCATCAGACACAGAAACTGCAGATCACTAGTAAAACATAAAAAAAATCAAACCAAAAGATTTTAGTTTCCTACTAACATAATAAACTGCATATCCCTTCTGAAAAACTTTATGGAACATCACAAAAAAGTGACTTAATATTCCTTAGTATATTTTCCTCACAGGCATTTTAACTTCGTATTTGCCATTAAGCAAAACTACTTTAACTTTATTGATCACATAACTTACAAAGAGCCATTTTGAATTAAATTAACTTTAAACTGGTAGTAATTGGCAATTTTACAAATCAAAGTCCTTAATCAAACCAATGGGGTTTTTGTATTATCATCACTCATAGAAATCAAATGATCAATTATCATAAAATAGAGTTGAAGACCTAACAGGGAAGAGCATATATTGAAAATACAGTGAGGATGGGCTAAATATACTAGCCATAAACAACATGCATATTATGTGAAAGTGCTCACATTCTGCAAGTAAATTAGCCAGAAAAGAAATAACAGAGATAGTTGGATAATTAATATAATTGAATTTACAAATTCCATTATAATGTGGGCTAAATTTAGCACTCATTCATTTACATAAGCTACCACAGAATATATTAGTACAACATTTAATGATGCCAAGGCAACAGTATTGAGAAATCAGCTAGACAAAACTTAACAACCAATGAGAATTGGTACAAAAACAAATTTGGTCACCTAAGAGCTTACTAGTCTTTTCTTTTACTCATCTATAGTATGAATGGTGACATTCATACTCAATATGAAATTGGGAAAATGATCATTACACTCACAAAACTGGTATCACCAGTACTCAAAACAATTCCACATAGAACATTTCTGAAATACAAGATCAAATTTCCCTTGCATTTACATTTAATTAAAGGTGCTCCACAGAGTTCATGTTTATGTTTCAGTGGTAATAGTGAGTTCTTCAATTCTTGGAGATTGCTTTTCTTTCTGAGATAAAGATAGTGTCTGCCAGTGCACATTAGAACCCATTTTCAGCAGATTCCCTGACTCACGTGCACCTCAGGAGAAATGGGAACCTTATAAAAAGGCACATCTGGAAAATACAAGCATTTTGTCCTTTCCATTTCAAATATTAAATTGCTCCCATTTGTTTGGCTTTCCTCGCTACAAAAAGAAGTAATCAAATTTAAAAATCTCTCCTTTCTCCTCACTCTCTTGTAGAGATAGAGCACAAAACGTTATACAAACAGAAAATAAGAATTAAAAAAGGCAAAAAAAATTATTTCTTAATCTACAGAAAAGAAAAATATGATGAGTGAAGGGTTTTTGTTGCTCAGAAAGCAGTATAAAACACACAAACTGAATTCTACAATGAAACCTTGTGGCACTGTACAAGAGATGAGTTCCTATATTCTTATTTTATTGGAGTTGAATAACAAGATATATGGTTAGCTTCCAAAATCTGATCAGGAATACCTGACTTTTCAGAATTAACTGATTTCACTTAATAAACCATAAATTGTGGGAGGTGTAGGATGGATATTAGGAAAAACTTTTTCACTAGGAGGGTGGTGAAGCATTGGAATGGGTTACTTAGGGAGGAGGTGGAATCTCCTTCCTTAGAGTTTCTTAAGGTCAGGCTTGACAAAGCTCTGGCTGGGATGATTTAGTTAGTGGTGGTCCTGTTTTGAGCAGGGGACAGGACTAGATGACCTCCTGAGGTCCCTTCTAACCCTGATATTCTGATTCTATGAGTGAATGAAAAGTAATCAGGACATGAGCTACATAGTGTTGTGCAACAATTTTCCAGCACTGTTGTCGAAAATTCATTCTCTTTTACTATTATTTTTACAGTGCCACCGAGTCACACAATCTATAAACAGCAGCAAGTTTGTTATTTATCTATAGAAACAAATGACGCATGGCAAAAATTTATCAGGATATAATACTCACATAATTAAAATGTGACAATATGCCAAATCTTCAGCTGGTATAAGTCTGTATAGATCCACTGATTTCAACTGAGCTACACCAATTTACACTAGTTGGATATTTGGCCCAATATCTGTAAGCCTGTCACGTTTAAAATACTATACTGTATAGTGCTGATTTGGCCGGTGATGGTAGTGCTCATGGCCAGTGATGATACTCATTAAGAAGAGTATCTTGTCTCAACTAGGTAAAAACACACAAAAAATGGTTATATACCTATATGGTTATTGTTGTTCTTTGAGATGCATCATACACATATACAGTCTACTGCAGGTGTACATGCACCCAATCATGCACTCAAGTGGGAGACTTTTGCTTGCATGTGCCTTCACTATCCTCATGCGATTGCTGCTTTCCTCTCCATTCCTTCGTACTGTCAGAAGCTAATACTCTTAATAGTGGGGAAAGTGGAAGGGTCATAGAATATGCATAACATCTTGAAGAACAACCGTTATTGTAGGTGATTGGGTTTGTTTTTTTCCCCTTTGAGTGACTGTGCAAATATACATTCTACTGCAGGTGACTCACCAGCAGTTTCCTAATAGGTGGTGGAACTCTGATTTGGAGACTGCAACACTGACTTGATGAAGTTGACATCATTTTGGGAAACTTGAGTGATAGCGTAGTGTCTGGAAAAGACATGTATAGATGTCCATGTTGTTGTTTTGGAAATGTCCAATACAGGAATGTTGCTCAAAAAGCTGGTGAAGAGGAGTGAGCCATAATAGAGTGAGCCATTATCTTTGGTGGAGGAGAGACCTTAGCAAGATTGTAGCAAAGCTTGAGGAAGACTGAAATTCAGTGAAAAATATGCTGGGCTGTAACAGGTTGTCATTTGATCCTTTCAGCATAGCTTACAAAGAGCCTAAGAGAGGATCTGTGTGGTCCAGGTAAAACTCCAAAGCCCTGCAAACATCCAAGATTTGAGCTTTTCTTCAGCCTTGGAAGAGAATACTGGGAGGGCAAATTGTCTCATTCAGGTGCAATGCTGATATGACCTTAGGGTGTGGCATAAAACAGACCTCGTTTTTGTGAAAAAGTTAACTGATCCTCCTGCCTGAAGCTCTGAGAATCTCCTCACAGGGATAATTGCTACTAAGAATTCTGTTTTCATTGATAACAGCAACAGTGATGTTGTCATCAAAGGTTTAAAAGGGAGAAAAGTACTATCGATCGAGCAGGACAATACTAAATTCAGGTCCCATGAAAGTACTAGATTAGACACAGGAAGGCACATGTTAATAAGTCTCTTTAAAAATCTGGAAACCAAGGGATGCAAAAAGATAGAAAACCCATCCAATGAAGGGTGTATGGCAGAGAGGATGCAAGGTGGACAGTCTCTGATCTGGCAGAGAGACCAGAGGATTTCATATACAGTAGGTAGTAAAGTATATGTCTAATCTCTGTACAATCTGGAGATAAATGGTGAGATTCCACCCAGACCGAAAACCTTTTCCATTTCATTGCATATGTGGCTGTAGAGGAATTCTTTCTGCTGTTCACCAAAATGGTCTGGATATCTTGGGAGCAGAGCGTCTCTTCATTGCTCAAACAGGAAGGTGAAGTTTATGGCTGTGAGGTGGAGAGACTGTGAGTTGGAATGCAGAGATATGACTTGGTCTTGAGACAGGAAAACCTCAACCCAGGGTAAGTCAACAAGTGGCCAAATGGAGAGTTGATTTAGGTCCATGAACATATACTGTCTTGGCCGACCAGGCACTACAAAGATTAAGCGTGTCTTGTCATTCATCATCAGAATGGAAGTGACTGGAAGGAATGCATAGAGCAGATTTCTCCATCATGAGAGGAGAAAAGCATCTGTCATGGAACTCTGGCTGTGACCTGCCCTGGAGCAGAATCTCTTGCATCTTTCATTCAGATTGGTTGCAAAAGAGGTCTATTACCAGGCATCCCCGAATTTGGAAGATCTGGTGTAGAATGTTTCTTCTTATTGACTACACAGAAGGTCCATGAAGTTTCTGCTGAGGGAATCCACATTAGTGTTTGTCACTCCTGGAAGGTAAAAGGCTTTTAGTGAGATATTGTTCTTTATACAAAAGCTCAACAAATGGATCGCTTCCTGGCACAGCTGATATGACCTTACACCTCCCTGCTTGTTCAGCTAAAGCATAGCTAGGTATTGTCTGTGAGAACTTGAACCGCTCGATCCCTGATGGTTGATCTCTCAGGCCCAATGAATAGCTCAGAGCTCTAGCACATTTATAGAGAATGAAATCTCCTGAGGATTCCAAAGTGCATAAGCCTGAAATTGACCCAGATAACCCCCTAGTCTTTGGTGGACATGTCTGTTACAACAGTCATAGTTGGTTCCAGCAGAAAAGGAACCCCTTTGCGTACATTCTCAGGATCCAACCACCAATCCAGGGACTGAAGCAGTTGTGGAAGTATGCAAATCAGCATGTCCAGAGAACATCTATTTGGAAGATGTACTGAGTGAAGCCAGGCCTGCAGCCATCTGAGGTGAAACCTGGCATGCTGTCATACACATGGACGAAGCATGGACCTCCTCTTAGACTGACATTCTGATGCAGATCTAGATGCTCTTGGAACAGTCCAAGATGCCTAATAAGGCCCAGGAGGGTATTCTAATCTTTGTACTGCCCATGGTGGTGGGTACCATACTGGAGACTCTTTGTAAGGATACTGTTCTTGTTCCCTGGTCCAGGTGTCCCTAGAGCATGACCTGTATATAGAGCTGAAAGGCCGTGGAGGAAACATAGGTCTGTCATTGTCAGAGTCTGAAGAGGAGAAAATGTTGCTCTCCTAGTGAATGGAAGAGCAGCTCCAGATGGTGTTAGTGGAGGTTTTGGTACTGCTAATACCTAGTGGGGTCCTAAAGGTGGAAGGAGACAAGGTGGTTGGAAGGCAGAAGGCTAGAGCTGTGCTGAGGGTTGCATGGAAGATGCAGGAAGAACCAAGGGGACAATGAAGCAAATGACATTGATGGTGCCGATGCACTGATGGCTAATGCAGTCAGTGCCAGACGATGTAGTATAAGAGAGTCTGGCAGAGAGAAACACAGAAAGTCCTTTGCTACAAGGAAAGCCTGTGCTATAGACAGCCCTGAAATTGGAGGCAAGCATTTCTTTGCCATACAGAAGGTATGAGCACATGTGTGCTAGTTCTTCACTTTCCCCTAGTTCTTTTCAAAAGCCAAGTGAAACAAACAGACCTTGTAGTGTGCCCTGAAAGTCAGCTATTCTGAGCTACTTCAGGCCAGGGGTGAAAGGATGTTCAAGAAGTCCAGGGCTATTACGGAGACTGTTCTGCCAGCAGCTCATTTTGTTGAGAGGGATGTAGCATCAGGGCATCTGCAGTGAATCTCAGAGAGAAAGAGAATCTCTCAGGTAGACTAATGCAGGCCATTTAGGGCTTTACAAGTGAAAATGAACTCCTAGGGTCAGATCCTTGGCTGATGTAAATTGTCATAGCTTTATTGACTTCAGTGGAGCTATGACAACCTACATCAACTAAGGATCTGCCCCTAATACTTAACTCAACTTCCAGCTGAATCTTACCAGTTTTTTTATGGCTAAATGAGGATAGCACACAGTGAAAACTTCTTATAATCATTTTCTTCACATAAGAGGAGTAAAATAATCTGCAATGCAACATACAAACATGCAAACTCTGGATTGCTTCACTATAAACAGATTTTCACTATATTCAACATATTCCAGTCTGAATGTTCTGATGCATCAGTATCTCAAAATGTCAAAATAAATGTTATCACCATCATTAACAAAGTTTGTTTTCATTCTTTTATTATGCATCTCTTCCTTCTTTGCCACACTCTTTGTCAAGTTTTGTATCTGCTGCTGGATTGATGGAAATCTTCTCATCAAAACTGTTATCCTGTGAATAGTAAGTATTATAGCCAATATTTATAAATGTAAGTACTCCTTTGTCTATTTTCTTTGAGTTTCCCTTTTGACTATGAATGCTAAAGAGGCAGTTGATTTTGTATGCGAAGATGTACATGAACCTGTGAAGGAGCACAAAAGCCTAGAGGAATGCCTTGATGTAATAACAATCCTTGCAAGAGTCCTAGGATTCTTTTCATGTTCATGTACATTATTAAGAATTTTTTGTAGCAGAACAAATCAGACAATGCAAGAACAAATATATATATGGATGTGCTAGTTAATATTTTTAAAATGACAATGAACAAGATAACAATCAAAACATTATAGTTAGAAGATTATTGGGATAAAAAGAATTAAGTAAAGTAGGTTAACAATGGATTCCAAATAATCTAAACGTAAAAAAAATAAAAATCTCAAGCACCATAAATGATTATTGGTAGCAGTTAGACCTAAAGTACTCAGAAAGATATGGCCATTTCTTGATACATTTGTCATTGTACTCTTTTCTGTTCACTGAAGCTTTTTCATGTCTGACTTCAAGGCAAACAGTATTGTGCCAAGTACTTAATTTTAACACAGTGAGATCTTTCCCATTCTGTAATATCATTTTTAAAGCAATTGGGATAAGATCATCTACAGAACTTTTCAATGGTTTGTCCTTATTGATGCTAAGAATAGATAAGTTAAAACTAATCAGAATCAAGAATGTTAGTTATCTCATTTATAAAATACCATAGCCTGCAACCATAAACTGTGGGGGGGTCAGTCATAAAAGTTATAAGAGCATATCTGACTCATCTTTTTCATGCCCTGCACCAGTCTTCACATTTTGCTTTTGATAATCTTACTGGGGTCCAAGTACAAAGTGAAATAAATGCAATCATTGCTATAAAATTGGAAGCCTTTCTTAAATTATATGAAATATAATCCCTTCAGCTTTGTGTCAAATCTGTTTTCAAATCTACCTCACAGACTTTGTCACTGTTCATTCACCCACATTTTCTGCTCTTGAAGAGTTTATGAAGTCTAGATAAAGAGCCAAGCACTCAATTGTTGTCTTATAAAATTGCAGGAGCTTATTATCTAAGGATTTAGAACTTATTTTTGATTAACTTTTCAGGTTGTGTTCAAATCCTGAGCTCCTTCAGAAACTGGTTGTTAGGGATCAGGACATTTTGGCAAGATAGAGTAAAAGAGAGAAAACATTCTGGAGGACTGTAAAAAATGTGTAAAACCTCACAAAGTCCCAATGAAGCATGGTATTATGATCCTCGTTTTAAAAATAAGGAAACTGAAGCTCAAAAGTTAACTGAATTGTCCAAGATCATTCAGCAAGTCAGTGGCAAAGTCTCAGAATAGAACCCTTATCTTCTGATTCTCAAACCTGTGCTTTAGCTATTATGCATGTTTCTTTCCTGTTTGTACTTGAATAAATTCACTAGCACTTGTCCACAGAACTGATGATCAGATTAAATAAGCTTTGCAGTTGAGGCACAAGACAAGGAATCAGAAAATCTGGGTTCTATTTCCAGAATTACCACAGACTTCATGCATGACCTTTGGCAAGTCACTCAGGGCCTGATTTTCAGAAGGGGAGGGTATGTACAACTCCAGTTGCTCAGTCTGTCTGAAAAATCTGGCCTGTAGTGTCTCTGTAAACCATATTCTTCACCTTTAAAAATGGGGAAATTTCCACGTAACTTTTCTTCCAGACTTGATCAAGTTTCCATTAACTTTTTTTAAAACAAATTATTTGAAGGATACATTTCAGAATAATTTTGTTAATTCAGACAAATCTGTGCATCTCTCTGATAAACAAACTGAAAAATTATCATTCTTACTAGGAATTTGCACAGGGGAACATTCCTGCATATGACTGTATCTCTCTTTTCTAAAAAGGTACACATTTCAAAGCCCAAATGATAGCCTTCTCCAAAAGTGCTGAAAATTTTTTGAAAATCAAATTATTTTTAATACTTGCAATATATTCTAGTTGCTTTCGGGAAATAAGAAAGCTGAAAAATTATCTGCCCCTGCCTGAATCTGAAAAATATGTTCATGATGAAAAATGTTTCAGGGATTTGCTCCTTTCAGCGGTAACTGTGCTTGCCTATATAGGAAATGACACAGAACTAAAAAATGTAAAGCTGTCAGAAACATACTTTATTTCCTCTCCTGAAATAGAATTGTATAAGAGTATAAAAACTAATTTGCTGCTGCAACTACATCCTGTCACTTTAAGCTTCCTTGCTAACATATTTAACAGTGTTTTGCTTTATATTTAGTTTTCTCCACCAGAATGAATCTAACTTTACTTACAAGTCATTCAGAATGAGCTACCACATTCCTTCATGTCCTGATTAAGACACTGTTCTGTAGCAGGAGAAATCATTTGGATGCGTACATGTCTGCTATCAGCATTACATAGAACTTCATGTTCTTGGCCAGTATAATGTTGCAAATAAACTAGCAGAAAATCATTTGTACCTCTAAGACTTACCCTTTGATGTGCAGCGGGGGGTGTTGTAGGGCTAATCAATTCTTGATTTTCCATGAGATTTCCATAATCTGCCATGTTACCTTTGAGAGGAAGAGGAGGAGGAATGTCTGCCATTTCCAAACTAGAGATACCATTCAGCTCCAGATCTGTAAAATTAACATTTAAGTCTCTGGATCATTCAAATCTTAAGATGCAGAATGTTCCTTCAGGCATTAATACTATGATAGAGATAGTGCCCATGCATCCATTTACCCACTCTTCATTTCATAGAGTCTATAATAATTTGCTGCTCATGGAACAATAGCTTTTAAATTAAAAAAAGAAACTGCTGGAATCATGAAAGTAAGGATCACTAGGTCAGGGTAGGTCAACTTTTAAGTGTACAGTCTGTATCAACACTGACAAGGTCTCTCCTTGTTTAATAAAAAAGGAAATTGTACAACATTGTCACTTGTCTCAGATTTCACTTGCTGATATTCACAGAACATTTAAAACAAATAAAATTGTCTCAGCTGTAACCTCTGTATATGTGCATTGTACATCCAAGGTATACACAGAATATAACAGAGCAGAGCTTTATTTACTTTTCTACTTTTAGAAATTTAGACTTTTAAAAATTAAATACACTAAAGAAATCCATAATTAACCACAAATCCCTACTGAAAATTTTCAAAATCCAGAGCACCATAAGAATGGCCATCCTGGGTCAGACCAAATGTCCATCTAGCCCAGTCTCCTGTCTCTCGACAGTGGCCAATGCTAGCTGCCTCAGAGGGAATGAACAGAACAGGTAATTATCAAGTGATCCATTCCCTGCCTCCCATTCCCAGTTTCTGGCAAAATTATATATTATATTATATTATATTATATTAGTTGTTTAAATAACTAACATTATAAATCAAGAGAATGTACAACCAATTTTTTTTTTTTTAATTTACTCACAGAAGGTGGGGAATAATCATTAACAGGGTGAAATTTAGCCCAGTGAAGAAGATTCGAACTAGGCCTATGAACCACTTAATTTCTAATTAAGTCTTGTTTTGAAGGCCTAAGTGGTGCATAGGTCTTGTGCTGGTCCTCCTCACAGGGGTAAATTTCACCCACGGGAACATATTCAGCCATTCTTCCACAGGCAAATCTTCCACTGGTTTAAGAGAGAGCTCTGCAGAGGAATGAGCACTGATAAGGCCCTTCTTATAATACATCATTCTGTTTATAAATTGGGGAAAATTGTTGTCACTTAAAAGTGGATTTTTTTTGAGTAGATGGAGGATTTGTTAACACTGATTCTTTTTTAATGCAGAGTATTTGGCAATATCTTATATTGTGTGTTTTTTCTGGTTTTCCTACTTTTCTATTTTCTTCACTAGTACAACTTTAGCTTCAAGACAGTTGTATTGATTTATCACTGAAATCTCTTTGTCATTTCATCTCTATGTAGTCCATTCAGACTACATCAGCTAAAATAACATCCCTCATCCATCACTTTCAAATTCTTCCAGTGAAATTCTTCAACTCAAAACTTGTCATTTCCTTCAAGGACCTGAGCAGTTCTATGGCTTCCTGCTTCACTGTTCTCATTTCTGTCTACTTCCTCCTCAATGAATCCTGCCTCACTTCTCCCATTATCTCCTTTTCTCTCATTCTTATCCTTCCTTTCATTCTGTTCCCTACACTTGGAACTCCCTCTCAGATCCAAAAGTAGCAGGCAACCCACCACCTCTTCTTACAGACCCCTCAAAACCCACTTATTCTTAAACACATCATCAGAATATAGCATTACAAAAAAAACCATTTTTTTAAAAAAAAGCTTCAAACAGACTTCTCAGATAGCCCACGTTTTATGTGTCTATTTAGAAATTTAAGCTCCTGATGGGAAAGACTGTCTTTTCGTAGTAAAAATCAAGTTTCATAACATTCATAAGGCATGAGTCTTCTTAACAACAAAATTTAATACAATACAATAGTAATACATAAAATAAAATGACACTTCCACAGTGATTTAATGGAACATTTGGAGAACCTTGGCAGAAGTAAGATTTGTGTGTGTATGGAGTTTTGACAAGTGTCTGTTTTTTCTTTGGTTGATGTTCTTCCATATTTAGACTAGCTACATGCACATGTTTAACCCTAGGTTAACCTATAGGCTTTAATCTAACTGTAGTTTTTGAGAGGAACATTTAAACGCCTTCACATTTAATCGTATCATTTCTGAGAAAGTTAAAGAGTATTTTATTATGTCTAAATAAACACCTTAAAGTGGGAGATTTATGCCTCTTTAATAGAGAAATATAAGTGTACTGAAGACTTCCCCTAGGTATATTAAATGATAGTATAGTACGTATTAAATATTAAATCATTGTATGCTATCGTGGATAAACTACTAAAAACTATCAAGAAGATAAAAGGTCAAAATGTTGATGTCAATTAGAATGGTGAAATTCCAGTGACTATAACAGAACTCAACCATTGTAACTGAGAGCAGAATTTTACTTATAAAATGTAAATGTACACAACTGTAATCCCTGAGTTAGGGAGATAGAACTAAAATATTCATACAATTTAAGTTTAAGAAACACTTTGCTTAATGAAGCACACACATATTTTTACTTAGATTGACATAAAAATAGCCTAGTTTATAATTTCAGTGCTGTCACAGAAGAGCTAATTCTTAAAGGTGAGGAAAATGATCAAATTTTCTATTAAATACGAAATTTACTTTGATTAGAAAATGAAACTTTTGAGTAAACAGAGCACACATGTAGCCCTCAGTAAAATAGATGCCTTTGATGTTTACATTATTTTTAGTAGCTGTAATTGTATTTCAAACTCATTTGATTTTAATTTCTGGTCAAAGGAAATTATACAGGAATTTCTGGTAAAGCATTTTAGAGTATGAGAGTATGAGAAAACCTGGCTCTCTGTTTCTTTAGAGCCAAATCTACTTGTCCAAGCTTAGCCTGTGAATCTCAGATAGGCACTGGGGAGATCCATGGAAGAGGTAGAAAAGAAATCATTTCCTCAAACAAAGGAGCAGCAGAGGAGATGCCTTGTGGAGACTACTTCATTTTAATAGATGGACTAGCCTTGACAACTCCTAGTGACCCCCAGCACTGGCTGGAACTGCATAATAGTAGATTTTATTCCAGCCACATCCATGCTCCTCTTCCAAATAACTCTGTCCCCCTGTACCACTGTGTAGGGGGTATGCACTTCTTACCTGGCCTCCCCAAAGCCGGGACCCACCTGTTCCATTGCCAGATAGCATTGCACATTTATAGAGAAGCAGCAGGATACGTCCCAAAGTGAAGGACTTTGATATATACAGTATTTGTAACACACTCTATTTTTCATTTAAAATCAAAGTTCAAATTTAGCCATGGACCAAAGTCCAGCACTTCACTTAGCAGACCATTAACATATATAAAATAAGTATTATGGCCTGAATGGGCAGTCCAAAAGTCACCTTACTGCAGCAAAAAGTTATTTAAACAAAACCACATAATTTCACTGTTATTATTTGGGGAGGAGCTGTTTGCCTCAATATTGTATGTCTATTTGTGATATCCTGAAGACAATGTACCCCCTACCAAGCTCCTCTTGGCTTGAATTCATCTTGAATTCATCTTGATTTCTGAACATTTAAGTGTAAATAAGTCTAATAATTTCTTTTTGCTACAACTGTGCAGGGTACTTTATCAGAGATGACAATCATCCAGTGTTGTCTGTGTATCCCTTAACTTTATTTACTATATGCCATTAGGAACAATTCTCAACTGGCAGGGATCAACTAGATGATTTCAGTCTTTTTCATCTCTACCTTCTTTGATTCTGTGGAGCAGATTATCAATTTGTAGTTTTCATTCTCCTAGATAATCAAGAAGCAAGCACTATTCTCATAGCTCAGTATATGATTAACTCTTTTTAGCCAGCTTGCTTCACAAAAATTATTATCCAGGAATTATCTAAAAATGTTAAGAGTTATCATTCTTTGAATGATTAAGGTCAAGGCTCTGTGTACTCTGTAGCAAGCTGGACCTAAATAATGGAGCAAGGTCCTAGAGCTTGCGGCAATCTGGTAGAAACATTCTCAAAACTATGTCATAGCTTCAAATACATTTTTTAAATGGAGGTTTGCATTAAATATGAAAATGAATATATAATTAGCACAGTAGCCACTGTGAAATGTAATTCAGATTATGTCATGTTTCCAAATTTTCAGTTTTCAATATGTTAGATTGTCATTTTTGGATTTCAAAAATTTATACCTGTCAGAATTATTGTTTCAGGTTGGAAACTCAGGAAGGCAACATTTGATTTATACTTGGTTCACCTATTTGGAGGTTATCTTTCCAACCAGGAGGTCTAGAAACAATTAAAAAACCCAAACAAACAAGCCTCCCTCTCCCCAAGATTCTATAACACACTTTTGCTACACACAGTGAATTCTGTTGATACAGTTATGTGGAATATAGAAGTCTTGGATTATGGTTTATAAATCTGCTGTGTGTCAACATTCTTTGCAATAAGTTTTGCTTATTTAAAAACAATGTACTTTGAAATATCAAAGGAAATAAATAAAGCAAACGTGAACTTCCCAGATCTGTAATTCTTGCTCTCTGTAATAGAAGTTAGTCACTTGCATAAAAAATGACTTATTTTCTAAATGTTTCTTTACTAGTTTAGTGCCCAGTGAGATTTTTAGCTAAGTGTCAACAACAAAACACTTTGCAAGGCAATTTGTGGAAGCTAAATTTGTACACAAAATGGGAGTTATACTCCATCCAGTTATATAACAGGAGTTCTTGAAGACTGAAGCCAATGTATGAAAGTTTACAGAAGAATTCACTGAGAGATGCAGGGAAAAGACAAGCTATTCTATGTCTACACACAAAAGGAAAATCCATTTCAGGTACTAACTACAGTAGCTGGAGACTGTTCCTTCAACCTTTGTACTCTACAGAAGCCAGCACAGCATGAATCTTTAGGCACTTACAAAACAACGACCTTGTGAAAAGGAGCAGAAAACTTATTTCTTTAAGCAATTTTTCTTGTTTTAGTAAAAAGTCAAAAATAGTTTTTGTCACTTGACAAACACAACAGGTGTACGAAAGTACAGGCCCAAGGAGTAAATTCCTTACTATAGCATTTATCTGCAACCAACATCTTATGGTCAGTAGCAGTAAAACTCAGAGAGAGAACTCGGAGCATGCTGGCGAGAATCTTTGGGAACAGATGTTGATGAAATATTTGACGGTAATACTTCTAAATCACTTGAAATGCTTTGCAGGATTAAGGCCTGCCTGTGTGTGTTAACAAAAAAAGCGGTATTTTTCCTATGTATAGAGAGGATGGTATTAAATGAAAGTAACCAAAACTCCAGTCACTGAACTTTTCCCACCAAATCTCTAAAGAGACGTGACAAATACAGTCATGAGAGAGTGTCAGTTAACAATATTCCCATTATTTTAAATTAATTCTGATATTAAAACGTGTAAGAAATGTAAACATAATCAAGTGATCAGGTCACAGAAATCACCATCTCTTATAATATAGCTTAAACGATCATATCTCTGCTAACTCCCAAAAATGCACTTATACCTCAAGATGTGAACGTACGCACTGGATTATCCTCTTGTTGATCTGACCTAAGTGATTCAGTTGATTCTGAAACATTTCAGAGTAAGGGGGCTGAACTGTAATTCATTCTGCACAAAATATTTTAGGAAAACAAAGTTTCATTGAAAAAAAAAAACTTACTGGACTGTAAATTGAAAGGAAGTTTGGTCCTTGGAGTGATTGGAGGTGGTGTTGACTGAGAAGCTGGAGATGACGGAGAGACAGAAAACCGTCTTTCACTTGCAATGACATTGATAACTTGGCTCTTTGGTCTTTGTGGTCTCAGTGGACTGATCTGCATTAGGACAAAAACATAAAAATGTGATGGTTTCACCATGACGTGTCACATAGCCTGAGCAGAAACACACATTATTACAGCACAGCAGGTTACACTGTAAAGAAAAGCACTTCTTATTGAGCTGTTGATTTTGTGATAAGTAAGACATTTCCCTAGATCTAGAATGTAATATTGCAATGATAAGATACATGTTTTAGATTTAATGAGTACTGTACTGAGGAAAATCATGGGTTTCCCCTTTCCTGCACAGGTTTTTATGAACTAGAGCATGTAGTCTGGCAATTTTTAATTTTTTGTTCCGTGTTTGGAGTTATTCCTGGCCTTTTGTGACTATACTCTGATATTCAACAACTTCCATCATAGTAAAAAATCAGTTATAAACTAAAGAACACTTAAAAATCAAAAGTCAGGGATGCAGAATTGGTTGTTAAACATATTGCCTTTTCCTCACTCCAGCAGTCACACATGTATTGTTTTATTTAATGCATACTTTTAAAATGAAATTACAGTAAAAAAAATAGCCTGAAATCCTCGACGCTAGCAACAAATGCACTAAGACAGCCTAGTTGCCATCATGAAGCATAGTTAAGCTCAGTTTCACGCAAATAATTTTTTCTTTGAAAATGTTTCTTCCATCCATCCACTGTCTCAGATGTTAAATTAGTCCTCTTTCCCCAAAACCCTCAAAATCACTCAAAATTGAATGCATCCAGGGTGTTTAGATACACACAATAGGCTCAGACTGATACATTGGCATACTTCCTTCAGTTCCATGACCTACACATCTCTCCTTAAAACCTGTGTCTTCCAGAATGTAGGGATTCCCTCAAGACCTTTTCCACGCAGCTTATCCAGAAAAACTACACAGATTTCATGGGTGACACCAGTATTTCTCAAATTGGGGGTCCTGGCCCAAAAAGGAGTTGCGGGGGGTGGGGGGGGGTGTCACAAGGTTATTTTAGGGGGATTGCAGTCAGGGATGGTTCCAGGCATCAATGCAGCAAGCGCGTGCCTGGGGCAGCAAGCCGGGTGTGGGGGGAGGGCGGCGTGCTGGTCATTGTGAGGACAGCAGTCACGGAGCCTTCAGTGGCGTTTCTGCGGAGGTGCGGTGGGCACGACAAAGGTGCGGGACTGGCAGATCACCCGCAGAACTTCTGCCGAATCTGCGTGACCAGCGAACCTCCCGCAGAAACGCTGCCAAAGGCAGCCTGACTGCCATGCTTGGGGCAGCCAAAAACATAGAGCCGCCCCTGATTGCAGTATTGACACCCTTACTTCTGCACTGCCTTCAGAGCTGGGTGGCCAGAGAATGGCAGCTGTTGGGTGGGTGCCCAGCTCTGAAGGCAGCACCCTGCCAGCAGCAGCGCAGAAGTAAGGGTGGCAATACCATACCATGCAACACTTACTTCTGTGCTGCTGCTGCTGGCAGTGGCTCTGCCTTCAGAGTTGGGCTCCCAGCCAGCAGCTGCTACTCCAGCTGCCCAGCTCTGAAGGCAGCACCCTGCCAGCAGCAGCGCAGAAGTAAGGGTGGCAATACCATACCATGCAACACTTACTTCTGTGCTGCTGCTGCTGGCAGTGGCTCTGCCTTCAGAGTTGGGCTCCCAGCCAGCAGCTGCTACTCCAGCTGCCCAGCTCTGAAGGCAGCACCACTGCCAGCAGCAGCATAGAAGTAAGGACAGCAGTATCGCAACCTCCCCAACTCCTTTTTGGATCAGGACCCCTACAATGACAACACTGACATTTCAGATTTAAATAGCTGAAATAATGACATTTATGATTTTTAGAATCCTACGACTGTGAAATTGACCAAAATGGACTGCGAATTTCGTAGGGCCCTACTTATACAGCATGCTCTGTCTATGCATTGTCCACATTTGACCTATTCCTTAGCTGATCTCTACATTCCTAACTTATCTTGTCCATTGTTATTCTTCTTCAAAGTAAATGGTTCCCTGGGAGCGCTCCCTCTTAGCTTGCTCAGACATTCTGTCTTTTTCAACCTCATGATCTATTTACCTCTATGATGGGGTGGACTAGGCCCAGGGGCTCCCTGCTGGAGGTCTCAGGGTCCTTCCACACCCCGTCCCAGAGAGAAGCAGAAGAGAAGTCCTTCAAGCAGCCTCAAGTGGTTGCGGGGAGGTAGCCAATAAGGGAGGCTGCAGGAAGCAGCCAATCAGGGCCCAGCAGGCTCACATAAAAAGAGCTGCAGGGCTGGAGTCATCAGTTGCTGCCTGGAGCTGGAGGAGAGACAACTGTGTTCCTGGCTGGCTGGCTGAAAGAGCAGCAGGACCATGGACAGCTCAGTGTTGCCAGGGACTGGGGGAGCAAGAGAGAACTCCTGGCTGCTTGCTGGGTCTGAGTAAGGACTGAGCCCAGGTTAGGCTGCAGGAAGACACTGTCTCCAGGGAGGAAGCTCTGGGGGTACAGCCCCATAGCAGGGATGGGACGTGCTAAAGACTCTATACCCCGGAAGAGGTTTGTTCTGTTTCACATACAGACAGTGTGTTAAACTTGGCCAGAAGCTGAGTCACTGAAAACCTATCTGAGAAACCCACCAATAAGGGTCACCACAAATTGAGAGACTGCAGGCACATGCATTCAACCAGCGTGTGCTCGTGAGAGGTGGGTGCCATCATAGTAGGATCTCCCTAATTCTTTCTTTCAAGGAATGAGGCCTCCTTCCAGGTGTTAATTACTCGTGCCAGGTCAGGCCTCAGCTGCAAAGGACTATCTTGTTCTTAGACTCATAGACTTTAAGGTCAGAAGGGGCCATTGTGATCATCTAGTCCAGTGGATCTCAAACTGCAGGTTGGGACCCCAAAGTAGGTCATGACCCCATTTTAATGAGGTTGCCAGGAGTGGCATTAGACTTGCTGGGGTGGAAGCTGAAATCTGTGCTCCACCACCTAAGGTTGAAGCCAAAGCCAAAGGGCTTCAGCCCTGGGTGGTGAGGCACAGGTTACAGGCTGGAGCCCTTGGGCTTTGGCGCCCCCACCCGAGGTGGTGGGGCTCAGGCTTTGGCAGGGCTCAGGCAGGCTCAGGCTTTGGCCCCCCATCCTGGGATCATGTAGTAATTTTTGTTGTCAAAAGGGGGCCGCGATGCAATGAAGTTTGAGAACCCTTGATCTAGTCTGACCTCCTGCCATAATTGCAGGCCACAGAACCTTACTCATCCATGCCTGTAATAGACCCATAACCTCTGGCTGAGTTACTGATGTCCTCAAATTATGGTTTAGACACTTCTAGTCAATAATCTCCCTTATCTGAACTGTTGTCTCAAATTTTATCTTGGTCTTTTTAGCCTATCTGAGGGTTTGAGAATAGAGCAAACAATCTCATATGTCAGTAATGTTATTCATTTGAGCTCTTAGCCCATGTCTATGTAAGAAAGTCACACATGTTTAACTAAAATCATGATTTAAACTGATTTAGTTAAAACAGTGGGACAGTGTTGTTGACACTCTTATTTCACTATAACAGTGGCCTATTTTTGCCATATGGCCTACTTATCCTCTCTCTGACTGGACCTTGATGGTGGCTACCACCTTCTTCCCCATGATTTCAAACATGTCAGAGAGGGAGAATCTCTCCTGCTTCTCTTGTTCAAGTTTTTCATGATCCAAAACCAAGCTCCCCTTCTTTGAGGGGTGATGAAATTCATGAAAGGAAATGGAAATCTTGATCACTTTTGTGCTATTCACCCCTTTAACTCTTCCAAACTACAGCTGGAAAGGAAGTGGAGAACAAGATCCTTAAAACAGCTCAGTTCTTCCTCTTGGGAAGAATAGTTTCTAAGAGAAAATGTCCTTGCCAAATTACAGCTTCAGAACCAGGGATGGAACCTTGAAACTTCTCCCTTCCAACCCTGTAGAGGTGTCTCTGGAAGAGACTCAGCTGATGTGGAGGAATCAGAAGTCCCAAACTCTGGGACCTTTTCTCTGACATTGTGAGGGTCCACAGGCTGGGAGCAATCTTGGAGCAATCTGTGGCTCCTGAAAGGATATGCTCCTACAGACAAAGGGTAGTCCAGTGGCTAGGGCACTAGCCTGGAACTAAGGAGGCTAGTATTCAAATTCCTGTTCTACTACAAGCTTCCACTGCGGCTAGTCATTCTGTGCCTCAGTTCCCTCTCTGTAAAATGGCAGGAAATAGTACCTGGCGGGAATGTTGTGAGGATAAATATATTAAAGATGTGAGGTACTCAGATACTACAATAATGAGAGCCAGGTAAGTACCTAACATACCTAGAGAGCCCCTCTTGGTCTTCAACTTTCTCCATTTGACCTGCTCATCCTGACAAGTGATAGAGAGAATGAGTTTGCCCTTAGGAGAGAATGGGGAGAAGGCTGATGTCCCCAAATCAGACTTAAAGGTGTGGTTGCAGCTCTGCTTGTACCCCTGGAGACAAAGGAACTGGTACAAAGACAGGAGTGGTGTGGGACAAGTGCTGGAGCCATCTGGACAAGTCTGAACTGCCTGAAATATTTCTGAGTAGAGAGGTGCAGTCCAGTTGTTTCAGCGTGGAGGACAGCTCAGGATTCAGAAAGAATGATTAAGGAAGATAAATGACAGTGATGGCTATATTTGGCTATTTGCAAATATCATTCAGTGTATACACTGGCTCAGCTCCTTCTACAGTATGTTTTCCTGTACTGCTAAATATATATGGAAAATATGATTTGGCAAAGGAGAAACCATAAGTCCTTGCAAAATAACTGACCTTTTCTTTTAAGACAGAGCAGGCTAATGTCATTTTAAATGAAAACTGATTTCCCTTTCATCAGTGTAAGGAAAGCAAATACGGCAAAGTTAAGCCCACCCTTTTAGAAGATGGATAGGTTGATTCAATTAGCTAAATGGAGATCTGCTATCTGAAGACAGAAAATTCTGCTTGGAAGGATCTTAATATGAATAATTTAGTTGTCAAGAGTCCTAAATGGCAATACCAACATTTAACTGCACCACTGTGCGGCAAAGTGAAGAGTACTATTTTGCTCAGGCTATACTCACTTTGAGAGACTTCTGGCTATTTCTCTGCAAAGGTGAGCCAAGACCAAGGCCACTTGTCTCAAATTATGTACCCTAATTAAAAGTTTAAATGCCTGTGTTCTCATGCAAGACTTCATCATATATAAAGTTTTCTTTCCCTCTTCCCATATTGACCTAGTGTTTTTTATTCTTCTCATCTCTTTCCCTTTCTAATCTTTCTTCTCTCTCAATAATTGCTTCCATTCTCAGTTTCTCTTTAACCTATTGTGTAAGGAAGGAGCTCTCTATTGGGTCCATAAACTCTTTACTTGATGTTGTGTGCTTGTGTGTGTTTGCGTAACTGAAATGTCCCAATAGAGCTGGTCTGCCCGCCCCATAATCCTCTCTCAATTCTCTGTCACAATCTCTTCAATGAGATGCTCCTAATCAGACAGAAAAACAGCCAACTCCTTTTTGCAGTTTATTCCCTTTGTTATCTTTAATTTTGAGTTCTAATGTTTCGGCCCCTTCCATTGTTAAAAATACCTTCCATATACCAATCATAATAAAAAAAGGGAAATGTTTACTCTCAGTAGATGCTGGAACATGGAATAGTGGCCTGAAGCTAAGAAAAGAAAAATGCAAGCAATATACTATATAAGGGGGAAAATGGAGGCACTTGCCAGGAGTAACTCTGTTTTCTGCACATGCTGCCTCCACAGACACAGCAGGAGTTGCGTGCCTAGCCTCAAAATATTTTTCCACCGTAGCGGTCACTTAGGCCTGATCTACACTAGAAAATTAAGTTGACTTAACTATGTCGCTCAGGGGTGTGAAAAATCCACACTCCTCAGTGGCATAGTTAAGCTGACCTAGCCCTCCTGGTGCAGCTGTGCTGCTGTAGCTTTTAAAGTGTAGAGAAGCCCTTAGAGGGCATACACAATCACTCTGAGAATGAGAAATTTGGAGTGAATCTAAGTACCACCTTATCTTTGTGGAAAAGGATAAAAGTTGGGTTGGCCTTAAAGCACTGTATGTCTTAAACCTTCCTGGCAGAGGTGATGACAACTAAGATTGAAACATTCTGAGAGAGTGAATACTTTTTATGAGCTCAAAGCTCCCTCCCAGAAGTTGGGTTAAATTCAAGTTCCAAGGTCAAATAGGCTTTCAGGTAGAGGGCATCTGTTTCTTAGACCATTTAAAATCCAAACATTCTGATCCTTTTCTCAGGAACATGGTAGATAGAAAAGCAAATAAGTAAAAGTTAGTATTGCTAGGGACATCTGTGATTTCAGAGTCAAAAGAAAGTCCAACATAATTGGAATTAGACAAGAAACAAGGTCAAGGTGCCTGTCTCCAGCAGAAACTTTTTCAAGTTCCATTTGACAGCATATCACCTTCTATTGAAAGGCATTCTGGACTCCAACAGGACTGCCTCAATCTCTGTAGACAAGCACAGGATGTGCCTTAGAAGCACAGCATCCATGCTGCCAGGTGAGATTATCTGCTGGGACTACAGTTCTCGACTTGGGGAAGAGATTTGTAGACTAGAAGGCCAGAAGGAACCATTGTGATTGTCTAGTCCAGGAGTTCTCAAACTGGGGGTCGGGATGCCTCAGGGGGTCATGAAGTTATTACATGGGGGGTTGTGAGCTGTCAGCCTCCACCCCAAACCCCACTTTGCATCCAACATTTACAATGGTGTTAAATATATAAAAAGTGTTTTTAATTTATAAAGAGGGTTGCACTCAGAGGCTTGCTATGCGAAAGGGGTCACCAGTACAAAAATTTGAGAATCGCTGGTCTAGTCCGACCTCTTGTATAGCGCAGGCTGGCCACAGGACTTCCCTGAATTAATTTATGTTTGAACTAAAGCGTATCTTTTAGAAAAATAAATAGTCAGTCTTGATTTAAAGATTTCCATTGACTGTGAATCTTGATCTATGGAAAGGACCAGAAGCTCTGAGAATGAGGACTGCAATATCTAGACCAGTGCAAGTATAACCAACCTGGATCTGTCCTCTCCAATATTCGGCAGTGCTCTTGGGATGAGAGGAAGGAAGACATAAAAAATCCATTTCCCTCACTGTTAATTTAATAAATGAGCAGACTGCTATTTAAATCCATTCCTGTGTCTATCACTGACCTGTGTGCGCTAATCCAACTTCCTATATATCCTCGGTAGGCATTTCCAAGGTGCCCATCACTTAAACATCTGTTTCCACACCTCATTCAGACTTACCTTTGCTGCTTTCAACCTTTCGTTATCTCTTCTCGGTGGGATGCATGGTGCCTCAGCCATTGCTGTAGCCAATGCAGTGGAACTGTGCAGTCACCAAGGGAGCAGACTTTTCCTCTGCAGCTGCTAGCACAGCTCCTCATGTGTAGGTGTGAACATATACACCCTCTGAGCTATCAAGATGTGGGCCTCTGAATTTACTCAATGTACACACCAGCAGATTGTGAATGCTAGTGAATGCTACCTAAAAAATATGTCAGATGTGTGTTGACACATGCTCCATCCTAAGAGCTGAGACTAGGCCATCAGTGTTCGATAGTGTCTGCAGTTGTGAACTGAACTCTGAAATCATGCATAAAGAACAAAAAAAAGATATTCCAAAATTTGCAGCAGTCACTTAACCCATGTTGTTGTCACCCAGAAAACAGCAAGTAAAATTAAGTAAATTGCTGTTATATACTAACAAATATTATTTATCTAAGTATTTATACAATGTTCACCACTGAGCATCTCCATGACTATATGATAAGGAGCTTTGGTATGTACTAGTTTAAATGAAAAAATCCACTCTAAGGATTCCAAATTGAAATCAATGGCAACAGCCAAGATGGATTGCTGATCACAAGACATGTCAGTGCAATAGTGATCTATCAGAGATATGTCAAATGCAATGCTTAGATTCAGTCAAAATATGCCTACTAAAAGACCCTAATATTCACACAGTTGACTGTACTCTGCCAAACACATGAGGCACATTGGAAATTTATACAAAATGTGTCTTCCAGTTGAGAAGAGGCTAAGAAAGCTCTTCTTGCTAGATCTGGTAGAGAGGAGTCTCCCTTTTAACAAACCTAGGGCTTGACTCAAAACCAACTGAAGACAATGGAAAAACTCTAATTTCAATAGTCTTTGTGCCAAATCCATGGAGAGCACAAGGATTCTGATTTAAGTTTTTGCTGAGGTCTGTTCAGGGTGCACACAACAAAACTCCAGCTACCAGACAGGGATCCTGCTAACAGGGAATTTTGCTCTAGTAGTCATGACACTAACACAGAGAAGAGACCATTACATGTATTTCTTGAGGACAAAATTTTAAACCAACAGCATCAAAATAGATGCCCCTCGTGAGCTTCCAAGGCTATGGTTACTACTCTAGCAAAAAATGGATTAATTTTCAATTTAAAAAATAAAACTTCAGTATTTCCATACACCAGTGGGGTGGTCCCGGTAAACTGGAATATTTGCAAAGAAGGGTGGGTTTCAAAGAAGAGATACACTATAATAAATATCTTTACATACAGCCACCAGTGAACTGATGAAAATGTATGTATGTTAAAAATCGCTGTCCAAGAATTACTCCTGGGGGAATTCTGTGTCACTGTGCAATGCAGAATTTATGCAGAAATTAATGTTCTGCGTAGAATTTCCTTCCCCCCCCTCTTCCCCATAGAAATGGGCTGTAGAGCTGCTGGTTGCCACTAGGAGCTGCTGGACCTGGCAGAGATCAGCTCACAAATAGAAGACACTGCTGATGAGAGGGGAACGGAGCTGGAGGGCTCCAAGCAGCTACAGTTCCAGGGATGCCCTGAAGAAAGGAGGCAGTGTGCAGGAAACTCCACACAAGCCTGGGACCCAGCATTAGGCTGTTTCTCCATCTGGATTCCTGGGCTCTGAGAGGGTAGGGTATGTGGGTGTCTGGGCTAAAGGGGGTGCCCCACAGTTGGGCTCGGGAGGAAAGAGGTGTGGGTGTCTAGCTCCTGGCTGGGCTCTGGAGGGGGGAGGGGCAGAGAAAAAGGAACTGGATTGTCATAGGGGTTTCTTTTAACTCTACTCCTGGGGGAATTTTTTGTGTGTGTATGCATTGTTACAGAGTTGCTGAAAGGTATTTTGAAATAAATTAACGAAATAGTAGAAACTGGGGTGATTATACATAGTGTTATTTTGACAAATTAAATATGCAGAATTTAAAATATGGTACATGGAATTTTTAATTTTTTGGTGCAGAATATATCCACCAACTATATCTTGCAGAAGATAACTGAAACCACACTGGAGAACCATCAGAATCTCACATGACCAGCAACTAGAAGAATCCCTGCTATGAATGGTGCAACTGAATTTTCTTTAATTTTATCAACTATTGTATTTTTCAAAAGGCCATATATAAAAATCTTACAGAAAGTCTATATGAAATACCATTATTCTGTTCTTTTTGTTTAGTAAAATATCTACTTTTGGTACACTAATGAATGTTTTAAAGAGTATACATTTTTTCTCAGAGTTATTTTAAGTCTAAAACCAAAATGAACTGTCAAAATGACCCTTCTGTATTGTAAAAAATGTCCGAGTTATTGCCCACAATTAAATAAAATTGTTTGTTAACATTACCGTTTCTGAAAGGATCACTGCTTCAGATTGTTGCAGAGAAATATCTGTAGATTTCAACTCTTTATCAAATATCTCTTGGTGTTTGCTGTTTCTTTTTTCCTTCTTCTTTTCCTTCTTATCTTTATCTAGGTCATCCTTGTCCAACTTATCTTGAGACCTAGAATGCATCTTTTTTGGCAGAAGAGGTTCAAGCACAAACCTGAAGGAAAATTTGGTTTACTTAGACCAATGAAATATTACTGTCAAACAACAAATTTTAATTTTCCAAGTTCCCAACAACAGTATAATTTTAGTCCAGAGATCTTTTGTTAACCAAGTAAGGCTCATTATCACAATGGGGAAAGAAGATAATGACAAACTGTAATTGTCTCAAGCTAAAATTTAATACAGAACTGTTAATGAACAGTACTGTGCACCTCCCAGTTCTGAGGTAAATTTACTATTAGATGGTTACACACACTGGATAAGCATCTCTCTGTGTGTTTATGTATCATCACATTTATAGATCACACCATCATCCACTACCCGTGTACAGCCTGCCTCATTCACTGCAAATCTTAGTAATTCACAAATGATCATAACCAAACTGATGAAGTTCTACTTCATGAATATGTATATGCCACACACGTACACACAGGCAGTACTTGCACATACATTTTACAGCAGTGGCTCTCAAACTAGGGCTGCCGCTTGTTCAGGGAAAGCCCTTGGTGGGCCGGGCCAGTTTGTTTACCTGCCATATCCGCAGGTTCGGCCGATTGTGGTTCCCACTGGCCACGGTTCGCCGCTCCAGGCCAACGAGAGTTGCAGGAAGGGTGGCCAGCACGTCCCTTGGCCTGCGCCACTTCCCGCAGCCCCCATTTACCTAGAGCAGTGAACCAAGGCCAGTGGGAGCCGCGATCGGCTGAACCTGTGGACATGGCAGGTAAACAAACCAGCCCAGCCCACCAGGGGCTTTCCCTGAACAAGCAGCAGCCCTAGTTTGAGAACCACTGCTTTACAGGATCATATACATATGCATACTGTGTATACATGTCCATAAAAAAAGTACATTAAAAGATTATTATTAAGGTTGCAAAGTCAAGCACTGAAAAGTTAGGAAATGCCAGAACTGATGTTGCACCTGCAACCTTAATTCGGTACCCTTGTGCATGGGCATTATGATAGAGCTCTAATTACACAATCACATACTATTTTCTGCACAGGACTCCTGCTTCATTCAATACTTAGGACAGACCTGCTCTGAGTACGAACCATGGTTATGCAGGGAAGGAGGCTGTTGCCTGTTGGCCCCCTGCTTCAATTTTGCAGAAGTTGGAAGGTGCATAGTGACTAGAGCTGGAAGGAAATTTTCCAGTGCAATGGTTTTGAGGTTTGACTAACTGGTTCCCTGTTGGCAAGCCTTGAACCCAAAATGCCTGCTCTTAGTTCAGGTGCCCAAACCTGGACCCAGGACAACTCACAATAGCTCAGAGCTGCTGCAATTACAGGGAAATTCTTGCTTTGCTCAGAGCTAGAGCATGCCCAGTACAGAAGGAATCTTTGGAGAATTTAGCTGCAGTCTAGCAAGTGTCTACTACACATGTGCGAAATGCGATTTTTCAAAGGCTTATAACTTGGCTAACTTGGGATGGGTGGATCTTCACAGAGACAGCAAAAGACTCACCTTCTTGCCAAATTTCTAGTCCCTGCCCAAAGCATAGATGCATTAGAGATTGTCAAAGAAAAGGTCCCTGGATTTTTTTTTACTTGGGCATAACAATGTATTTTTCCATAGTTTCGTTTTCAGGAATCTGAACTGTTTCAGCTGAAATCTTCCAGAGAAAATTCCACCTGACACAGACATCTGGCATGGAAAACTCAACTCACATGAGTTAAAGGTTGGCAAAGTTATAAGCAACTGAAAACAGGGTTTATAATGGGAAGTGTCAGGCAGCCTTAATAATAAACGGTGCTACCAGCTGCATGTATAATAACATAATGCATAATATGTACGTATGTGATTAGATGTGTATGTTATATGTATGATGTGCATGCATATATCTACAGATCGTAATGTATGCATGCACATCATATATCTACAGATCGTGATGTATGTGCATATACTGTACTATGAGGATAAGAGAGCAATTCCAAGCTTCTGATGCTATAAAAAAGATTGAAGGATAACAAGTTAGTGAAAGTCTTTAGATTCATTTTTTTATTGCTGATAACTAAGGGCAAGGTTGATTTCTGAATAGTAGATGAATTTTCATAACTGGAATGGTACAAACCTCAGGCATTTGGTAAAGTGACATGTATTCTGAGTGTGTGAATATATGCAAGGCTGGTACCCTACTATCATAACCTCTCTTTGAAAAGATACAATTTTTACCCTTCACAGTTGACTATGTTTTGCTTCAACTGCACAGCACAAGCCTTTAGCATTTCAATGAACTTTTTAAATGAACTTTTAAAAGAAAATAATCAACAGTTCAATATTTAAACATGTTTTTTAATTTTATTATTTAAATATGCCAAGCAAAACTCTAAGGAATATTTCAATGATTTTTTTCTGTTTTAGGTCCATTTGC
Organism: Chelonoidis abingdonii; assembly: GCF_003597395.2. Lineage (NCBI taxonomy): Eukaryota > Metazoa > Chordata > Testudines > Testudinidae > Chelonoidis > Chelonoidis abingdonii. The sequence continues at coordinate 43,034,863 of NC_133783.1, forward strand.
TTAAATTTCCAGGAAATAAAAGATCTACACATACTATGATTCCTTTGGGGCTAGTTTTTCATGTATAATGTGCAGTGTAACAGGTAAATTTTTCTAAAAAATTAGCTTAAAAAAGAAAAATTTCAGACTAAAAATTATTTTGATATGTATTTGATCCCATGAAAGATGAAAAGAACACAATCTAGGTTAAACAATATATTAAAGAATTTATAAAAACAAATTAAAATTATCACATGGCAGAAGACAAACTGTGTGATACAAAGTCAATCTTCTTTATAAGAAAGCTTTCTTCATACGGAAGAAAAGTATATACTGAGCTACGATGCCTGCATCTGTAGGCTCTGATCCTGCATTAGGATCACTAGTGTGGACCTCTCAGTGACCTTGTGAAATCCACTGATGTTATCTGAGGTTCAAAGGCTCAGGGTTGTGTACTGGAGGTTTCCAGTGTAGAATCAAGGATTATATTTCCATAATGGTAGGTGTGGTAGGACTGCAGGGTCTTCCCGATGGCCATCGGGAAGACCCTGCAGTCCTACCACACCCTGCCACAGAAAAAAAGGCAATAGAGTGGGGTCATCCAAGCGGCCTAGAGAGGCTAAAGGGAAGGCTCATATAAAAGGAGTTGCAGGGCCTGGACAGCTCAGTTGCTGGCTGAAGCCAGAGGAAGAAGTGAAATGTTCCTGGCTGGCTGAGGAAGTTGAAGCAGCTGGACAGAGCAATTGTTGGCTGGGACAAGAAGTAGTGGAAGGCTGGGAGATTCCACACGTACAGAGAATGGGAAGAAACCCTGCCTAAGAAGGGATAGGACTGTGAAGCTCTTCAAGCACAGAGGCCTGGGAGAGAGAGACTTGACAAGAAGGGCCAGAGACTGTTACAAGCTCATGAGGTGAAGGGCCTGTGAGAAGGACTCTCTCAGCAAAGGGGCTTGGGAAAGACCCTACTTAAACAGGGAACAGGCCAAGGACCCAAGAAACTGATGAGACAGAGTAGTAAGCAGCCCAAGGAATGCAGCAGTAGACACTAGCGAAGGAAGCAGCAGGTGGCTACTAGTTGTAAGGGCTCTGGGTTAGGACCCGGAGTAGTGGGCAGGGCCAGATCCCTCCACCAGCTGCAGGCTGAGTGGCAAAGGGTCGAGGAGGCAACTAGTTTTGTGCGAATCCCAAGAAGGGGGAAGTGCTCAAACAGGACTAGAGATGGGACAGAGGACTCTGGGGTGGGGTGGGAGGGCTAACCATTTGTTGGACTGTGTTACCCCAGAAGGGGTTTATTTTCTATTTGTTTCACATATAGATGGAGTGTGACTCAGCCAGAGAACTGAGTTACTGAAAATACATCTGAAAAGAGAAACCGCTGGTGGAGGGTACCACAAAAACAGAGTACAGGCATGCACCTGGCCAGCAGGAGGATCTTGCAGGCCACATTTTTACGGTGCCAAAGAAATACGCAGTAAGTATTACAGGCAGGATTATTCATATTTACTACATTGCAGTATTTCCAAAGAATGGAAACTCAGAATACTAACATACGATAATATGTATCTGACTAAGTGGGTATTCACCCATGAAAGCTCATGCTCCAATACGTCTGTTAGTCTATAAGATGCCACAGGACTCTTTGCTGCTGTATCTAAAAGGCATCATGTAGGGTATCACTGGAAAACTAACAACTCACTGATCATTAATAGTCTTGCATGACGTATGTACAGGGTGTGTACAAAAAGTTATGGGTATGTGCTAGAATTATGTTCCTAAAATGCACAAGCCCAAGGTCCTAACTAAAAATCCATCATGGAAAAAAGAAAGATTGGTAAGAAATCTATCTTGTACCAAGGCTGTAGCTTATTTAGTTAAGTCTTAGCCACTAGGCAGCATATTTTCCTTTTATTTGCTCGTAACCATTTTGTCTTTATCCCTTGTACTTGAACTCACTTAAAACCTCTCTTTATTAATAAACTTGTTTTACTTTTAATCTAAACCAACCCAGTGTTGTGTTTGTATTGAAGTGAATGTTAAGTTCAGTTAAGGCAACAAGTTGCTGTGCTTTTCTCTCTTTAAAGGACCAACAGATATTATTAAGTCTCACTATTCCAGGAGAGGGCTGGACAGTTCAGGATAGATGGTTTTGGGAAAATTAGGGACTGGGGGCCTGTTGGGGTCACCCTACAATTAGTAACCGAGGATGGTCAAGATGAGGATGGGGCTGTTGTGTTGTAGGCAGGCTACTGGGGTCAGACTGCTGAACCAAGGTTGCACAGCACACAGACACTCAGTGCATTTTTGTATGCTTATTGGGAGTGTCCAGACAGGGAGCTACAGCACAGAGAATTTAAGGCACTCAGGACAAGTGGTGATACAACTTCTCACGGGTCTGAATTGCAACCCAGAAGATGACAGATGTAAAGCCTGACAAAAGTGAGACAAAGGTCTCTGTGCATATTGAGCTATAGCTATATTCAACCTTCCAAGGCACTATGAGCCTGAGTTAACGTCCATTAAAATAAACTGAAAAACTCCCATTAATTTCAGTGAGCTTTGGATCAGGACCTAGTGTGAGTTTCAAAACTAAGTTCTTTTTTCTGGTGATGAAGTGTATCCAGTAGGTTATCGTGATATTTATTACAACTGCCTTGCTGCTTGGTTCACTGTGTCAGCTGAGCTGTGCTGAGCTGCAAAATGAGCCTTGTTGGTTTCACTTTTCTGTTCAGCCTCAACTGAATTTACACACAGAGCTGACTTCAGGGGAAGGGGCAGGCCAACCTACATGACTATAAAAGAAAATTGTAACCGTAATTCTTTGTAATAGTTCCATGTGTAAAAAGCTCACACAAGGAAGATGACTTGCATTATAGAGCTTTCTTCTGAACTGGACAACCTCTATGAAGCAGGATTAAAAAGGAAACGGACTGGAGAGGGAGAACAAAGGAAAACTGTAATCCCAGACAAACTGTCTGCAACATGCATACCCCACCCCCACCTCAAACATACTGCCTGCCAAATGGTATGTACAATGGCAGAGCTGGAGCAGAGGTACAAAATGGAAAAAGCTGAAAGAGAGGCAAAAATGTAAAAGGCTTGAAGGGGGAGAGATAAGAGCCAAATATGCAGAAATGGAAAAAGTAATGTGAGGCGTGAGAAACAAAGAGAATGACACTTTTACGATGGCAGCACACAGCCAGTTTCCCCACTAGCATTGTATGGATACATAGTTTTCTTTTAAGTCATTTTCTGCCGATGAAGAGCAATCCTACTGCAAAGCTTCACTTTTTGGCAGCTAAACCCTGCCTTACTCCAATCTACACCTGGTGGACAAAGCATGAAGGGGAATATGAATGTTTAGCACATCTGGCACATAAATACCTTGCAATGCCAGCTACAAAAGTGCCATGTGAATGTCTGTTCTCATTTTCAGGTGACATTGTAAGTAAGAAGCAGGCAGCATTATCTCCCATAAATGTAAACAAACTTGCTTCTCTTAGCGATTGGCTGCACAAGAAGTAGGACTCAGTGGACTTGTAGGCGCTAAAGTTTAACATTGTTTCATTTTTGAGCGTAGTTATGTAACCAAAAATATCTACATTTTTAAGTTGTGCTTTCATGATAAAGAGATTGCACTATAATACTTGTATGAGGTGAATTGAAAAATGCTACTTCTTTTATCATATTTATAGTGCAAATATTTGTAATAAAACTAATATAAAGTGAGCAGTGTACACTTTGTATTCTGTGTTGTAATTGAACACACTGATGTACTTGAAATCAATACATTTGAAAATGTAGAAAAACATCCAAAATGTTTACTAAATTTCAATTGGTATTCTATTGTTTAACAGTGCAATTTAAACTGCAATTAAACGCGATTTAATTTTTTTAAGTTAATTCTGTGAGTTAACTGCGACCAATCAACAGCCCTAATAAAAATCAAACAGTGTATCTCGAAATCAGCATTGAGAAAAACAAGGTTCTTTTAAGAAATGATAGTATTTGTTAAAAAACAAAGCTTTCTTCTCAGTAGTAGAGATGTAAGTATCACTGATGAAAGAATTTTCTAAAATGCCAAATTTCTAATAAGACCCATGTCTCCCCACATGCACACCCAAAAAATGCTTTCAGTATAGAAACAATTTGCTCAAAAGAAATGTACTTGAGTTTTAGTTGCTCATATTGGTAACTTTATAAAACAAAGAATTAAGATAACACATGCACTACACTATACATTTGTAATTAAAGAGATTTTTAGGTGCTGACGGATTCTCACAACCCAGTAAGGATTTGCATGCTGAATCTTTCTCCACAATTACAAGCTCTTAATTGTTATACCTTACTTACCCATCAGAGCCAGGTCTGGAAGGGGTACTGTCCGATGAGACAGATGATACTGATGCAACAGATAACGGTCTTGAAGATGAAGGCATTGTGAATGATCTAACCATAGACCTTGGCCGACTGCCTCGTCTATCATCCAAACTTGAGGGCTACAACAAAGAAAAATATGATCTTATTCCTTTTAGAACAACACCTGAAATTAGTGAGTCATTATCACGTAATGCTTAATGGTTAAAATGCTTCTTTTCCACTTAGAATTTTATGCTATTTCAGTTACAAATAATCTATAACAACACAGATACTGTTACTCCTTATATTTAAGGAGAAAAAGCAAACAGGCCTTGATTCAGGAAAGTACTTAAGCATATGCTTAATTTTAAACACAGGTATGGCTCTGCAAGGCAGGGGACTATAACTCCTCCTCACCCACTGCACTTCCCATTCTTCTGGCCAGGCAAGGCGAAAGCCCTGAACCAGGAAGTGGCCGGGCTGTGGTTGGAAGCAGTAGCTGCAAGCTGTGGCTGCAGGGAAGCCAGGAGCTGAGGTCAGCTGAAGCAGTGGCCACATGGAAACAGGAAGCTGGAGAGAAGTTGAAAACAGGAACAATATGGAGAGCCACCTGTGGAAGAGGCTGTGACTGCCAGACAAGACCTGGGTGCAGGCTTGTGTGGGATTTATGGGGGAGCAGCAGTGGCTGGCAGGGAGCCATTGCAGAGGGGCCCCAATAATAGACACTAACTGAGCCTGACTTGGAAACCTGAAAAGTCCTATTTGCTTTGAACAGAGACTGGACTGGTGAGGGCACCTCAGGCACTGGCAGGCCTGGAGAGCCCCAATTCTCAATTGGCCTGCCCCCTAGGGCCTGAAACATTTACCATTATTGCACACTTTGCACTGTAACTATTAAGCTTCTATTCCTAGGGTATCTGCAATCTTTCCCTTTCCTGCCACTTCCACAAAAAATAAGCTTTCCCTTAGCCATGTGTCTGAATGGTTACTGGGACTCACCAGGGCTACTAGCACCTACAACGCCTACAATGCCTTGAAGCATCTACAGTTTCCTCCGAGTTGGGGTGCACATGCATGCTACTGGTACCCTAGTGTACTCCAGGACTAAGCAACAGCAATAATGAGCCAAAGTTTTAAAAAACCATGAATATGATATTGCTGTTAACAGAGCCACTTTCACAGAGTGACATCTAGGTTGAGAAGGAAATATTTAAATGTTGTTTTTTATGCAAATACTCTTTTATAGTTCTGAATATTTATACAAGCTTTGTTAGTCATTAATAACTGATATATGCATAAAATAATTGAACTCTTTCAGACAAAAATAAGAATCTCCTGCTGTTTAGTCACAGGTAGCTTTTCCACGCTGTCAACTACTGCTAAGTTGGCATTGAACAAGAAAGACAGAAGTGATAAAATTCCATCAATTCTTAGTAGCAGATCAGAGTGACACTGGCAAGATAACACCAACTGGGTCTGACTTTTCAGTTGTCTCTTTGACAATGTTAATGTATATGACTGAAGCAAGTGACACATAAGTCAAGTTAATGCCAATATCTCATTTCTTCTTGGGAATAAATTACTATTTAGAAGCACAGTGCATCAAACATATCAAGCAGGGATTTAAGGACCGTAAAGGGAAAAACATTTACAAAGACACTATCAAGGCTGGTAAGCTTCAGATAGGATTTCTCTCTTCTCTAACTATGTCACCACTATAGAAGGATCTGAAAATGAGTTTCTGAAGTCAGGGCTATCATAGTCAAATTCATTAGCCCACTCTGCTTCCCAGTGCACTGGCTCTCATGTCACTCATCCCATAGACTCCCAGAGTAGGATGTTTAGTCGGGGAAGAGAGTTGGTGTGGCTAGCGTGTGCTGTCTTCTTCCTATCTTCAGCTGGCATCTTTTCTCTTGGGGACTGTTGGCACCTGGCACAGCATGCTCTAAGCTACACTGGCACTGATCAAAGAATCAGAGAGCTATAACCAGATCCCTGTTGTCCCACTCTACTGTGCCCAGTGGAAATCTGGCACAGCAAAGATTCTGACTTAGTGCATTTAAAATACACAATCTAAGCACCTGTGTGATCCCCAGTAATAACAGAAATTCAGGGCCAGATCTTGATCCCAGTAACATAAGTGGCAATCTGGAGTAGCACCATCACTGGACATACAGCGCTGTACATCCATTATAACTGCAATCAGAATTCGGTGCACTGAATCTTGGATATAATATGTTTAGATTACACATTCCATGAATTACAGTTTGTCTTTTTCATCCAAGAAGGTGCAAGGGGCCAAAGGGGAAGTGGCCCAGGAAGATAGTCGTACAAGGGGAGAGAAGGAGGGCAGAGAGAGGCTGCCACTGGAGGGTCCCTGGGTTGGGACCCAGAGTAGTGGGTGGGCCTGGATCCTCTCCTTTCCCCTTGCACTGCACCTGGCTGCAGAGGAGTGTGACTGATACAGACTGCAACATGCCCTGAGGTGAGGGGCTAGATGTTGGGTTGTGGTTGGCCACTGAGGCAGGTGCAAGCCAAAGGACTGCCATTACCCCCGGAAGGGAAGAGAACCAAGTTGGGCACAGCCAGAGAGCTGTGTCCAGAAGAGGACGCTGCAAGCCAGGGAGCAACGTGGGTCTCAGACAGCCCAGCAGAGCAGACAATGGGTGGGACACCACCTGCTGAGGGCGCTGGACAGCTAAGACTGAGCTAATTCCCAGAGCAACCAGCAGGAGGTGCCAGCAGTGGTGAGTCCGCACCATCACAGGGTGACAGTGGAATCTGGCATTTTTCCAAGCTCCACAGAAGTCAACATTTCACCATGGAATTTGCCATTCTGCTGCAGCCAGGCATTCAATATTTTGTTTTGTCTCCTTGCTCTTCCTTCTAATGGGGAGTTAGCTGGATTACCATGCATGCTTCCTACAGTATGCCACAGAACTAGGCAGGAAGCCAGAGTTGGAGTACAGATTGCAGCCAGGTAGCTTGGGAACCAGAAGCATACACTGGGAGGCTGGACTGCCTGCAGAACAGTGTAGAAACTAATGTTTCTTCAACTGGCAATTTTCCTTTTTTAATGGTTTTATTGATAGGAAATGCATTTGTGCAACCTTACAAATATATTGGTTTTTTGTGGGGGATTTTCTGAAAGTTTCAGTTATTATGTACGTTTTTTCTTGCTTGTAATCATTCTTTACAATTTCTGGGAAAATATTTACTCTCTCAGGCAATTTCCGATATTTGCTTTCTTGGAGACAAATCATATTTTGCTACAAGGTCACGTCTTATCAAATTGTTAAGTAGATTTTCCCTTAATTTCATTTTTCATGAGCTATTTGTGTGGTTACTACCGCTTGAAATCTAATTAGCCATTTGGGACCAAGATGAACAATGCAGGTCAACATAAAGAAGTAGACAAAATCTGAGTTTATTCACTCACTGGTATAGATTCACTTATATTTATGATAAATACTGAATACATTCATGTATTTATTTTGAGGGTTTTTTTTAACAGTAAAGTGGACGTAAGTTTCATATGAATCTTTCTTTTTCATTACAATCTAAACAAGACGTACAACAAGGTTAAAGAATACTTACAACAGTGATGGAGGTTTTGATTCTGAGCCTGTCAATGCTACTAACATACAAGGCATAAGAGTTGGAACAGAAGCCTTCAACATACTTTCAGAACACAAATCCCAGCACAATCAGACCTAAGGTTAACTCTAACTCTTTACTTGTATGTTACTGAATTTTAAAAATGTATGTGCCTGCTTTGCATAATCTCCAAGTGCACTTATGGCTTTCAAAATACATTCTCAATTAAGAACCTACAGGCAGGCTATAAGAGCCAGCACTTGAAACACTCCCCGCACTAAGCAGCAACACTCAGTCTTAAACCAAAACAAAACCTCTCTATTAACTAACCCACCTTAAATCAACAAGGTTCAAAGTGTAAGGGGACTTTCAAAATTTCTGGTTGCATCTTGAAGCTGAGGCAGAAGGGTGGCCAAAAATGATTGATTTGTTCATGTTTGGAGAGTGCAAATTACAGTACTGAGGACCATTCACAGAGAACAATCTACCCTTCTCTCCTGTCTCCCTCCTTTCCCCTTCCCCCCACTACCCCCCCAATCTCCTGAAATACAGTTTGGAGTTATAGTAGCAGGAGATTTAGAAGTAAGGTCAAGGATGCAGTTTGTACTTAAGAGCAGCAAGTCACTGCTGAGAATCTGCAGATACAGGACTCTGATTTATTGAAAAAAAAAAACATTTAAAACAGCCTTAGAACTAGCTTTGGAAGTGAGAGTCTAGCTTTGGAAGTGATGATACTCTGTGATATTCCTCGATATGAACCTCTGACTTCAAAGAACGAATGCTTCAAAGATGTCAGAACCTCCTAGAGATTGTAACCTATGTAAAAGATTCTTAAAACTTGAACACTTTGAGGGACTATCTTGACTTCCAAAGGACAGATCCTGGTATTTTAGGGTAAGTCTTTTATGCTGTGGAGTCATGTTGATGAGGGTTTTTGAATGTTTTTTTAGGACATTTGGTCACTTCTCCTCAGCACTGACAATTTAAGTGAAGTCTCATGCTCTAAACTACAATTGCTAGTCCAGAGATAAATTAACCAAGTAGACCTATTCATCTAGCATAGTTACAGTCAAAGATACCTGTTGAAGTCACTGATATGTAACTATGCTTCAGAGGACAACCTTCTGGATAGGCATATAAGTACAGGACAAATATCTAGAAACCAGAAAGATACTATATTCTAATCTCAGGAGAGATACTCATTTGATGTGCAACACAAGGCAAGTCATTACACTTTTGTGCAGCTACCCATGTGGAACATTTTAGGAACATTAAGAGAAATAAACCTCTGTCTAAAAATGAGTTTAAAGCCACCAGTACCACAACACCAAAACAAAATGAAAAACCACATAACTCCCTTAAGATTCTTAATCACCCTCTATTAAAACTGTTTTTTCTATATATTCATTTAATCACTGAAATGTGAATTACAGCAATTCTAAAAACAGATTCTCTTTTAAATGTTAGGTTTGGAGACAACTTACAATTGTTCTGATACCGTATTGCTTTTCCACTTTTTCTTTAAGCTGTTTAAAACAGGCCTCCATTCTCTCATGAAATGGCCTTAGTGCTTCAGTTACTTTCTCTCCATGAATTCGAATACCTTCTGCCAGGAATGGAATCTAAAGAAGACAATTAGAAGACAATGAATTTTCTGGTCTTCTCTCATGAAAGGGAGTAGAGCAAGGGGCATTCTACATATACTATAAGGCTTCTAAGAGGAATATGAGATTTTTATGGAATACTAGTACCAACTAGAGCAGAACATGATTTTTTGTACTATATATGATTTCATTTTCACTCTGCGTTGCACATAGTAATTTAAAATTAATGTATGCATAATTCTGCCCAGTAATTATAAGGTACAGCTAAATTTATCAGATTGAACAAATACCCCTTTACTATATGTTTAAAAAACCCTCAAACATACTGCCCTTTAAATAGGACTCAAAAGCTAGATCAGTGATACTCAGACCTCAGTGGTTCTGGAGACAAATTAGCAATCAACATTACCCAAAAGAGCCACAGTAATGTGAATTCATTGTTTCATTTACTATAGTATACTATATTCATATTTAAACAGTATGACAAGAGAAATATTTAGTTTTTAGATATATAATTCTCACAGCAAAATGACTGACCAAATATTATTATTTTATCATCTACAACTGGTTAATAACACATTAAAAACATCCTGATTGGTTAATAATTAAATCAGTGTTTTAATATCATGTGCTGCAAAGAGCTGAAGGAGACACATTAAAGAGCCACTTGTGAGCCTGAGTCTGAGTATCACTGAGCTAGACTATTAATAACAGTCCCACCAGATTTCATGGGAATAAACAGCAGAGAAAAACAATCTTCATATCTATTTCTGTTTAACATATGCTATTTGTGAAACACTGTGTTATCATGAAAAAATATCTTAGATATTGTACACAACATAATTTTAAAGAAAACATACAGCTCTACATACAAAAATGACAAATTTTTCATCATAAATTGGTTTTCAATGATTTTTAGTAGAGAGTGAAGTGGGAGGAGGGGGGAGAATAAATTAAAATATTATTTTCAGTTATAAAAGAGAATTATCTGCAAGGCTGCTTTCACAAAATATCCATGACAACACAAGGTTATATAATTAGTTCATAGTGTGGAGGTGTAGCTGACCTTTTAAAATGTTTTGAGAGAGACGTTTTCATTCCCACAGCAACATAAAATAATCTGATAGTAGGTCTATCTCATGTTTAAGAAAAATATTTCCTTTTCCAGATTAGCTCCAACCTACACACTACTCTGGTTCTGAGTCAGATATCCTTCGCAGCAATCAAGCTAAGAGGTTTTCCCTTAATAATTCATAATTAAACTATAATACTGATTAAAAACAGATTTTTCTAGTATGATGGATCAGCAATCTAAATGAGTAGACTTATTAGCAAGGAGGATAAGAAGTACACAATTAAATTACATGTGAACATTTAAGAAACCTTATCAGATGAATCCATGAATAAAATGCATTTTGTGCCACTTAATGGCACACAGCTGTTGCTTCTCTTGGCACTCTTCAAAAAATACAATATTTCTACTCTATCCACTTTTATTTATAATCCATATAGATTTGTACTCAGTAGCAAAAAATTAAACTTTCAAATGGTCTTGTTCCTAATTATCAGTCTACAATAAATGAATCTCACTTTCCATAGGGTCAAGTAAAGAGTGCATTGGCTCATTTGTTTTATCTCGCTATAAGGGAATGGGAAGACTTGGGCAACATATCCTAAAATTTATACATTTTTGCACCAGGGATACGTTGTTTGCAGTACATATGTTGGTGGGGGAAGAGTTACAGCAAGGGTCTATTTCACTGATGTGTTTTGAAGGATTGTCAAGGAACATCTAAAGGAAGAGATGGTTCTGCCCTTTTTTTTTAAATAGATGTACAAATAAAACAATAAATGAGAAATTAATCAGATCTCTGCAACAGCTTGACCAATCCTGAGAACAATTAGGCTGGCAGAAAAGGGGATATACAGTGCCTCTGCAGACAAGAAGAGAGGAAGAGATCTTTGGCACCAACAGGACCATCCTCTTGTGCTGACATCTCCAATTTGGAGAAACCAGTCCAAATTGCTGTTTGGAGTAAGTGGCTTCTTTACAGTTGACTTCCCCCCAGCCAGAGAGAACCTCAGAGATCTGCTCCCAGGCCCACAAAATTGAGGAAGCTCAGCAGGACCTCCCTGGTGCCATCCCCAGGGGCCTGGAAGAACAGAGTTTGTTCCTTCTTCCTTTGGGAATTGAGCAGGATCTGCTGCAGCTCCTAAGGGGAAGCATCCTATTTCCTCACCTCATCTGTTTCCATGACTGCAGAGTCAAGCTGAGCACATAAATTCAGCTGGCTCTGTGCAGCAGAATTCAATAGGGCTAAACTCTCCCCTGTTATCACAGAGGTGTTAATGAAATGTAGGTTATGAATTCTTGATATAGGAGTGTGATATGAAGTTCTGCACAGAAAATTAAACAGAAGCCTGGCCCAAGGGACCTCAGTAGGACTGGCTATAGCAACAGCAACTAGATGGTCATTAAGAAGACTGTACGGGTTAAGCATTCTCTTTAGTTATGATGGAGACTAGCAGATGAGCAGGCTCCAGTGGACAATGGATATAGTCAAACCTGTGTGAAGTTCCTTGATGTTCAAGAGCAGCTGAACAAGGAAGATTAGTGGCCAACCCTGTCTGAACTAGTCCAGGTTAGTTTTGAGAACATGAGCACCACGCACCCACAGCTTAATGACATTGGATTAAAGGGTGTGCTAAGCAGAATTCTCAGGGCAAAGACAGGGAAGAAGACCAGATACGCTTGAGAGCAAGGAAACAAGGAAGACAGTACTGTTTCTTAGATGAACAGGGCTGAATTTAAGAACCTGATGGTGTCTTAATTTGGGTTTCTGCTTTTCAAGGTAACCAGCGCATAAAAAATGTATCCATATGTTCTTTATGCCATAACATATTTTTCCTTATCCTCTATTTTTAAAAGTTTATCATGGCTCTAGCTGCCCTTACTACTTAACACCATAAAGTACTACAGATAGGGGTTCTGGGTTTTGGTTTAAACAGAAAGCTACCAGTAAAATCACACCAATTCCATTTTTTAAAATAACTGAGCACCTATGAAATGGAACATTTTACATGAAAGGGATTATTTTTTTAACTTTTCATGTTATATGCTGTAATTCACTTTCTCCAGTATGGGAAGGGTACAGAAATAATTCTTTGTGCTCTGTCCTAGTCTTGGTGTGCTCTAAGTAGAATGGCTAGAAGCTGAGTGACTATTGCACTGAGATGATCTTCGTTACTGTCATGTGCTGATGAAACAGTCTATTTCAGATCTAAACGATACTGTCAAATAAAACTACAGGATCTGATTTCTCTCGGAAGTGAAAAGGCACAAAATTAGACAAAAATAAACACCTAAAATGAATACAGTAGAATTAAAAACTAGAATATTAGTGGTTGAGCAGTGCAGTCATTTCCCATGAGAGATATACCATGACATTTCATAGGATTTTAATGAATTTAAAACAATGTTCAAACACCCGAAGTTGGGATGTTTTTGAATTCTGTTGTAACTCTTTTACATGATACTAATTTAGGGTAGTAGCTGGAAGTACACATTAACAGAAGACACCAGACTATATGGAAGCACTGAAAAATAAAGCTCTCATCCACAATTTAAGTAAAGCATAGGTTGCAACACTGAGTTTTCCCACACCTTGCTCCATCTCTGTGTACTTCCACTCTGTTCTGTAGGGGCCTCTCCAGAGAGTAGTGCCAATCTGCAGAGCAAATTTGAGACTGAGCCTAGAAAAGTGGTCACTAACCTGTAGATCATGATCAACTGGTTGATCCTGGAGACTCTCCCAGTTGATCACAATCTCCGACCACTAAAAGTCTGGTCATGTAGTGAGGAGTGGGGCAGGGGTCTCTGTGCGCTGCTCCTGCCTGCAAGCACCACCCCTACAGCTCCCATTGGCTGGGAACAGGGAACTGCGGCCAATGGGAGCTGCAGGGGTGGTGCCTGCAGGGAGATGCAGCGAATAGAGCCATGTGGGCCCCCCACAAGGGCTGCAAGAGTGCGTTGGCCCCTTCCGGGAGTGGCGTGGGTTTGGGGAAGGCAGGGAGCCTGCCTTAGCCTGGCTGCACCACCACCAGGGAGCCACCCAAGGTAAGTACCACCCAGTGGGAGCCTGCACCCCAACCCCAAGTCCCCTCCCAGAGCCAGCACCCCATAACCCCTATTATACCCCGAACCCCCTCCTGAACCCCAACCCCATGCCCCAGCCCTGACCCCCTTCCCAGACTCAGCACCCCAGACCACCTCCTGCACCCCAACCCTCTGCCCCAGGCTCAGCCCAGAGCCCCCTCCTACACTCCGAACCCCTCGGCCCCAGCCCAAAGCCTGAACCTCAACCCTTGCCCCAGCCCGGTGAACGTGAGTGAGGGTGGGGAGACCAAGAGATGGAGGGAGGGGGGATGGAGTGAGGGGGGTGGGGCCTCGGGGAAGGGATGGGGTAGATCCTGGGCTGCACTTAAATTCAAAAAGTGATTGGTTGGAGACCACTGACCTAGAAGGTGCCCAGTGTTACGTGCCTGAGTGCTCTGCAAGGACGAGGCCCACACACACAGTGAGTTATTTGGCTTTAATGAAGGTAAAGTGACACATCCGCAACGGGGACCCTGGGCGTTGCTGTCACTTAGGCGGGGAACCCAGCACCGAAGCTCAGCTCGGCCTGGGTCGGAGTCCAAAGGCGGACCGGGAGCATACAGCTATATATACACAATACAAAAGCAACTCATACATATGCAAAAAGGGACTTCCCACAGGCTATGTCCGCCCTTTGGCCTAAGGCCATACAAACTGGTTTCAACCAGTTAAAAGCAAGTTATAACTGGCATGCTGTGTCCTACAATGACCGGCCACTTAGCAAGCAGGGGCTTTTCACAAGGCTGCCGAGAAAGCGGAGACACCCTAGCTAGGCTGTGACACAGTCTTCCGCAGTCCCCTACACCCAGGAATGAGGTCTTAAATCTTTGCCCTTTCTCTCAACAAAGATTACCCTTCAACTAAAGAGTATCAATTAAAGATTATTACCAATTACTTGTTTCCGGCGGTGTGCATGCATACAAGTTACTGCATAAGACGATTATCTTACTGCCAATACTTATATTTTAAAATAAGAATATACAATAAAAAAATCATATTCTATTCCAAATACATGTTTTATTTTTCACTTGTCAAAGAGAAAGCACTATCCCTACCCTGAAGAGGTTGTTTTCCAAAAGACAAATGAGACAAAGGAAAGGTGAAGGGGTGCAACAATACAAACAAAATAGTCACGGAGGTAACTGGCAACATTCAATATCATAATGCTTTATTAACACAATGATCTATATTGAGAGATCAAATCTCTGAGCACCTATAATATGCTCAGCTGAGATACAGAAACCTATTTATTAGGAACTGGACTGAGACTGCCAACTTACTGTGTTTCATATTGGCCAACAGATACCAACTGCTGAGCTGGAGATGAAGTCAAAACAGTGATTTAATGGATAAAGGCTCTATACTGTATCTCTCTCCAGTCCCTTGAGCCATCTTGTTCCTTATGTGAAATACAGTTTAAGAGTTTTCTTTAACCTGCCATCTTTTCTATGAAGTTTTGCTATTTGATAAAGTTTTCAGAAATGTTTTAGGAATCATGAACACTCTAATTTTATAACAGATAGTTTCAAAATTATTCCTTTTCCTTTTTGATTTTTATCACTTACTGGTGACAGTTTCAGAAAAATATTTGTATTAATCTCTTGTCTTTAAATTGCTTAGAATTAAATTCACACTTGGAATTAAACTAGTGACAAGAAAGTTGTGTGTATTTTTAAACATGTTGACAAAACAAAACGTACAGATTTTAAATAATGCATTTTCCAGTGTTTATTTTTATTTTAATGTACGTGTGTTGCCTGCAGGATGATTGTCTTTGGGGGTTAAGTGTGTTCATGAGCACCAATACAATTCATTTTGAATATGGTCATTAGGGGTAATGACAGTGCTGACATGAAGTTACTCTCTTGGGATCAAATCATTTTCCTCTCTAGAATCTGAAGTCCCTACAACCCAATCTGCTGTAAAACCTTACAGGGGAACAGATGAAAAAAAAATCAATAGAACTTTTGCAGACCAAACTAGTGTTTGGTTTGCAATAGTTTTATGGCCTTCCAAGGATTTTTGAATTTTATATCTTTGGTTTCTACTACATCTAAAATTGAATCCTCTAGAAATTTAAATTATTCCATTTGTTATAAAGTCAGAATTGAATATAAAACACTATAATATACTTTTTTCAGGGTAAAAACATTTCTAGTCACATCTGTGGATTTTTATCATAAAATTATTCTGACGCCAAAGAAAAAATATCGGAGTATAGCTTTACAACACACCTAGAATGTGGTTTCCTGTTTTTCCTGAAATGTATTCTTTGGAAGACATAAATGCAGTTCTTCACAGAGGAAGGATAGTACTATGTTTAAGGGACGGGACTTGGAGATCTGGTTTCTAATTCTGGTTCACTACAAATATCTGTGACACCTCTTAAGTTATTTAAAGTATGTTTCTTCTGTGAACAATGATTGTAAAAATGGCATTGTAGAGTTCCACCAGACATTATATATTATATTTATGTATATATCGTCTGTGTGTATATATAGTAATACATACATTTGTTACATATATCTATCTATCTACCCCCCCACCCCCATTTTGTAAGGGGTGCTGGGAATCAGGCAAAGGCTTCGCAGAAACTCTTGCTTCCTACGCATTTTGTGTATACATGACTTTAACTGACTATCTGTCATACACAATATACAGTACTACAAGATGATACATATGCACATCTGTGGTTGTGGAAAAAAAATTGTTTGGAGGAACAATAAGTGATCATGTAAACAGACTACATTATAAAGCATTTGCATAAAGGGACAGACTTATGGTTGAACATGTAACCTAGGCGTTTAAATTGAGTTCTTAAACTGTAGGGCCTTAATACGCCTAACTTAGTTTTTATTGTAATTCTTTATTAATTTAGCACTATATTGGAAAAAATTACAACTAAATTTACAACAGAATTGGCCAACACAATCATAAGATATTGAGTCATTTGGAAGTGAAAGTGTATTTGTATCTCTAAACTGGTAACAGGAGAGACTATGTAATAAAAAATGGGTTAATAATATTAGTCACTTATGGGATTATCAAATGACAAACTGTGTCAGATTTGAAAAGATGAACTTTAGCTCATGTTCCAAGACAGTCTAAATGCCACGGAAATGTATACACTAGGGTGAATGGTTTGATGCCTGAATTTTGTCACAAGTGACAGCAGGTTGCCTTTGTATGCCACTTGGCCCAAGCATGATTTGAATTAGACAGTTTACCTGCCATGCTATGAGGTCCTTTAGTTTTTCTATCTTTTCGTGATCTTCTGGATGCTCATGCATGTATTTTTCGGTAAAAAAAGCCTAATGAAAACAGAAACGTTACCAGTTATGTCAGAAAAGATTGAACATTTACTATCTAGGAAGGCTTTTAGTTAAAGCAAAGGAAAATGAATAAAACCAAAAGATTTTGCTACAAAATATCAGTAATAACATGCCTACAAATATGTAATTAAAAGCAATAAATGACAATTTAATAGTGCATGAGATCATGATATCCATCCTTTTGGGGCAGGGGGAGGACTATTATCATATGCTGCCCAACACTGAAACCTCTGGTCAAGCAAGAAGTACGGCTGAAGGGTTTTACTTAGTTCTTATGTCCTCCTCATCTACCATTATGGGTATTGTACCTAAGTGCAATTTTGGGGGTCACGAGGAAGATTAGTTAAATTTTGAAGCCAATACATGCTGCAGCACAACATGATTTATGTTCCACAATACTATATATCAGTGTCCAGTGGTTTAAATGTCTTATATAGGTAAAGTAGGCCAGGGATGTTGGAGGCTGGAAGAGTTCTTCCGATCAGAGCTCAGAGAGTGCAAATAGGGTGACCAGATGTCCCGATTTTATAGGGCCAGTCCCGATATTTGGGGCTTTGTCTTATGTAGGCTCCTATTACCCTCTTACCCCCATCCCAATTTTACAAACTTGCTGTCTGGTCACCCTACGTACAAACCACATGTCCCCATTAGTTATCTTACAAAAACTTATTGCCTATGTACAGCCGTTTGAATAAGCAGTAATATAGTTGTTACATTTTCACCATTTTTATACTAAGCTCTCGTGAACATATTTATCAGACTAGGTCTGTAATAAGCAGCTGAAGTCATTCAAATATATTTGGGATGGACTGTATATTAACTAATATATAATAATGATGCACTTTCACTAAATTAATTCCAATTATCTTGACGTCATAGATGTTAAAGCAGGAAGATACTACTTGATCATCTAGTATGACCAACTGTATAACACAAGCCACAGAACTTCACCCAGTAATACCTGCATCAGCTCCAATACATTTCAGTTGAACTACAAGCATAAATTTTATAAAGTTATCAAATATTCATTTAAAGATTTCAAATGATGGAATCTACCACACCTCTTGGGAAATTGGTCCAATGGTTAATAACTCTCACTGTTAAAAATCCTTATAGTTGTTTCTCTTACTTCAGCCCACAGAATTCCTTTATAAATATCACCCATTTATAATATACTTGACATGTGGAAAATTTTAGCTTTCCAAAACTGACCTATAATGCATGTGTTTACTCATGCACCCGTAGACACTACACACACTTGATTAGATTCCATGACCAAACAAAGCTAATTTTGAACATACCTTTTCATAGTTTGTGAATCCTCCCATGACGGCAGGATCCACAATGCCATTAAGTAGCATAGAGAGGGGGTTAATAGGTAGGTCTGCATCATTCAAATGTTGTTGAACCATATTATTGATCTTATCATTTGTTAACTGCATAGTTTCTATTGCATTTTCCAGTGGACTGATTTCAACCTGAAAGAACAGCACAAAAATAAGTTTTAATTACTGGTCCAGTAGTCATGTAACAGACCACACTTGAATAGTTTGCTCCTCACAAAACCATCCCAATGATACCTAATAGATTTTAGAGTGAAAGAGGAATTTTAGTCAATAGCTGCAGGAAGGTGCCGTTTCTACTAGGCAAGATATATAGTGTCAATACTGCGGTAACTGATATGATATAAACAGATAAAAGGTCTACCATTTTTCACTCTTACAGCATAATTACTGCATAGGCCAAGGCTCTCAGAAAGATCAAACAAGTCTAAAACATTGGAATTACTTTGACAGAGCCCAAGTGAGCTTCTAGTGAGATACTGAAGAAAATTATGCTAAGACGACTTATAGACATGCAGCTCTTAGTGGGTACACAAGAGTGATCCAGTTACCATTATGGTAACAGCAGAGCCAGCATCTTGGACTGGATTGTCTGATGGAATTTGATGATGTGCTCTTCAGAAACTCAAATGTTAAAAAGGGAGAAGGTGCTTTTGCAGTAACTATTTTGGTAGCCTCTCAGGAAGTTGTATTAAATATGTTGTAAAAAAGGCGAACATATTTGTCCAGCAGATATCACTGTCTTTATGCTATTTTGGATAATTAAACCAAAAAGATGCCTTCTTCTCATGCAAAATGAGAAATGACTGCCTAGGAAGAAGTACTGCGAAAAGGGATCTGGGGGTCATAGTGGATCACAAGCTAAATATGAGTCAACGGTGTAACGCTGTTGCAAAAAAAGCAAAGAGCATTCAGGGATATCTGTGGGGATACCGGCCGGCAGACGGCACTCCAAGACTGGAAAAGCTAATTCCCTGGATGACCAGCAGGAGGCACTGTGCTGGTAAGTTGTCGCTTCGCTACAGATGTATTAGCAGTATTGTAAGCAAGATATGAGAAGTAATTCTTCCGCTCTACTTCACACTGCTTAGACCTCAGCTGGGTTATTGTGTCCAGTTCTGGGCGCCACATTTCAGGAAAGATATGGACAAATTGGAGAAAGTCCAGAGAAGAGCAACAAAAATGATTAAAGGTCTAGAAAACATGACCTACAAGGGAAGATTGAAAAAGTTGGGTTTGTTTAGTCTGAAAAAGAGAAGATTGAGAGGGAACATGATAACAGTTTTCAAGTACATAAAAGGTTGTTACAAGGAGAAGGGAGAAAAATTGTTGTTCTTAACTTCTGAAGATAGGACAAGAAGAAATGGGCTTAAATTGCAGCAAGGGCGGTTTAGGTTCGACATTAGGAAAAACTTCCTGTCAGAGTGGTTAAGCACAGGAATAAATTGCCTAGGGAGGTTGTGGAATATCCATTGTTGAGGATTTTTAAGAGCAAGCTGGACAAACACCTGTCAGGGATGGTCATAATACTTAGTCCTGCCATGAGTGCAGGGGACTGGACTAGATGACCTCTCGAGGTCCCTTCCAGTTCTATGATTCTATGCCATGGTCTAAAGTTATTACACTGTTTAAAGTAGGGGTCCTCAAACTCTTTAATAAGGTGAATCAGTTCTTAATAGAGAGATTGCATTGTATGCACCTCCATCCTATTGAAATCAGAGGGATCACCTCCCATCATTTATGATCAGATAACATCCTTTTGGCAACTACAGCAGTTGGTTATGCCTAAAAGTAATATCTGGAAAATATTTAAAATATAGCTAAAATACATATTAATGTGACTTAACACTCTCTATGAAGAGAGCAAGCTCTCTACAGACCACCAGCAAGTCCTCTGAATACCCTAAGTGATCCACTCACCACATTTTGGAAGTCTCTCACTTAAAGAAAGTTAAAGTTCTAGCTTATTTATCCAAAAAATGTTGTGGTAGGAATGCAAAAGGCGTGTGGGGGGGGGGTTAATTGGGGCCTGTTAGGAAAATGCAAGTGTGTAGCTATTACAGTCTAATTTACATAAACTCTGCATAAATGAAGCACTTCTAGCTAGCTATCAGTTGCTTAACATGCTTCTAAGAGCCACTTATAATCAAATTTCTTCAGTTGTCACTCTTACACCTGCTATCTGATTAAATCAAGTCGGTTTTAATTATAATTTTTTAAGTGTATTTTGAGCATTTATTTTAGAATTCAAGGTTTCATGACAAATTACTTTGTCTGTAACTAAGTTTGTGCACACAAACTTTTAAAATGAATACTGAACTTGTAAATCTGTGTATTCAAACCAGAAACCTGATTTTAGAAGTTACGCTCATCCATTCATTACAAATGCCAGTATATGATCTGTGAGTCCAATTAAAATTTTAGAGCTCAAATTTAAACAACCTGCTTGCAAACAATCTACAGACTAAGAAGTACTAGTGTAAAAGTGAAGCAAATAATTTCAAACAACACATTAAAGGAAATCATAAGCTGCTATTAGTTATTTACAAAAAGAAAAAATAACTTAATTCGTCTATTAAATTATTTAATCCTCTCAAGTCAATGACATGATGTGGCATCAACCCTTTATTTAAAATGGAATTTCCTAGTTCTATCAACAACTTATAAAATATTCAAAGGAGTTTAATTCATTCTGTTCTGTAATGTACCCAGAGTATTTAACTCCAGAATTAAAATGTTGTGTTATAGACGTACAAGATTTGCAGTTTTGCTGCTAGAGTTTTACCTGATACAAATAACTGCTTCTGTAGTAAATAGATCTTACATAGTCAGTCAAAAGTCATCCTTTGCTCTCCTCTAACATTAAGGTACTTTTGTTTCTGTTTCCTTTTTTCAACTGTGACTAATATAATCCTTGCTTACAAAAAGCATATAGAAAGAACTCCATTAGACAGATTCATGCACATTTCTATCAGATGCGCAGAATTAAAAGTGCACGTGTACACAGTGGATGAAGTGGCCTGTCAGATCGTGTTCTTAACTCAGAAGGTGAAAGAATTTTCATCAGATAAGCTAGGTTTTACAGAAAACAATTCTTGCAACAGGGAAGGTAAATGCTATCATCTCTATCAGGATTATGTTGAAAATATAAAAATACAAAAAAAATTCAAAATGTTTTATTCAGTTGCCTAATACTGTCAAACATCACATTCATATTCTGTTACTATAGATACCATAGTCATTTTCTGCATTACTTTTGTTCATCTAAATACAACTGTCCAACCGAATCTCAATGGAGCAATAAAATGCTTTTAATTAACCATATGCAAATTGTTCTTTCTGTTGTTTTTTTTAAAAGCCTCACAAGGAAGATTTAAAAACTGCAGCAAGTAACAATGTTTTCATTGCAACTTAAAAATTACAGCTAATTTAGTACTTAAGATATTTTATGGATATATTTTATGTAAACAGTTTTGAACCAGAAAAAGGAGGTACACATTTGATAAAAATCTTGGTGAAGTTTTTAGGGCATATTTTAGCCAAGTTTAAAAAACAGAGAGAACTCAAACATTTAATCACTAATGATATTTACAAAAGAAATTTAGTCAGCACAAGTAATTTAATTTAGTTTGTCTTCCCTTGGATAAATTACAGTTAAATTATCCAAGTCCTACTTTTAAAAAGCAATACTTTTGTGGTCCTTACAAATTAGGGCCCCTGGCAGAATTTTTTTTATTTAAATAATTTTGACAGATAATATTATATTTATTTTTAAGTATTTTTTAAATTCTTATCAGTTAACATTTTCATAATTGTGCAAAATCATTTGTTTGAAGCATTTTTCAATTTTTATTTATTTAAATTTTCACAGTTGTGGGTAATTATGGAGAAGTCAGACAATATTTAATGACAATAGATGTAGAGAATCAAAAAGTTAAAGGTTTGTAACTGCTAAAACACAAATTGTCAGCTTTACGACAAAATGTACAAAATAAATATCCATAAATCAAACTCAAGTAAGATCTCAAGTATCATTTTTCTTACTTTGCCTATCTGTATTTTTACTATTATTAAAACTGGAAATACTTGTTTGCTGATTTGTGTGTTTACGGAGAAATTGACACTTAATGATAAAAATCTAATCCTTCCAAGCCTACTTATACAGAAATGAATGAGTAATCCCTTTGATTTTAACGTGGCTACTCCCCATGCTTAAAGGTAAGAAGTGCTGAAAAATCTTGCTGAATCAGGGCCTATAGGTTCATACGATTCACCATTCATATTTTTGTACCAGTGATGGAAGAATACTACTTTTGCTATCTGATCATTCACCTTAGTCAATAAACAACAGTATTCCTGATAAGAAGAGTAGGTATGTAAGTCCCCATTCCTTTAGCAGGTTACATATAGTTCCATTGATTAGACTTTGAGGTTAAGCAGAGTTATATACACTGCATATATACAGTAACTGGAAAAAAAAAAAAGTTCTAAGTAGTCTCAGTAAATTCATTTGGATTTGTTCTTACCATGAAAACTGATTTGACTTCAAACCATCTTAAAATCCCTGGTAATTTATATGCTGTCACATAGATGGTTCTCTCAATCCACATATTCTGCAAATATAACATTAAAAAGGTTAGAAATAGCATGTTAGCAGATTGATAGCTTTTGTCCTAACCAAAGATCTACAAATTCTTTATCAGAAAGGAGAATGGCACCAGTATAGAAATTACAAAGCTAAAAAAAAAATTGCAAATGGAATCTGTGTGTATTTCAGGGCTATGTCTGTGGCGAGATTGGTCTCAATATGCTCACTAATGTGCTATTTAACAGTCAAACATTGGTCTTTTAACTAAAGGGTAATATTATGTAAAAGCTCCACCTGCTTCTGTTGAACTGTTATTTTCCAACTAATCTGTCTCTCATGTGAAAAGCACATTAGACAAAGTGGGATGACAGACTTCAGGAACAAAGTTATCTGTCTACAGAAATCCTCCACTCCATTCTCAGACTGGACAATTTTAAATATAGCTGAAAACAAGTTTCCCAGGTGCAACCTTGAGGGTTCTCACATTAGTGCCTTAAAAAGTGCTTTACAGACTGTATCTTTCATCAAAAATCTCAGTGAGTTTAAGTGCAAGGAGAAGCAGCCTAATCTGAAAACTTCTTCAATTTTAAAAGAAATTATTGTTTTAATTATTGCTCTCTCTGTAGATGTTAAAGTCATGATGAAAATGTTTCTTTACCTAATTTTGTTTTATCTGGCCCTGCCTCCCCATTTTAAATGGGGAATATATTGGCATGGCTGTCTTTTATTAGCCCCTAGCTCGCTTAGGAGCCTATGTCCCATTGAAAGTCAATAGGATACATGGGCCTGATTTTTAAAGGTATTCAGGTACCTAGTGGGATTTTCAAAAGCAACTAGATGCCTAGAGTTAAGCACCTAGGTGCTTTTGAAAATCACATTAGGTGCCTACGTGCCTTTAAAAATCTGGCCCTAAACTCCTCAGGGTTTTAGTTATTTTAATTTTTTTAAATTGGAAATCAAGATGCATTGTACATTGTAGCACTTTTATCTCGCCAAAACGTCTTCGCTGGTTTTTGCACCAGCATCATCCATTGATGATGGGAGCATTTTCTTCCATCTCATCTGGGATCACTTTGATTAGCAGCCAAGTTTACTTTGAGTAGCAGAACAGCCAGTTGTGGCACAGGGCTTGTCAAGTGAATCAGGGTAGGCTGGCCTGGTAGGGGGAAAGTCTCAGTGAGTATCTTCTGCCTGCAATGACAGTCTGGGGTTCCGCATCACACCAGCCCCTCAAAGCACAGCCGATTAAAATTGGCTAGCTTGTATGGAGGCGTAAGACTGCAGCTTTGTATTCAGAGCAAATGGTGAAATGGACAATGAAACTGGGGAAGCTGTTCACAGTTCTCTGCTCTAGTAAACCAATTCCAGTCTATTCAAAGGCACAAGGAGCCTACTAGTCTAAAGAAAATTGAGATTTACAATTGAAAAATTATACATAAGTACAAAGTACTGTTAGTATTATTCTTCCTCCTATGCCATGAATAAGGTGGGAAGGGAAGGAGAAAGCACTTGATTTTGTGGTTTGTTGTCACCAACTTGGTGGTCACAGGCTGTGATAAGAGAGAGAGAGAGCTTTATTGACCATATGGTGGACCATACGGCTTTGTAAAATATGTATTGCTGTAGCAAAGACTGATTTTTAAAGGATGCCTGGCTGGGATCCTTACGGTAAGACAGCTTTCAGTGAAGGATGGTTACATTTTAAGGCCTGATAGTTTTGTATTTCTCTTGCAAAGCGGTCAAGTGTTCAACAGTCTAAAGACAGCTTTGTTCATTTTTCTTCGTGCTATAAAAAAGAATTCATGATACATGTAATTTTCATTGCACTCATAATAAATTCAGTCCCATTTTATTGCAGTTACAAAAATCAGCCAACCTACCACCAACAAACCAAAACATAACAGCTATCCTGTATTCACAAAAGAGAAAAAAAATTACCGCAAATTCATTATCTGGGTTTTTCTCTCCTTTTCGGACAGGCCGAGAATACTCAAATCTTTGGACCTCATTCACCCTATAGAAACTGAATTAAAAAAACCAAACAGATTGCATAACTGCAAACATTTTGTATTAACAACATGTTTAGTCATTAGATCATTTAAATAAAATACTGCTGAACCTCTCTGTTAACAAGGAAGAAGAGTCGCAGTTTTCCCCAGGGCTCTGAGTCTGCAGGCATGTATGGATGCAGTGTAGTTGTAGCCATGTCGGTCCCAAGATATTAGCGAGGTAATTGGACCAGCAGAGATTGGTCCGATACAAGATAAGAACATTATGTTCTTATCTTGTACTGGACCAACATCTGCTGGTGAGAGGTACAAGGTTTCGAGCCACCCAGAGCTCTTCTTCAGGTCTGGGAAAGGAACTCCCAGCATCACAGCAAAATACTAAGTGGAACAGACTGTTTATTATAAGTAGTTAGCACATATTGTAATGGACCATTCAAGGTAGATGGCCTGTTAACACTTCTGCGGTCATAGGACAAAAAGAGTGGGTGTGATGGGGTGCCTGCCCCTCACTGGCAGAAAAGGGGTTAAAAGGAGCCCTAGGGAGACTGCACTTGAGACAGCCAATAAGAGCCAAGCAGGCCCATATAAAAAGGGAGCTGCAGGGCAGAGTTCAGTTCTTTGCTGGGAGCCCAGGGAGGAAGGACTGTGTCTCTGGAGGGCTGAGAGAATTGCCAGCACCAAGGACAGCGCAGTGCTGCAAGCAGGAATGGAGGGAGCGACAGACAGTTCCTGGCTGGCTGCTGGGGTTTGCAGGCTGACTGGCTGAGGTCCTGGAGTGGTGAGTGCACACCTGTTAGAGTGGGTTACAAAATATTGTAGTAAGCGGTAAATCCATAATGAATGGCTTTAGACACCAAAAATACTGGACTGAACAGAAACATTGGATCTATTGCTTATTGCAACAATCTGTAACCCACTAATCCCCTTTTTATCTTACAACCGCAGAGGTGTGCAGTTGTTTTTAGTAACTACAAGGGTTCTTTACTCAGGGGCTAAAGATAGTCTGCAAAGATTAAGGGCCAGGGCCTGGAAACTTTATCAATATTGTCTGAAGAGCTATAAGTAGCCAGTAAAATGGAAAATTCAGCATAATAGTGTTTAAAATTCATACTTTACTTTTCTGCTTTCAGCTCTTGTCATGTCTGTGAATATAATGGTTGCTTGGTTCCTGCTTGGCTACCGTATCACATCATTCACTGGACTGTGATGTTGCAACTAACACAGTCCTCTACTTAGGCATGGAGCCAGCCCAAAGAAGTGAAGTAACTGCAGCAGAACCTCAGAGTTATGAACTGACTAGTCAACCACACACCTCATTTGGAACCAGAAGTACGCAATCAGGCAGTACCAGAGACCAAAATACCCCAAAACAAAACAAAATATGGTACAGGACTGTGTTAAACATAAACTACTAAAAAATAAAGCGAAAGCAGCATTTTTCTTTGGTACGGTAAAGCTTCAAAGCTGTATTAAGTCAATGTTCAGTTGTAAACTTTCGAAAGAACCATAGCACTTTGTTGAGAGTTACGAACATTTCAGCGTTATGAACAACCTCCATTCCCGAGGTGTTCATAACTCTGAGGTTCTACTGTCACTTTTATTATTATTTATATTTTGGTTTGTGGTACCGCCGAACAGTCCCAGTTATGGATCAGAGCCCCATTGTGATATGAGCTTGGGCTCACCTCCTCAAGAGTTGTGTGTTTGTATTATCTTCGATGGCTGCATATAGAAACTTATTTTTTAAATCAAACACGCACTATAACAACAAAGAAGAATTACAGTTTACAAAGGTTTATGTTAATTAAGTATTGTGTGCAGGCCATTCACCCAGATTGGTAAGAAGGTAGAAATAACGGAAAACTCACCTTACAATTTGCTCTGATACCGGCTTGTGAAATTTGGGTGGTAAATCAAGTTTTGGTTTTACAGTAAAACACTGAATATCTGAATTGACAGGTTAAGAATTGAAAAGAGACAGAGTTTAAATTATGCAGGAGAGATGGTTCAACTGAGAAATGTCTCTTGAAAATGGGCATAAAGACAGTAACATATCAATGAAAACATAAAAAGTGCAGTGAACTATTGTGCAATTTTAGCAACACCACCACATTCTCAGTCTGATTAGATTACATGAGCATATGCATGCAGCAATTTCCAAGGATACACTGACCAGGGGAGTTTTTAATATCATCGCCTGGTGGAGATGTTGTCTTCATTTTTTCGGCATTTGGAAATTGGGTTAATAACCTTGCTTCAAAGTCTTCACGACGTTCATATTCCTTTCCCCGGTAAATGAACACTTTGTTCTGGAAACAAATTAAAGTGAAATTCATACAGTAATATTCACAGTAAATTCACAATAAAATAATATCCTAGTCCTTTGAAAGTGTATCTGGAGGATTCTTCAAATGCTACTAATTAGTGGTAGAAATATAAAACATCTGGTTTACAACAGAATGACACACAACAAATTACAGGTATTGTGGTCAAAATTTAGTACAGCACTGAAGCATTAATTAATCCATAAAGCTTAAATTAATCCATATTCAGTAAAGCCATTAAGCGCATATTGAAATTCAAGCACAGGCTTAAATCCTATTGAAGTTAACTGAACTTTAGTATGTGTTTAAATAAGGGCCTATGACAAATAATTAAGGCCTCAATTCAGGATAGCTCTTGAGCACCTCTTAACTTTAAGTGCATAAGCCACCTTCCTGAATATCTGAAAAAATATTGGCCCAAATAATCCTCTCCATTGCACCCACAAATCATCCTCTGAAGTTAATGGTATTTGCATGGTGTATCAAAACAGAATTTACCTATTATGTCTACACATTTACAAAAACAATTCTGATGAAATGAGTATTCAAGGAATATCAGAGATTCTTGCTACATCTAGCAGGACAGTTCCATATAGCTTGTAGTTATAAAATTGCATCTTATCACATAATATCTCAACTCTAATGCACAGCACTTCATATACATCCAAGATTATATATCTAACTTAGCTTTTCTAAAAAGATTGAGATACTATGGATTTCACTTTAGTTCTCTCAACAGGTTTCTATTGATATTTTACAGTTATCTGAAAAGAATAACTTCTATATGATTATTTTAGTGCTAGGTCATTTCTATTTATTGCTTTGTGTCACTGAATGATGAAAAGTAAGATAAATCTGTAAACTAAATCTGAGTTATGCATTCAACAAATATGCTTAATTCTAAAGATAAATATGTTGTATGATAGGAAGCACAAACGTTTATAGCACTAAAGCGACTAAGACACATTCAAATAAATTTTGATATGAAAGTAACAATCTAATCTGAAAATGTTTTAACTTACTATTCATCTCAGAAATAAGATTTGTAAAAAAATTATTAACAACCTAATAGAAAAACAATGATTTGTGGAGCATAATGTTAATAATTTCTATAATAGTCAATTAAGTTTGGTTCTGCAATGCTGCTCCTTGAAATTGACAAGAGCTGAAAAATATTTATCTTTATTTGAGAATAGAAATATGAAGATAGATACATTAAAAGTGAATCATTCATATAACTCAAAGACAACACTGAAATACAGTGAAAATCTTGTACTGAGAAACTTCTCCATCAGCAGTGCACTTAATAGCCAAACATAACAGTTTTTATTGGTAATACATAAATGACACACTGACCCTCGACAATTTTTGAGGCATAATAAATGTGTTGCTATAACAACACAAAATTATTCAATTGTGAAGAAAAAGATCAGTCCAATATTAGTAAACCTAGGTTAACTCTCTATTCTTACTTTCCATTATATCCCTTTGAATATACAGATAACACAGTGCTTCAACTGGAAAACTGTGTGTTCTTCTTCGAGTGTTTGCTCATATCCATTCCAGTTAGATGTGCGCACGCCACGTGCACGTTCGTCGGAGAAACTTTTACCCTAGCAACACTCGGTGGGCCGGCAGGTTGCCCCCTGGAGTGGCGCCGGTATGGCGCTCAGGAGTTTTAACAGCCCTCCTCGACGAGGGGAGGGTTGCGGAACTCCCTGCAAGCTCGCTGGATCGGCGGATTCAGCAGCTAGAACGGTCGCCTCTGGCATAGCCATGCGCGGCATACCTGGTTGCAGGTGTCCGGCCTAGCCGCCCGAGTTGTTAGCAACCATACAAGACTTGCCATTTGTACACAGGGTCTTTTCTTGCAAAAGACAGATCCTAGACTACAAAGTCTAAAGGACAACAGGTATTCATGCGGTCACTTGGCATGCATACCCTCAACTCAAAGACGTCATTCCGCCTGCAACCCCAGCGCCCCTACCCCCCCGCCTCGCCCGTGACAGGACTTTGGCCGCAGGCATGGCCGTGTCACCGCAGGCGGCAATGGGCCCTCCCGCCGGGCATAATGCCGGTCCCGCAAATCATCGGGACCAAGTCTATTTTTGAAGGTCGCCCAGAGGAGCAGCGTACCAATTCCCTCTCGGATCCGCTCAGTTTTCCAACCGCCTTTCCTGTCCTCCCGGCGTGGTCCCAGCTAATACGGGATCGTTGGGTCCTGCGTACGGTGGAACTTGGATACCGTCTTCCAATCTCTTCTCCGCCTCGCCTGCCGCCCTCCGCCTCCTGTCTCTTCAGGGACCCACTCACAGAGAACTCCTCGCAGGAGGTCCACAAGTTCTCTCACAATCGAGCCATAGAAGAGGTACCGGAGGAGCTCAAGGGCAAGGGTTCTTATCCCTTATTTCCTGATCCCAGGCGAAGGAGGTCTTCGCCCATCCTAGACTACGCGAGCTGAACAAATACATCAGAAGTTCAAGTTCCGCATGGTGTGCCTGGGACCAATCATTCCCTCCTGGAGCCCGGCGATTGGTACGCTGCTCCGACATGAGGGACGCATATTTTCTATTGCAATTTACCCTCCCACAAGAGGTACCTGGTTTCATGGTGAATCGAAGTTCATTACCAGTTCATTCCTCCTTTGACTTTCGTCGGCCCCGGGTTTCACGAAAAGTATGGCGGTTGTCGCGCTTTCCCTCCGCCGTAGTCGCATTCACGTGTCCTTACCGCCGACGACTGGCTTATCAGGGGAACCTCAAAGGCTCAAGTCACCCGCCATGTCGACACATAAGAAAACTATCGAAGGCTGGGGCTGATAGTCAATCTGGACAAGTCCACACTGGTGGCCCACGAACGGATAGAATTCATCGGGGCAGTGCTGGACTCCCTTGAACAGCCACTTGCCCCTGCACCAATGTCAAGCATAGTCTCCCTGGTCCAGAGCCTGCAGAGTTTCCCACTACCTCCGCCCGTTGTGCTGGCCCTTCTAGGACACATGGCGCATGGTCCTGTGATACAAAGTACGCCAGACTAAAATGCGCCGCACAAGCTGGCTGGTTCGTTCTTCCGCCCGAAACAGGGACGCCTTAGACATGATTATAACGATCCCACCGGGAGTCCTCAGTCCATCGACTGGTGGAAAGAGTCACCGCTGGTGTGTGCGGGCCTGCCTTCCACAGCTCCTCAGCCTCTGTTCCCTAACAACGGAGCATCTGCGCTGGGCTGGGGTGACACCTGGGGCCCGGCGCACCCAAGGCTTTGGTCAACCAAGAGCATGACTCTACACATATCAATGTCCAGAGCTCAGGGCAGTACACCTGGCGTGGCAAGTGTCCTCAGCCACCTACAGGGCCGTTGTGTTGCAGTATTCACGGACAACACGACGGCCATGTATTATGTCACAAGCAGGAGGCACAAGGTCATCTCCCCTGTGTCAGGAAGCGATCCATTGTGGAATTCTGTGTAGCCCACTCCATCGACCTGGTGGCCTCGCTTTCTCCCGGGGTCCGGAACACGCTCGCAGATCACTGAGCAGGTCCTTCCTCGCACACGAATGGTCCTCCGTCCGGCGTCCTCACACTCAATCTTCGAGGTGGGGCTTTCCCCAGATCGACCTGTTTGCGTCCAAATAAACAGGAAATGCCAGGTGTTCTGTTCCCTACAACGTCGCCTCAGGGCTCCCTGTCGGACGCCTCATGATCCCGTGGTCGGGTCGCCTTTGTTATGCTTTCACGTTTCCCCCTCCGTCCACGCGAGTTTGCTCAAGGTCCAGGGACAAAGCCGCCTCATCCTGATCGCGCCGGCTTGGCCGAGACAGCACTGGTACCTCCAGACTGCTTGACCTGTCCCTGTCAGACCGATCCCCCTGCGCTGTGGCGGACTTGATCACGCAGGACTTCGGCAGGCTTCACACCCGGACCTGCAGTCCTCCACTGACAGCATGGTTCCTAGGCTGGTTAGACCAGTTGGAGCTGAGCTGTTCCGCTGCAGTGCAACAGGTGTGCTTGGTAGCAGAAGCCCTCCACCGGTCGACATACCATCGCGAAATGGAAGCGTTCTGCTACTGTGTGCTCAGCATGGTCACTCCCCCGCTCTGTACAATCTCCTCCATCCTGGATTATTTGTAGTCCTCAAGGAGCAGGGGTGGCTATCTTACATTGCGAGTCACCTCGCCGCCATATCTACCTTCCATCCGGGGGAAGCTGCAATACCATTTTTCTCACCGATGTCTTCCAGGTTACTCAAGGGCTTGGAATGGTTATACCCAGGTCAAGCCCCTACCCTACCTGGACCTAAACCTTGTTCTAAATGGCTCATGGGCCCCCTTCGAGCCTTGGCCACATGTTCGCTGCTGTACTGTCCTGGAAGACGGCTTTCCTAGTCGCCATTACCTACGGCTAGGCGTGTCTCGGAACTCCGCGCATGACTGTGGATCTCCCTATACCGTTCCATAAGGACAATAGGTACACGCACCGTCACCCGAGGTTCCTCCCTAATGTTTCGTCTCGCCTTTCACCGTGAACCAGGACATCTTTCTGCCAGTGTTCTTTCCAAAACCACACACGTCGAGACGTGAACAACAGCTCCATACCTTAGACATCCGAGGGCTCTCGCATTCTATCATCGAGCGGACCAAGCCTTCCGTCATTCACCGCAGCTCTTTGTAGCAGTGGCGGAGCGTATGAGAGGCAGGGCAATCTCCTCTCAGCGCATTGCATCTTGGGTCATGTCATGTATCCGAGCTTGCTATGACTTGGCTCAAGTCCAGCCGGGCCATCTCAACGCCCACTCTACGCGAGCTCAGGCCTCGTCTGCTGCTTCTTGGCGCATGTTCCTGTGCAGGAAATCTGCCGTGCGGCCACCTGGTCTTTCTGTCCCACACCTTCGCGAACCATTACGCATTGGTCCAACAATCTAGAGACGATGACGCCTTTGGCTCGGCGGTCTTGCATTCTGCTATGTCTCTCTCCGACCACCCGGCCTAGGTAAGGCTGGGAATCACCTAACTGGAATGGATATGAGCAAGCACTCGAAGAAGAAAGACGGTTACTCACCTTTGTAACTGTTGTTCTTCGAGATGTGTTGCTCATATCCATTCCACACCCGCCCTCCTTCCCCACTGTCGGAGGAGCTGGCAAGAAGGAACTGAGGAGCGGGCCGGCCTGGCAGGGGTATATATTAGGCGCCATACCGGCGCCACTCCAGGGGGTGACCTGCCGGCCCATCGAGTGTTGCTAGGGTAAAAGTTTCTCCGATGAACGTGCACGCGGTGCGCACACACCTAACTGGAATGGATATGAGCAACACATCTCGAAGAACAACAGTTACAAAGATGAGTAACCATCTTTTGTATTCTATGCATATTTCCTGAAGGCAAATGCATTACTGGCTGAGATGCTGGAATGTGCGAATATACTGCTATTGTACTCAGATATTCAAGACAGCTTGCTGTCTCTCTTATGATCCCAGCAGAATCATTTCCACAAAGTTGTATTTAACAGCTCTAAATCGTTAACTGATAACTCTGTCCGTAATGGGAAATATGTACTCTG
The DNA here is from genome assembly GCF_003597395.2 of Chelonoidis abingdonii. Lineage (NCBI taxonomy): Eukaryota > Metazoa > Chordata > Testudines > Testudinidae > Chelonoidis > Chelonoidis abingdonii. Next base: position 43,067,705 of record NC_133783.1, read on the forward strand.
TTGTATGTTAATGTACATGTGGCAAGATTAAGAGTAAATCACAGACATACTCTCTGAGAAGTTACCAGCAACTTTATGGTACCTTCTATTTTCTAGTTTTGAAGATTACTGTTATTCTCACCATTCCTTGTGTTTTGTTTTTCAGGAATTTTATGAAATGTTTATCCAATTATTTTCTGGGGAAGCAGTCAAGTTTCAGAATTGCAGATCAGCCGATGTCTCACAAGAACAGAATAAGCAAAGCTAGCATTTACAACTACATAGAGAAAGCACTAGAAAATATATGGTAAAGACAAATCCTGCACATATCAGGTATAAGGATTGCATGCCCTCATGAGAGCTTATCATTTTCGTAATTTATGATTCTAACAATTAGAATAGGAAATATCTGCCTGCTGTAATCCCCAATTAGCTAAGTATTTATATTTTAATACAATAATTACATGCAGCTACTTTATATTCCTAAATCTTCTACAATTTTTGTTAAGAATATCTTTAATTTGCAAATGAACTATGACAAAATGTAAGTAAACATCACAGTATCACAAACAATTAGAAAATACTTTTATTAGATATCATTTTAAACTGTAACTATACAGTAGTTCAGACAAAAATAATTTATTAAACTTATTGGTCTTATACTAGTGAAAAACTGTTCTCTCTGACATCATTATTTGCACTCTGTATTAAAGGAACAGTCAAAAGGAAGACAATTATTTAGATTTAAAACATACTGGTTATACATGTTCATTTCCAATATATGAAAACTTAAGATTTATAAAACACTCCTTTTAATACAATTCTGCTAAGTCATAAGTGAAAAGAAAATTGACATCTGTTTCGTATAAGTACAAAAAGATTCCTATTTACAAATCCTCTCCGGTATGAAAGGAAAATTTGTACAAACCAAGTAATCTACCTGTAACTCATGAAAAAACAAAAAAAGAATATTTACCCGTAGAAATGTAGGGAATCCTTGGCCATAGTATCCAACAGCAAAGTAATCTGGTTTAGGTCTTATCACTTTCACAATGTTTTCATAGAACTGTGCTTGCTTTTTCTGTAAAGTAAACAGCAACAACACTTTACCTGAAAGTTTCCTTCTAGATTTCACCTGAAGATGAGAATCCAGTGTAAGAGTTTTTCTGTTCAAATCATTCTCTATTAAGTGTTTTTGTCTTTATTCATCTTTTGACCAGTTATCTACTGATATCGAAAAATGCCAAACTATTTATCCTCCATATTCTTTCTGGTTAGGGTGAACTTGTGTTAATGGATACAGAACATGGACAGAATAAATACATACTTCCCCAAAGGTATTTTCCAAAGCACTTGAATTCTGACTTGCAACAGCCCTGTTGTCCTACCCTCTGGAAATTTCTTGAGTAGACATGACCAAAAAGTACCAAATTCCATATTGGGCTCAGTGATATAGATTAAAGGCTTCAAAGTTGAATCCTGGAAGCACTTGCAGCTGAAGCTAGCTGGTCTCATAGTACTGGCTCCCCTCCTTTTTTCCAGCTGCTAAATTGCATTAAAATATGCTAATATTATATAAATACATGCCTAGCATTACTCTTCCATGTGAACAATTGCTGTAGTTACAACTGGAATGTTCTGCAATTGTGAAGGGGAGTGAAGGTGGTCAACAGGACTCTATTAAGATGTCATCCATAAAATTGAAAAGTTTGTGAACCCCATGACATAGACAATTGTGCCAGGGACTATTAGGCCTCTCCACGGATCTGTATTTGAACTCAGCTTCTTTTAAACCAGTGATAAGCTCAAATAATAAGAATGAGCTGTGAGATAAGAAAACAGAATTTATAACTTTATTATATGTACTCATTAACATAATTTCAGTCTACAACATTTTGGTTGTGGATGAAGTGTGATTCTGGGGTAGCTTTATTACTGCAACCATATGGCAGAGAGCAATTGGTTTGTAAGACATCAATCTACCAAGTACAGCTCAGTGCATCTTTGGAAAAGTGAATTTTGCAACTGGCAGTAAAAATATCATTTTGCTAATGTCTTAAAGTCCAATGTTTAACATTTGAACAACAGCCTCTTCATAGAAAGTATTCAGAGGTGCTGCAGGATCCAGCTTTAAAAAGCCTCCCAGTAAATGAACATGGTAGGGACACAACTTACATTGTCTTATCTCTTCCTTAATTAAACATTAGGAATCTAAACCTCACGATTGCCAAGTTGTGCTGGGTGCACAACCAAACTATGCTCGGTGGCGGGCCAAAAGTGGCTGCATGCTACCTTTATTCCCCTGTGAACCCTGCCATAAGTGAGAGCTGCCTAAGGAGAATAAGATCATGGGCCTGGTCTGGGAATTCTTGAAGCACAGTAGACGTGTCATCTTCTCTGAGGGCCACAAGGTTGTGGGGCTGGGTATGTTGCCTCAGTGCCACTGGAGGGATCCTTAGCTGGCCACTTAGGCAACCTGTATTTTTCTATATCTATCTAAGATACTTCTGTGGTCCCCATTACCTTGGTATTTGAGCACCTCATAACCTTTTAATGTATATTTATCCTCACACTGCTGTGAGGAAGGAAGTGCTTTATCCCCATGGTAGAGAGGGGAAACTGAGGCAGAGAGTGGCTAAGTGACCTGTGCAAGGCTGTGGTGAACCAAAGACTTGAACTTGGGACTCCCAAGTCATAGGGTTGAGTTCTAACTTCTGAACCATCCATCCTTTAAGTCTGCTTTGCACCACCAAAGCCCTGCAGAACAATCTTAACAGGGCGGAGAATTAGCTCAGTTTTCACAGATGTGGCTACCACTAAAATCAATCTTAGACAGTGTGAGATACACAGTTGGACTGGTATAAACAAGAGAGATCAGCTAAATCTAAACCTGCCTTGCCAAGAAGAGGGCAAAGATACATTAGCTACAAGGACTGGAGAGCAGAAATATGCAGCCTATTAAAGTCCATGTTATGGGTACTCCTGTACTGAATGAGATCTAGCATGCCTCCTATTGAAGAAGATTTGTCTAAATCTCTCTTTGAAATCTAGACTGACAGCAGACTACTTGCAGCTGATTCACTGATTCAAATGATTTTGCAACTTCTAAAAAGTTTGTATTTGAGCTTTAAATTGGAGATGAAAATCTTATGTAATAACTTTTCCTGATAAAGTTATATGCATGTTTCCCTTTATGAATTTTTTTTATATATGAATACTTATAAATACTAAGCTATTACTTAAAAATTATTCTCTGGTTTCAATCTGTATGATCCAATTTAAAGATTGACAGTAATTAGCCACCCAAGTGATGATAGAATCTATATATAGAATCATAGAAATAGGTTGCTAGTCATAAGGTCCCTGCTCTGGAATGCAGAATAGCTGGTGGACCCAGGTTCCCCTACTAACCAGAGAGGAAGTGGCAAAGGACCTGGATAATTGGAACAGAAGACCGTCTGAAAACAGTCTTCCAGTGATAGGGAACTGTATAGTGACCCTGGCCCAAGGGTCAAGTCACAAAGGTGGAGTACCCCAAGTCCCAAAGAGAGAGGGGCCACAGAGAAAGCACCCAACAGAATGGGGTGCCAGACAGGGCGGGAGCTAATTGTCAGACCTAGCCACAATGAGGGACCCCTTCGCATTCACATAGACAGCTGCTGCTGAACTTTCAGACTGGACTAGAACAGGTTTGCTGTTAGAACCTGTTCCACACATAATAAATATAAGTAGCAGGAGAAGTGTCATTCATATAGCTCTTGAGTCTAGAACTTTTCAATAGAGCTTTATCACTTTATCACCACTTCCCTGGAGCTATCCTACCATCTCCACATGCATCTTCTAACCAGACAGACTCACAGGTGCAGTTAGAACAGTTAAATGGACATCAGACATGACATGAGAACATCAGCAAGTTCTCTTAACCAGTGTTGAGTTGCGGGATCACCATATGAGAGAAAATCATCTGTGGAATGGTTACAAAAAGTTATATGTGCAAGAGACTACATATCACTTGGGCCATGCTCTATTCTTTGCTGGATATGATGCACCGAAGGAACATCTGATGGATCTGAACTCAGAAGCAGGCCAAGGATATAATCTCAAGGCAAGCAACAAAGCCAAGAAACTGCATTCCCCAGGAAGAGAATGTGACATCTGGACAGTTGATTTTACATTGATCAGTCTTTTTATGGATACGAACTATTCCTGAGGTCTCTACATAAATGGATTCCCTGATGGATGAGATTCCAAGAAGGAATCCTCAAGCTTTTGTTGGGATTCACAATGAGATCAAGAATTCAGAGCACGGCTACAGTCTGTAACACTTAATGGTATCTCCTGTAGTTATTGCTGCAGACCAGCCAGTTTTCAGGAGAGGAAATTATTATTTAATAATTACAAAGATTTTTTAAAAACTGGGATTGATAAGAAGCTGAATTAGAAAGTGCACATTCATGATTCAGGTTTTCTGAAGCAGAATTAAGGTACTGTTGGTGCTAAGGAAAAATCAACGTATACCTCTAGAGGCATGGTGATTCACAACTTTTTGTAATGGATCAGTGCCTGCCTTTTTTTTTTTTTTTTTTAATATGGAGATATACCAATCTCATAGAACTGAAGGGGACCTTGAAAGGTTATTGAGTCCAGCCCCTTGCCTTCACTAGCAGGACTAAGTACTGATTTTGCCCCAGATCCCTAAGGATTAAACTCACAATGCTGGGTTTAGCAGGCCAACATGAAAATCACTGAGCTATCCCTCCTCTGCCTTCTCTGCTCCAGTATCTTTTCAAGTCATGCCCATGTGTGTCCAGTAATAATTAAAATGCCTGGTGTTCCTTACTCAATTTTGAAACTAAAACAACATTTTAAGTGACTTTCTGAAGGCTAAATAGTAGGTCAGTGACAGAGATTAAAAAACATTCAATTTCCTGGTTTCCAGTCCTATACTCTGTTCAGTACACCTCATTACTACTAACAAGCTACAAGCGCCACAGTTATTGGTAAAGTTATTATCTAGATTCCCTTTGAAATAACTGTATTTACATACAATTTTAAAAAATTTAAATAATTCTATCAAAGACTGAGCTCTCTCTATCTTTAATTGCTCCAGGAATGATAGGAAATTTTCATGTACACATCTTGCCAAGATACATCCATCTATTTTATAAAAAATCCCATATTTGCTTCTGACCACATGTCATAAACAGATAGCTAAGGGTTAATGTTTCTTTTACCTGTAAAGGATTAACAAAGAGAACCAAACACTTGACCAGAGGACCAATCAGGA